>NW_011889234.1:1739291-1742435 GCF_000151845.1 Pteropus vampyrus
TTTATATAAAGCCTTAATAATACCTTTATAAAATGCCTTTATTTTCTTGTAGATATTTATTCATGCTCGCTACCCTCAGTTTCAGTCGCTGTCATTGTTAGCGACAGTTTCAGTAGCATTTGCTCAGATTTCCATGAAGCTCCGCAGTGATCGTTCTTGGAGGGTATGGGGGGAGGGGCCCTGTGGGTTGGGGGTTAGGGGCTGCGGCTCGGCCTAGGTTTTGCATCTGCAGCTGGTAAAAATCTACTGTTGTTTCTCTGCCATCTCTTTCTCTGCTTTCTGCCCTGATGACAGGGCCCTACCATTGGTTGTGTGGAACTCACAAACTCTCCCAAGCAGGGCTGTTCAGGGAACTCGCCACACAAACTTGCCATACCTTCTCTTCTCCCCTTTCCCTTCCTCCTACAGGTGCTCTGGCAGTTGCGAGAGGCAGCATTTTTATTTCTTCCAGTCCACCACCCCACACCTGGGCTGGGGTTCTGACCTGTGGTAGCTCTTATGAGCAGATCCTACGCTCAGACATGGAGGTGTGCAGTTTGGGTGTTTTTTTGTTGCGTTTTAGATGTTCAGCTTATTGTTGTTTCAAGGGGAGAGATCTGGGGGCATCTCTCACTCTGAAATGTTTCCTGGGTCCTCACCCATTAAGTTTTAGTTCATCAGTGCTTTCACTGATTGTCAGCTATGTAAATACCGAACATAGCAATATGAACACATTTCAAAACAACTGAAAATCTTGCACAAACGACTATTTCATGAAGACAGTGAAAGAGATATTGGAAAAATGTTCAGATCTCATGCAAAAAAACATATATGAGGCTATGGCACTTAACTAGTTAACTGAAAAAGAGATATTCCACAAGGATAATGAAATTAAAAGTATTGCAAAAGAATATATGATTCAGCTATCCCTCTACTGGGTATTTACTCCAAAGACTTGAAAACATTTATCCGAAAAAATATATATACACCGATATACATAGCTGCATCATTCACAGTAGCCAGGATATGGAGGCAACCTAAATGTCCTACAACAGATGACTAGATAAAGAAGAGATGGTACATATATATAGTGAATATTACTCAGCTATAAGAGATGAAATACTGCCATTTGTGACAACATGGATGGATCCTGAGATAATCATGCTAAGCAAAATAAGCCAGACAGAAAAATTTGAAAACCATATATCACTTATATGTGGGATATAAATATAAAAGCAACAAACAAACATGACAAACAAACAGATTCATGGATATGGACAGTAGACTACTGGTTTCCAGAGGTAGACGGGGTAAAAGGAGTCAAGTATGTGGTGAAAGAAAGAAATTTAACTATGGTTGGTGAACACACAATGTAATACATATATATGACTTACTGTTGAATTGTATACTTGATACTTATTGGATTTTGTTAATCACTGTCACCATAAAAAATAATTGCCAAAGAAAATGAGTTTATTATTAACGTATTAATAAAAGTCTCAGAAAAATTAAGTCCTTGAATATTTATTGGAAATAATGGCCCTTTTCATGATCATGTATGTTGTCAAAGTCAAATGTGAAGTTAAAGATGCAATATCATGCTCTTACACAATATAGTCAGGAAAACTAGGACCACTCCCCATTCACGAAATCAAATCGAGTTACTATTTATTCCTTCTAAGAATTTATGCAGAGTTGAAATTATAACCTATATGTTTACATAAGATTAAATAAGCTTATCTATATGTTTTTACCTTTTATTTTTTAGCCAAATTATATTGTCACTATTTACTATGATTTTCAATCCTATTTTAAAGGGATTTACTTTAAAGAGCTTCTCCCCCCACCCCGAAAGCAGTTATCCTCAGATATGGGTCTCCTGCAGTTTTTTTTTAAACTAGGTTCACATACTTTTCTGGGTCAAGAAAGAGAAATGAAAAAAGTTTAAAAATGAAAACTTTCAGGGACACAATTTTGGAAAGCAGAAAATAAACTAAAAATGGTATCATTTGTATATACACACAAAAAATTATAACTAAATAATAGATGCTATTTCATATACAACTGAAAACAAAGCCGTACGGGAAGTCTGAATTGCATTCTGCAGATATAACAGATCTCCAGGAAAATCCTCTATGCAGGGCCTGAAACACCCTGACACTGCCAAGTAATACTTTTTCCTTACAGATCAACCTATTAATCTATTACCTATGGTTCAATGTACATCAAGCTTTGCACGTCCCATACCAGAGATACTGCATATCTAGAATAAAGAAGAACAATTATCTATAAATTCCCTATATTTAAAAATTGATTATTTTGTTTTGCTTATATATTTTCCTATAAACAAATTTGGGGAAATTGTTGCTTTGTCTCCCAAATAAAACAACAGATGGTGTTGTGTGCTTCGTATTACATCACACTGAGGTATATAATGTCTTTTAGTGATGCTAAGCTTAATCAATGGAATTCACCATCAACCTTTTACCTAATGTTTTGGAATTCACTGACGAAAGCTGCCTAGATTTTATTAAATTAGGATTTGTGAGATGGTGATATTTTAAAATCTGCCATTCCTTCTGCATTTATAAACTGGAATTCTTATATTCAGAAAAACAGTTTCCTCACCACCTACTCGATTACTCTGAAAGGCAGAATACTTACTTACTTCACCAGAGTTATCACTTTTCAAAGTCATAAATTAAGCAATCGACCTGCAATGGTTACTATTTTGGGGGGTGGAGGGGTGAGGAAGAAGTAGTAGAGGATCATATGAATTATCAAATGATGTTTAATGTGTTTCAATACATTGTGGTCAATATTCTTTCTGATGACCAGATTTTGTAAATCAGAATAAATTCTTCAGAAAGTAATTTTGGCAGTATGTCTCAAAGGCTTTAAATGTCACGACTTTCAATTTCATTTTTGTAAAATATACATAGAAATGTCTATCACATTGTTATCATAAAAGTGACTAACCTAATTCAAAAAACTCTGAAAAAGACATCTGCAGGTCCAGATAGTTTCACTAGCGAACTCTACCAAACATTTAGAGAAAAATAACATCAATTGTGCTCAACCTCTATTAGAAAGTAAAGATTAAAACACGTATTCTTTTTGACTCTAAAATAAATATATGTATATTTAATACACACACACACACAC
>NW_011889234.1:1742816-1743228 GCF_000151845.1 Pteropus vampyrus
GGATTTCCTTTATCTACTGTAGGGTTTTTACTTTTCTGTCAAAAATTATTTGCCCATATAAATATGGGTTTATTTCTGGACTCCCCTTTTTTTTTAATGTTTACAAATTTTATTAATTCAATGTAGATAGCATTGATTTTTTTAAATTTTTAATTAAGTTTATTGAGGTAACATTGGTTAATACAATTATATAATTTTCAGGTATACATTATCATTTGACATCTGTATATGCTATTGTGTGTTTACCACCCAAAGTCCAGTTTCCATCAGCTACCATATATTTGATCCCTTTACCCACTTCACTCTCCCTTTAAACCCTATATTTGTCCCCCTTTACCCTACCTCCCCCATTCTCCCCCACCAAAAGTAACCACTAGTCGATAGTTGGACTCTTGATTCTGTTCCACTGATC
>NW_011889234.1:1743278-1760600 GCF_000151845.1 Pteropus vampyrus
ACACACACACACACACACACACACACACACAAACCAAATTCAACAATACATTAAAAATATCATATACCATGATCAAGTTGGATTTATTCTTGGAGTGCAAGTTTAGTTCACTATCTGCAAATCAATTACTGATACACCACATTCACAAATTGAAAGATAAAAACCATATGATCATATCAATAGATTCAGAAAAATCATTCAACAAAATCCAGCATCCATCTATAAGGAAAACTATCAGCAAAGTAGGAACAGAGGAACCATGCCTGAACATAATAAAGGCCATGTATGACAAACCTCCAGCTAACATCATACTCAATGGAGAACAGCTAAAAGCATTTTCCTTAAGATCAGGAACAATACAAGGATGTTCACTTTCAACACTTTTATTCAGCATAATATTGGAAGCCCTAGCTACAGCAATCAGAAAAGAAAAAGAAATAAAAGGCATCCAAATTAGAAAGGAGGAAGTAAAACTGTCATTATTTGCCAAAGACATGATACTATATATAAAGAACCCTAAAGATTCCATCAAAAGAACTGTTAGAACTGAGAAATGAATTCATTAAAGTAGCAGGCTACAAAATTAATATTCAGAAATCAGTTGCATTTTTATACACCAATGATGAACTATCAGAAAAAGAAATTAAGAAAACAATCCTATTTACAGTTGCATCAAAAACAATATAATACTTAGGAATCAAATTAACCAAGGAAGTAAAAGACCTGTTCTTGTAAAATTATAAGTCACTGAAAAAAGAAACTGAAGACACAAATAAATGGAAACATATACCATGCTCATGCGTAGGAATAATCAACATCATTAAAATGGCCATACCCAAAGCAATCTATAGATTCAATGCAATCTCCATCAAAATACCAATGCATTTTTCAGAAAGCTAGAACAAATAATCTAAAAATTTATATGGAACCATAAAAGATTGCAAATAGCCACAGCAATCTGAGAAAGAACAATGTTGGAGGTATCATATAACCTGATATCAACTATACTACAAGGCTACAGTAACCAAAACAGCATAGTACTGGCATAAAAAGACACACAGATCAATGGAACAGAGAGCCTACAAATAAATCCACACCTATATGGTCATTTAATCTATGGCAGAGGAGGCAAGAATATACAATAGGGTAAAGACAATCTACTCAGTAAATGGTGTTGGGAAAACTGAACAGATACATGCAAAAAAATGAAACTGTACCACCTGCTTCACCACACACACAAGAATAAACTTAAAACGGATCAAAGACTTAAACATAAGACCTGAAACCATAAAACTTCTAGAAGAAAACACAGGCATTAAACTCTCTGATATTGCTATTGGTAATTTTTTCTGAAATCTCTTCTCGGACAAGGGAAACAAAAAAACAAATGGGACTACAGCAAACTAAAAATCTTTTGCACAGCAAAGAAAACCATTAACAAAATGAAAAAAACCTACTGAATGGGAGAAGATATTTGCCTATGATATATCTAACATGGGGTTAATATCCAAAAATCTATAAAAAACGCTTACAACAACAACAAAAAACAAACAATCCAATTAAAAGATGGGCCTAAATAGACATTTCTCCAAAGAAGTCATACAGATGGCTAATAGACATATGAAAAGACGCTCAAGGTAATGAATCATCAGAGAAATGCAAATTAAAACCACAGTGTGTTTTCACCTCACACCTGAAAGCTGGCTATCATCAATTAATCAAAAACATTAAGTGTTGGCAAGGATGTGGAGAAAAAGGAACCCAAGTACACTATTGGTGGGATTGCAAATTAGTACAGTCACTATGGAAAATAGTTTGGAAATTCTTCAAAAAATTAAAAATAGAATTATCTTTTGACCCAGAAATTGCACTTCTGGGTATTTATCCAAAGAAAACCAAAACACCAGTTTGTAAAGATCTATGCACCCTTATGTTCACAGCAGCACTATTTACAATAGCCAAGATATGGAAGCAACCTAAGTGTCCATCAATAAATGACTAGATAAAGAAGTTATGGTACATATATACAATGGAATATTACTCAGCCATTAAAAAATGAAATCTTATCATTTGCAATGATATGGATGGACCTAGAGGGTATTGTGCTGAGTGAAATAAGTCAGACAGAGAAAGATAAATGCTATATGATTTCTCTTATATGCAGTATCTAAGGAACAAAAGAAATGAACAAACTAAATGAAAACAGACTCACAGATACAGAGAAAAAACTGGTGATTGCCAGAGGGTTCGAGAGTTTGGAGAGGAATAAGTGCAAAAGGTGAAGGGATGAAGAAGTACAAATTAGTATATACAGAACAGCCATAAGGAGGTAGAGTACAGGATAGGGAATATAGTCAATATTTTTGTAATAGTTGTGTGTACTGCCAGATGTGTGCTAGAATAATTGGAGGAATTGCTTTATAAATTATATAAATGTCTAACCATTGTACTGTACACCTAAAACTAATATAAATAAAATTAAATTTTAAAAAGTTAGTATGTAGACCAAAGTTTCTTAGGAAAAATAAAAGACACTGTTGAAGACATGTACATTTGTTAAAATTATAGCTGCTCTTTTCTTAGACATGTTTTATGCTTCTGTTTAAATTTTTGAATTTTTTTACTTGGTTAGTCATTGGTTTGCATAGAAGCATTTAGAGTTGTAGATTGATGCAGTAATAAAACTGTTCAATTTCTAGCTTGCTGTCAAAAAAAAAAAAACCCATAATGAGAAACCCCTGCACATCTATTATAAGGTCTATGATAAAAAGTTACTGACAACAGCAAGCACTTGTCAGAAGGCAGAGCAACTGGAACTCTCATACATTGCTGAGAATTGATGATAGAACCATCCCAGGAAACAATTTAGAAGTTTCCTATAATGTCAGACATATATTTTTCATATAAGCCAGAAATGCTATTCTTGAAGTTTTACCCTAGAGAAATGAAAACTTATGTCACACAAAAACTTGCACATGAATTTTTATAGCCATTTTACTCATAATTGCCCAAAGCTGAGAAAACAAATATCCTTCAGCAGGTGAATAAACAAACTGGTACATCTATAGGATGAAATACTCTTCAGCAATTTAGAAAAACAAACTATTAATACATGTAACATCTTGGATGAATATCAGGGGCATTATAATAAGTGACAGAAGCCAGTCACAAAACTTTATACCATATGATTCAAATTATGTAACATTCTTGAAGTCGAAACTATAGTTATAGAGAAGCAATCGGTGGTTACCAGGGGTCTTGGTAGGGAAGGTGTGATTATAAAGTATGAGAGAGGTTTTTTTTTTGGCATGATGAAACTAGTTTCTATTCTGATTGTGGTGGTAATGAGTCTATACTGCTTTTAAAATTCATAGAATCTACACCTTTAAAAGTCCATTTTAATGTGTAATGATTTAAATAAAATTTATAAAACCAAAAAGTATGAGTTACATAAAATTTTATAATATGATATTATCTCAGGTTTACTTGGTTAAAAAGATGCATAATAACAAGTATAGGAGCTAACTATCCAGATGAGAACTCTCAATATCTAGATTATGTTGATGCTCTTTTCCTGTTTGAATTTTTCTGCACTAATAGATCATACTTAAACTTAGGAAAGTAAAATTTATTTTAATTAAAAACTTTTACCATTCACTCTCAGGACTTCAAAGCATCGCATTTGTTTCCATGATACTCCTTTTGAAGCTGTGTATGTGAAATATTTTATTTGTATATTAAAGTTAAATTTATTGCTCTTCAAAATGTAAAATATTTAATGGTAGGAAAATTAAAAGCAGTTTTCAGTGTTTTAAACATTATGATATTTAAATGATATTGTTGAAAGGTTCCAAAGTAAATTTTAAGCTACATTTTTAAATGCAGTTCAGAAGTTTGGAAAGATTCAATAATCTATAACATATTTAACCATATAATTTTTTTGTCCTTTTTTCTGATTTAAAAAACAAATCTTTATACAACAGACAAGTATTTGACAGAAGAAATGAACTTGAAAAAGACATCTGTGCTGAATCTTTGATGGGTAAGACCTTTAATAAAAAAGGTAATGGTGTCCAAGGTACCCAAAGTACTCAAAGTATAACAGAAAACAATGTTATAGCTGGCAACAGCTTTCAGTAAATGATTAAAAATAAGAAAGCTCTGGGCATTTCTAGTTAGTGTGTTACAAAACTGCCCTTGGTTGGTATAATATAAAATACCAAGTCACTTGACTGTAATAAAGGCTTAATTTTAATGAGCATACAAATAAATGTGAGGATCTTGTTAAAATGTTGATACTCATTCAGTACATCTGGCTGAAGCCCACGATCCTGAATTTCTAATAAGCTCTCAAGTGATATGTATGCTACTAGCCTAGAGATTAGTTTGAGAAACCAGGCTCTGAAGGTCAGTGAGAAAAATGGCATGGTTATTATCCAATTCTGTAAGAAAAAAATGTACATAATAAGTTCTATAAGGCAGCCATGTAATATTCTTCCTAAAAATGGTACCGAAAGAAGCCTGACAAACTAACAGAGCAATCACTTCCAGCCAAGATGTTCAGCTGAGTTAGTGGCCTTCAAAGTACAATTTTAATATGCATAAGAAATTATGGAAGTAGGAAGCATAAATAACACACTGATGACTGACTGTGAAGGAACAAAAGTAATTAATAGTTTAAAGTTCTCACTATGTTCCCTTTTCACTGTATCCTAAAGATGACTCTAGGCTTGGCCTACTCATTTTCTTACCTTTCCCTGACAGTGGGCTAATTCTGCTGAACTAAGTCTTAGAGACCTTGAAATGCAAAATTTGAAAGAAAGGATGATACAGAGAAGGACAAGAGAAGCATGTGGCATTAAAAGGTTTTATATGAAGTTTTCCTTCTAGACAGCCTATAGAAGAAAATGTGCAAGAGCAACTTCACATCTGAGGGAAGTGGATAGGAGAGAAAAAGAATTTTTAAAGAAGTATTGCATAGTGCCAAGCATACGGCAGTTACTAACATTTTTCCTAACAAACTGAGGTCTACCAACTGTATGTCAGAAAGCCTATATACAGTCCCACCTCTGACTCAAAATACTGTCACTTTAACTCTTCAGTTATTCTTTCCTGTGAAATCACAATTTCAATGGCATGATTCTCATAAAGCATGGGCACTTGAATAAACAATTTAAAGTGATATTTCTGGCATTAACCGTTTGAAGATACATGATTCTCAGTAGGAAAAAAAATTGTATTTTCCCTCTGTGTTTGTCTTCCCTTAAATTTGAAGTATAGAGTTAATAATATTGAACAAGGTGCTGCACTAAGTTTAAATTAAAAGCTGGTGGTTACTAGTAAGATGACAGTGTAGGAGACCCCCAGCCCTCAATTCTCCATAGAAACTCTCATTTGGCAACCATCTGTGAAGAAAAGTTCCACTATGGGAACATCAAAACCCAAGTAGAAAGTTGCAACACCCCAATGGAGCCCAAGGCCAAGGAAAAACCCTTTGAGAAGGCATGCTCATGCCTTGGTAGCAGGCCTGCTGAATACAGACCTGGCTACAAACCCAGGAACAGCTCCATCACCCTATGGACATGGCTCCAGCCCCACTCATTCATGGTCATACTACTAGTACTGTGGATTTGGCAGGAACTACACCATCTATGACCCCAATAACAGCCCCATTGACTGCAGACCCAACTTTGGCCCTAGAAGCAACCCCATGACCAGCTCCAAATACTCAACCATGATCCCAGAGGCAGTCTCATACACCCAGGGAACTAGGAGGAGACACACTGATCTGCAACCCAAGTAATAAGCTAGCCAACTGGGGACCCAACAGTAGCCTCATCCACCTGAGGACTTGGCACAAGCTACAGTTATGGATGCCCCCAGTAACAGGCCAGCCAACCATGGATACACTGTGAAGCTGGAAGCAGCCCCATGACCCTGCTCAACTGCAGTCCTGGAGGCAAGCCCACCCATCTGGGTACCCCGCAGGAATAGGTCTTTACCTGCTAAAAACAATCTGTAAAAAATGGAAGCAGTTCCTATTCCTTCAAATACACAGACACCAATTCTAGGTTACGAAGATCACAAAGAATAAGGTAAACATACCACCACCAAAGGAAACTAATAAGGTTCCAGTAACCAACCCTTTACCTGGAAAAATTGTCCTTCAAGAATGAAAGAGATAAAGATCTTCCTAAACAAAAGCTGACAGTTTATCATACTCAATCCAAGTTGAAATGAAAAAAATGATAGATAACATGAAAAATAACTCTCACTGCTAAAGAAAATATAAAGACATGTAAGTCACTTTTAACACTAGTGATATAGGCAAAATTAGTAAGAATAACTATAACCACTGAAATTTTTTAATGGAAACACAAAATAGAAAAAAGTAAAATCTGGCATCAATTCATAAAGTATGTGAGGGAAGAAGTAGAGTGTGCACTTTATGAGTGCAGTTGAAGTTGTATTAGCTTTAAACAAACTTATAACCATAAAATATTTGATGCTGCACTCCAAGTGGTAACTAGGAAAAAAAGTATATCAAACAATAAAGGCAAGCAAAAAAGAGAAACAAGAGAACTACAAAACAGAAAATAAGAAAATGTCAACAGTCCTTTTCTGTCAATAATTACTTTAAATGTAAGTGGATTAAACTCCTCAACCAAAAGACATACAGTTACTGAATGGATTAAAAATAAGACTCAACTTATACACTGTCTACAAGAGACTCACTTTAGATTTAAGGACACACATAGGCTAAAATTGAAAGGGGTGGAGTAAGATATTCCATGCAAATGGTAATCAAAAGAGAACAAGAGTCACTATATCAGACAAAATAATCTTTAAGTCAAAAACTGTCACAAGGCAGACATCATTATATAATGATAAAAATCAATTCACCAGGAAGGTATAACAAGGTATAACAATTATAAATAAATATGCATGCAACATCAAATATAAACCTAGAAATACATAAACATTTATTAATATAAAAAGCAAACATCAATGGGCAGAAGACCTGAACAGATACTTCTCCAAAGAGGAAATACAAATGGCTAACAGACATATGAAAAGATGCTCAAGGTCGCTAATCATCAGAGAAATACAAATTAAAACCACCTCACACCTATCAGAATAGCTATCATCAATAAATCAAAAACAGCAAGTGCTGGCAAGGATACGGAGAAAAGGGAACCCTTATACACTGTTGGTGGGATTGCAAATTGGTGCAGCCACTATGGAAAACAGTATGGAGGTTTCTCAAAAAATTAAAAATGGATATACCTTTTGACCCAGCAATTGTACTTCTGGGTATTTATCCAAAGAAAACCAAAACAATAATTAGTAAAGATCTATGCATCCCAATATTCATGGCAGCACAATTTACAAAAGCCAAGATATGGAAGCAACCTAAATGCCCATCAACAGCAATTGGATAAAGAAATTATGGTTCGTATATACAATGGAATATTACTCAGCGATTAAAAAAGTAGGAAATCCTACCATTTGCAATGACATGGATGGACCTAGAGGTTATTATGCTGAATGAAATAAGTCAGACAAAGATAAATACCATATGATTTCACGTATATGTGGAATCTAAGGAACAAAAAGAACAAACTAATCAAAAACAGACTCACAAATATAGTGCACAATTTGGTGACAGACAGAGGGGAGGGGAGTTGGGGGGCTGGGAGAATGGGGTGAAGGGTTGAAGAAGTACAAATTAGTAGTTGATAGTTGGTCATGGGGAAGGGGAGCACGGCACAGGGAATACAGTTAGCAATAATATGATGGCTAAGTGGAGAGCCAGGGGAGGGAGGGAGCAATTGGGGGAATCGTTTTATGAACTATATAGATGTCTAATCAATGTACTGTATACTTGAAACTAATTTAAGTAAATTTTTTTTAAAAAAGCAAACACTGACAGATCTGAAAAGAGAAACAGACAGCAATACAATGATAGTAAGATAATTCAATACTCAAATCTCTATAATGGACAGATTATCTAGACAAAAATATCAATAAGGAAACAGAACTGAACAACACTGTAAATCAAATGGAAACTTAAGACATATACAGAACATTCCAACTAACAGCAACAGAACATTCATTCTTCTCAAGTGCACATGGAACATTCTCTAAAATAAATTACATGCCACGTTACAAAATAAGTCTTAACAAATTAAAGATTAGAGTCATTCCAAGTATCTTTTCTGTTTACAATGGACTGAAACTAGAAATGAATAATAAGAGAAAATGGGAAAATTCACAAATACATGGGAATTTAAAGAAACAAACAACTATTGGGTCAATGAAGAAATCAAAAAGGAAATTAAAAAATATCTCAAAACATGAAAATGAAAACATACTGAAACTATGGGAGGCGGCAAAAACAGTACTAAGAGGAAAGTTTGTAGCAATACATTTTTTATTTTGAAAAATCTCAAATAAACATAACTTTACACCACAAAGAATTAGGAAAGAAAAAGCTAGTCCCAGTTGGCAGAAAGAAAGAAAGAATAAGGATCAGTGTAGAAACAGAGAATAGGAAAACAATTTTTAAAAATCAATGAAAGAATTGGTTTTTAGAAAAGATAAACCAATGCATATAGGACCAACTGATCTGCAATAAAGGTGCCAAGGACATACAATGGAGAAAAGATAGTATCTTCCATAAATGCTGGTGTGAAAATTGGTTATCCACAAACAAATGAAACTGGACCCTTATCTCACTTCATATAAAAAAAAAAAGTCTCGAAATGGAGGGTTCCAGACAAGATGGTGGAGTATATAAACACTGTGCTTGCCTCCTTTCAAGACCACATTAAAATTACAACTATAGCTATATTCACAATAGTCAAGATATGGAAGCAATCTAAATGCCCATCCAAAGACAACTGGGATAAAGAAATTATGGTTCAGATATACAATGGAATATTACTCAGCCATTAAAATAATGAACTCCTACAGTTTACAATGACATGGATGGACCTAGAGGTTTTTCTGTTGAGTGAAGTCAGAGGAAGATAAATATCATATGATTTCAATTATATGCAAAATCTAAGGAACAAAAAGAAAAAAACTAATCAAAAACAGACTCACAAATATAGAGTACAATCTGGTGATAGCCAGAGGGGAGGAACTTGAGGGGCTGGGAGAATGGGGTGAGGGGTTAAAGTAGTACAAATTAGTAGTTGATAGATGGTCATAGGGATGGGGAGCATGGCATGCAGTTAGCATTCATGTAACGGCTGTGCGGAGAGCCAGAAGAGAGAAAGAGCAATTAGGGGGGTTGTTTTATAAACTATATAAATGTCTAACCAATGTACTGTATACTTGAAACTAATAATAAAATAAATAAATAAAAATAAATTATAACTAAATTATAAAACAACCTGGAAAACCATCGAAAGACTAACTGAACAAAAGACCTATAACTAAAGATATAAAGAAGAAGCCATAGCAAGACTGTAGATGAAATAAAAGGGGATAGTATGGAAAATGAAAATGGGAATTGGAGAGAGGAGAGAAAAGAGGAGACAAATATCAGAGGGTATCACAGAAAAAGGCAATGCAGGTGGTGATGTTCATGGACTGATTTGATTTCTTCAGGGACCCTGAAAAATGACTTGAGATTGGTCTACAGGACAGCTGTGTTCCAGCAGCATGACGACAAAGAACGAGAGGGCTACAAACCAATTACCAGCAAGACAAATTTGAAGTATTTTGATCAATGTATTGACTCTCACGACTGACCAGACAATTATGAGTGCAGATTTGTCAGGACTGAAATGCCTATCAGTAATGCAGGAGTTTGTCCTCTAATTAATTAAAGAAACCCAGTCACTCACCAGGCACCAAAATTACTTTCTTTACCCTTAAATACATTTAGTTTTGAGGCTCAATAAATAAAACGATAATCCTCAAACACATCAAATTTTAAAACAAAGCCATAAAAACTGCACAGTTCATTTGATTTAGAGAAAACTGTATCTGTATGTTTATCTTTCATCATGAAATATATACAAGAATTCTTTTTAAATCTCAGAATGGATTATAGATATAAACTTAAAACCTGACACAATAAACTTTTAGAAGAAAACATAGGCAAAAAGCTACTAGACATTAGACTAGGCAATGATTTCTTGGATATAACACCAAAAGCACAGGCAAAAAGCAAAAAACAGATGGGTGGGATTAAGATCAAACCAAAAAGCTTCTACACAGCAAAAGAAACCATCAACGAAATGAAAAGGCAAACTACAGAATGGGAAAATATTTGCCAACCAATCCACCAGATAAGAAGTTAATATTCAAAATATATAAAGAACTCATACAAATCAACAGGAAAAAAAATAGCCCAATTAAAAATGGGCAAAAACCTTAACAGACATTTTTCCAAAGAATATATCCAAATGACCAACATATATATGAAAAGGTGCTCAAAATCACTAATCATCAGGGAAATTACAAGTAAAATGAGATATCATCTTACATCTATGAGAATGGCTGTTATCAGAGTGTTGGGCAAGGATGTGGACAAAAGGAAATCCTTATACACTGTTGATAAGAATGTAAATAGGTGCAGCCACTATGAAAAATATGGAGGTTCCTCAAAAAAATTAAAAATAAAAAAATCATTCGACCTAGCAATTCCAATTCTAGTTATATATATCTAAAAGAACTGAAATTTGGTTCTTAAAGTGGTATCTACAATCCTATGTTCTTCACAGCATTATTCACAACAGCCAGGAAGTAGAAAAAACCCATATGTCTATCAGTGAACAAATGGATAAGGAAAATGTGGTATATACATACAACTGAATATTATTCAGCCTTAACAAAAGGAAATCCTGGCATTTGCCACAACATAGATGGACCTGAAGGATATTATGCTAAGTAAAATAAGCCAGACACAGAAAAAGAAATATTGTATTATCTCACTCATGTGCGGAATCTAAAATAATCAAACTCATAGGAGCAGAGAGTAGAACAGTGGTTGCCAAGAGGTGAGGAGAGGGGGAAATGCGAAAGTGTTGGTCAAACAGTATAAAACTTTACAAATGCAAAATAAATTCTGGAGATCCACTGTACAACACAGGGTCTATGATTAATAATACTGTATTATATACTTAAAAATTTGCTAGGAGGGTACATCTTATGTTAAGTATTCTTACTACAAAAAAAGAAAAAAGAAAAACCAACAAAGAGGGCAGTGGTAGGAAATTTGGGAAGTGATGGATAAGTTTATGGTAATGATAGCGATGATGGTTTCACAGATGCATTACTTACCTCCAAACACATCAAGCTATATACATCTACAGCTTTTTTTTTTTTATCACTGTAGTTAATAGTTTCCTTCATGATGTTTAAGAAACATAAATGAAGAACTTGAATTATTTAAAACAACCAACATTTGGCTGCTGGATTTTGTCATTTTTTGGCAGTGACAGTCATTTTACTGGGCTAGTAGATCATTGTTTTATATGCTTTGTAAGCCCAATGATACTACAGTGTAAAGGACTAGTGGAAGATAAGGATTGAAAGGTAGGTTATAGGCCAGATTGTGGAAAGGCTTTGATGTAAGACTAAAGAGTTTACACTTATTTCAATAGTTATATGGCTTATAACATTGTCAAGCAGGAGAGTGATAAAATCAAAAGCATGGTAAAAGAATATTAATCTGATGGCCTCATCCCAAATTGATGAAAAATGAGAAATGACCAAAAGAAAAACTAGACAGCAAGCTCATTATAATAATTTGGGAGTAAAGTACCCTGAATGAAAATATTGACAGTAGAAACAGAAAAGCATAATTTCATTAAAGATTATGATAAAATATTTAATATAACCTGTTATATCATATTCAACAAATATTTATCTAACATTCAACAAATATTTATTGAGTGCCTACTAGGTATCAGAAGCTATGTTATGCAGTAATATCCCTGCGTATAATGTGTTCATGGTTAAGAACTATGGTAGAATGCTTTGATGCATTCTCCAAAACGACATTAAAGTGACATTAAATTGTACAGACCTTTTATAACCTGTCTACACCATAGCTACCAAAATTATTCTCTACTACTACACATTTTTAAACTATTTCTACTTCCTCATCACCCAAAATATATTAATACATATATGATTCGTTCTACCCAATGCTTCTAAAAATATTCACTTTGAAAATGATTAATCATTTCCTATTGTCAAATTCTAACGATCTTTTCCCAAATCTCTTCCACATTATCGCTGATAGCATTCTATAATTATTGGCTACCGCCTTCTTTGTACTCTAGGCTACTGAATCTTCTTTTACCCTACATAAATTTCAGTAAGCTCTACTTACTGTAAAAGTAGTATTCAGGTAAGTTAAAAAAAAATTTTTGCAACAATAAAATCTAAGTGGCTATATATAACATATCAGGTCCTCCCCTGTGTCTTATTATATGCGAAATGCCACACGGAGGTACTTTCAAAGGATGATGGCAGTAAGAACAAATAATGAATATAGGTTGTACTAGTTAGAGTTCAGAGAAACAGAAGCAATTGTGTGTGTGTGTGTGTGTGTGTGTGTGTGTGTGTGTGTGAGAGAGAGAGAGAGAGAGGGAGGGAGGGAGGGAGAGACTGACTCTGACTTAGTGGCTCACATCATTATGAAACTGACAAATCCCAAGATCTATAATCAGCAAGCTGGAATCCCAGGAGAGTTGATGGTCTAGTTCCAATCTGAAGGCCAATTGGCTCAAAACCAAGGATAAACTGATGTTTCTGTTTAACTCCAAAGGCAGCAGAAAATCAGTGTCCCAGCTCAAAGACACACAGGTGGGAGTTCCCTCCTATTCAGGGGAGGTTCAGCTTTTTGTTCTATCAGGCCTTCAATTAGTTGGATGAATCCTACCTACATTAGAAAAGACAATGTGCTTTACTCAGTTTATCAATTTAAATATCAAACGCACTCAAAAACACCTTTAGAGAAACACTCAGAATAATGTTGACCAAATATCTGGGTACCCTGTGGCTCAGTTTATTGACACATAAACTTAACTATTACACAAGTCTCTTTAGCCAAGTTTATTTCCACAGTACAAAACCATTATAAGGTGAGATTTCTAACACAAAACAAGAACAGGCAGGAATTGTATAGATATGAGTATTTTGAGGAAGCTATGCAAACTAAATTAATACTCATATAGATATGAGTATTTTGAGGAAACTATGCAAACTAAATTAATACAGAGAAAATCTAATACAAATAAAAACCTAACAAATGACCATGTTGGCTAAGTTGAGAACTTTACTAAAATTTGAGAGATTAAAGAAGATGGATAGCCTGGAAAAGCAGGGCAGGGGGAAAGTACAGTAAAAGAAAAAGAAAAACTTTTGAAGACAGAAAGTTCTTTCCTTCTCTCTTTATGGAAATCATACATGAATCAAACAATCTATGGAGAAGGGCCAGTTTTGTTTTGCTTCATTTTTTAAAAATTTCCAATTCAGCATGGATCAATACCTTTATAACATAAACTTACAACAAAAATTAATGCAAAGTTTAAAAATTAATGTCCAAAAAGGTTCTGGTTCGAGATGACATAGGAATATCTTGAACTCACCTTATCCCATAGACATTCTGAATCTACAGCTACATATGAAACAACTTCCTCTGAAAGAAACCCAAAAACAAGCTGAGCTACTCCTACACATAGGAATGAGTAGAAAAGGCTGGGACACAATCTTGCCACAAACTTCCTGCCATGGCAACTAACAGTCAGGAGGGAACTCTCAACTCTGATCTTCTCTCTGAGGAATGAAGGGTTTGAACCCCACATCTGGTACCCCAACTTTTAAGTCCTACACCTGAGACACAAGCCCCAAACATCTAACTTTGAAAGCCGATGGGGCTTAACATCCATGAAGCCCACAAGGCTGTTGAAAACTAAGAAATAGTTCTTAAATGGCTTGCATAGACTCAGCTAGGTATGTCCCAGGGCCCCGCACAGAAGTACTGAATGAAAATCTCCCAATCTTTCTTTGAAAGAGGCCTATCTGCTTATCTTAAAGCTCTGGCATGAGAGGCAGGCATCTAATTTAACACACATCTAGTGGCCAAGTGGAACACTCTCCAAAGACCGACGTTAGTGGGCACCATCTTTGCATTCTCCCTCTGCCTTACTCCAGGTTGCTGGTATATCCTAAAAAGGAACTGTGTGCTCATCTGGCACACCAGTCTTTGTGGCTGCCACCCAGGGAATACTACTTTGCCTGGCTCTGATGGACAGTGGGGCTTACATTCACAGGTCCCAAAGGACTATAACAAATGGAGAAAGAGTTCTTAACTGCTACCCCCAGGGCACAATGGAGAGGCAGCACACTGAACTGCCCAGTCTTTCTGTGAAACAGGCCTATTAGCTTATCTTTATACCTGTGGCCTGAGGGATAGGCTTCTAATTAAACATACATCTAATGGCCAATTATAATCCTCTCCAGAGACCTTGGAAGGCAGGCACTATAACACTCTCCCTCTGCCTAGCTCCAAGTTGCTGGTGTCTCCAGGAAAGAAGTTTGTATGCATGTCTGGTGCTCTGGCTTTTATGTCTGCCTCCTAGAGGACATATCCCTAGATAAGGCTGGCAGGATTTATGTTCAGAGGTTCAATGGGACAAACGAAGTAGCAAATGAAGAAACAGTTCTTCACTGGCTATCACTCCAGGGCTCACTGCAGAGGAAGCACACTTAAACACCTGTCTCCCAGTCCTCCCCTGAAAGAAGTATGTTTGTATACTTTAAGAGCTGCTACCCGAGGGTCTGGCTTCCAATCAACCTGAATCTGGGTGCTGAGTAATATCCACCCCTTTGGGACACTGACAGGTCTTGGGATACCCTCAACTACTGGGAGCCACTGAGAAGAAAGTAGGCTGCTTAGATAATGACAAAGGTTTGAGAGACAACCAAGAGTTATGGCAGAGTTGAACAATAAGGATAATTCCTTCACACAGCCACTCCTTCAAGACTGGGATGGCTACTTGTTTTATTTAATGCAAAGAAACCAACATAGAGAGTTGAGGAAAATGAAAAAACAGACAAATATGTCCCAAAGGAAAGAGCTAGATAAAATCCTCAGGAAAAGACCTTAATCAAATGGAAATAAGTGACTGACCTGATAAAGAGTTCAAAAAGACAGTCATAAATATGTTCACTGATCTTGGGAAAAAAATGCATGAACAAAGTGAGAATTTCAAAAAAGAGAAGGAAATATGAGAAAGTGCCAAGCAGAAGTTACAGAGCTGACAAATACAAAAACAGAATAGAGGGGTTAGACAGCAGACTAAATGAAGAAGGGTCAGTGAGCTCAAAGACAGGTCAGTGGAACTCATCCAAATGAAAAAAGATAGAAGAGTAAAGACAGCTTAAAGGAATTACAGGACAACACCAAGTGGACCATCATTCACATTTTAGGGAACCCAGAGTAAGAAGAGAAAGAGAAAGGGGTAAAACACTTATATGAAGAAATAATGATTGAAAACTTCCCTAACCTAGAAAGGAAAACAGATACCTAGATCCAGGAAACCTAGAAAATTAAAAAAAGGATAAATCCAAAGAGACCCAGGCCAAGACTCGTTATGATTAAATTGTGAAAAATTAAATACAAGGAGGTACAGTTACTATGGAAAAGTCTAGAGGTTCATCAAAAAATTAAAAATGGATATATCTTTTGATCCAGCAATTTCACTTATGGGAATTTATCTAAAGAAAACCAAAACAATAATTCATAAAGTTCTGTGCATCCCTATGCTCATAGCAGCACCATTTACAATAGCCAAGATATGGAAGCAACCTAAATTGCCCATCAACAGACAATTGGATAAAGAAGTTATGGTTTATATATACAATGGAATACTACTCAGCCATAAAAAAATTAAATCTCACCATTCACAATGACATGGATGGACCTAGAGGTTATTATGCTGAGTAAAATAAGTCAGAGAAAGATAAATACTATATAATTTCACTTATATACGGAATATAAGGAACAAAAAAAAAATTAATTGAAAACTGACTCACAAATATCAAGGACAATCTGGTGATGGCCAGAGGAAGAGAGGGTTGGGGTCTGGGATAAACAAGTGAAGGGTTAAAGAAATACAGATTAGTAGTAGATAAAGGGTCACAGGGATGGAGAGCACTGCATAGGGAATACAATCGGCAGTGATGTAATGGCTAAGTGCAGAGCCAGAGGAGAGAAAGAGGAATCAGGGGGATGATTTCATAAATTATATAAATGCCTAACCAATGTACTGTATACTTGAAACTAATAATAGAATAAAAAAAATTTTTAAATTTAAAGACAAGGAAAGAATCTTAAAAGCAGCAAGAGAAAAACAACTTGTTAATAACTACAAGGAAATCTCCATAAAACTGTCAACAGATTTTTCAGTAGAAACTTTGCAGACCAGAGAAAGTGGCATGACATATTCAAAGTATTGTTAGAAAAATCTGCAAACCAAGAATATTCTAACTGGCAAAACTGTCCTTCAGATTTGAAGGAGGTATAAAGAGTATTCCGAACAATTGAAAGTTTAAAAAGTTCATAACTTCTAGACCAGCTTTACAAGAAATGTTAAAGGGACTTCTTTAAGCTGAAACAAAAAAGGTGCAAATTAGTAACAGAAAAAATGAAGGTATAAATCTCAGTGCTAAAGTAAATATATATTAAAATTCAAAATAATCTAATGCTATAAAGGTGGTAATTTAAGCACTTATAAAGCTACTGTGAAGGTTAAAAAACAAAAGTAGTAAAAATAACTATAACTACAACAATTTGTTAATGAATACACAAGACAAAATTATATAAATTGTGACATCAAAAACATAAAACATGGGAGAGGACAGAAAAAATGTCAGGTTTAGAATGCATTCAAACTTGTTATCAATCTAAAATAGAGTGTTATAAATATAAGTTGTTTTATGTAAGCCTCATGTTAACCACGAAGCAAAAACCCATAGTGGATACACAAAGAATAAAGGAATCTAAGCATGCCACTACAGAAAATCATCAAATCATAAAGGAAGGGAAAGTAAGGTAAGGAAAAAAAATTACAAAATAGCCAGAAAATAATTAATGAAATGGCATAAGTATATACCTATCAAAAATTACTTTAAATGTAAACAGACTAAATTCTCCAATCAAATGATATAAAATGGCTGGATGGATAATAAAGTAAATACATGCTGCCTACAAGAGTCTCACTCAGATGTAATGACATACAGAGACTGAAAGTTGGAAAAATATATTCCATGAACATGAAAACCAAGAGAAAG
>NW_011889235.1:0-1378 GCF_000151845.1 Pteropus vampyrus
GAAAGCAAGACCTTCCTGAGATGTCAGGTGACCCTTAGGCCAGGGCCAAAGGGTCACAGTAAAGCCATCCTTTAAAGGGCAGATAGTAAATATTGCAGGTTTGTGGGCCATCTGGTCTCTGTGACAACTACTCAGTTCTGTCACCTTAGCTCAAAAGCAGCCACAGACAGTGCATTAGTGAGTGGGTGTAGCGGTGTTCTAGTAAAACCCTTTTTACAGCAAAGGGCCTCAGGCCGTTCGCCCCGACACCCCCGCAGCTGGAGGGGAGCGTGATACCGATGATAGGGCGTGCAGAAAATGTTTTTGCCTGGCTTCCAAGTTTGGATATTTTTTTCCTAACAATTTGAATGAGTTGCCGATGACGTGTGTAACGGTGTGTGGCCCTGTGAGGTTCAGCTCACCCCTTGGGCCTGACAGGTGAACCAGGGTTTCTGAGGAGGCATGCCATTCCCACCCTCCACAGCCCACCCCGAGGTGGGCAGCCCAGCGAACCTGGTGTGTCAGACCAGAGCGGGAGTCCTCCATGGCCTTGAACGGGTTGGTGAGCCAGCCTGAGCCTGTTTCTCCATCCGCGAGACGAAATTGACAATGGCAGGTTTGCAGGTGCTGAGAACAATACACGTGACGTGTGGAAAGCAGCTCCGTGCCAGGCCCACAGCAGGCGTGCAGTAAATGTGGTTAGCCAACCCTCACTTTTGCTTCTGTTACCTGATCAGACGCTCACAGCATCCCTGCTCAGTAAGCGGGGCCAGGTCCCATGTTACAGACGAGGAAACGGAGCCAGACGGTGATTCCCCAGCTTGGTGGGAGCTAGATTTCAAACCTCCCAATGGAGCCCCTTGCCTTTCTGTCACGAGTGACAGCTCTCTGGGCAGGGGGGCCGGTGGTGGCTCCTGTCTCTTGGCCTTGGTACATGATCAGGAATTGGTCTGCTGCTCCTGCCCTGGGGGTCCCCCATATGTGGTTTCTCTAGAGCTGGGGGGAGGGGGTCCCGGAGACACCACCTAGTGAAAGAAGGTCGTCACCCTGGGTGTCCAGACCAGGCATACTGGGACCCAGGGCAAGGGCAAGAGTGTAAATTTAGATTGCTGATGTCCTTGTTCTTGCTGCCAACCCATAAACTTGGGTGAAATTTCCACGAAAATGAGATCTTTAGAAAGCATTTACCAGTGAGGATTGCCACCCACCCCCGCCCCTGTTAGATTTATTTCTTGATATTCTCAGGCTGTAGCTTAAAGGCAGAATGAATTGCTTCAAGTTTGGCCACTAAAAATCCAGTATCTTCCTGTCCAGAAATTCGAGGCAGAATTGAGCATATGCCCGATAAGCAGTTCAGACTGAGTATGAAGGGTTCTAGGGTGCCCCGCCGCCCTGCCTG
>NW_011889235.1:2863-5320 GCF_000151845.1 Pteropus vampyrus
GGCCCAGACACCCCCCAGGGGCCCAGCCGTTGTCCTCCCTTCGTGACCTTGGCTCAGCTTGCTGTGGTCTCCCCACCTGACCTCGACTCCAGTCCCCACTTTCGTGCCTTCCTCTCGGACTGCTCTTCCCGGCCCGGCTCCTGGGGACCGGGGTCCTGCCTCGATCCTAGAAGCGGCAGCTTTTGCTAAGGGTTGGCACCATGGACTTGGCCGCAAGGAGGACTGTCGGCCCGGGGGAGTGACAGGGCCTCCAGCCCTGGGCTGCAAGGCCAGAAGGACCCAGGCGTGAGGTCTGTCGATCTGACCTGGGGTGACAGTCCCCAGGGGTCCTCTCAGGGGCCAAGATTTGAGGCTACGGGTTGAGGGGTTAGAAACTGGTCCCAAAGGCCCCCTGCTCTCTGAGTCCTGGCCATTTCATGTTTTAATTCGTGATTCTAGTGGCTTTTTGGCTCCTCTAAAGTAGCAAGTGGAGGATTATGTGACAGAAACAAAGCTTAATCTAAATCTGATCTTAAAATAGCAGCGAGAGACAAACCTATTAATTTCAGATAAAAGCAAGTCCGGGCTGTCAGAGAACACCCGGGCATGTTCAGTGAGTTGTACTACCATGCAGATCCTCGGGTAGTCATTCCAGTGGCATTCCGAAGTCATCTGCTCCTTTATTGAAAACAGCAGGTGGCCAAGATGAACCGTGATATCGAATCACTGTACATGGTAGTAACTAACCCTGTGCGTTTACTTAGAAAGCTCATTATTTTATTCATTTTTCATTCCCTTCCCTGTTTTACAAAGGACTTTGGGCAGCTTAAAGATCATTAATTCCTCCTGCATGGCTCATATTTAGTTTTTGCCCAGTATGATAAAGTTAGTTTTAACTCATTTTCTCTTGCATTTCAGAGAGCCGGTTTATTTTGAGTCCGAATTGAATCTCAGCCTGGGAAATCTTTGCCAAGTCACTCAGATCCTCATTTGTTTTCGTCGTCAGAAGGACTAGGACGAGTTAGATAGTCTCTCCTGTTCTTTCCATTTTGAAATTCTATTCTAGTTTACTTTCAAAGAGCAGATTATTTTTCTTAAAAAGTGATAGGAACCGTTTTCTTTTTAAATCCTCTTTAGAATTTTGTGTTTATGAACTTTATCCATAAATATAGATATCGAGTCAATGTCTGAGAATAATTTTCCATTTACTTCCTGAGAAGTTTCCCATATGACAGTTATGACCTTGAAAACATTGCAAACTGCAGAGATTGACCCGTTCATGGGAGAAGCTTTCTCCTGCGGTCGGTGGCATCTTTCTTCTGACAGGTCGGTCTGCTCACTCCTAAGGGCTGTCAACTTGTGTTCTGGTCACATGTCCTGGAACAGAGGCTTCTTTAGGTCATTGCATACTGTTTGGCACGTGAGCACGTCCCTAGGGTCTGGTTACTCCCCTCTCTGACCAGTGGTTGTCATTCGGGCCCCATGTCACAGATAGCCCAAATACTCAAAGCCAGGCAGGGGACAGTGAAACTCAAGCAACAGACACTCACTTCTAGGACAACCTACACCATTCAGCTCATCCTGCATGTGTACCACTAACTGGTCCTAACTCGGGAACCTCCAGTCCTATCCATTAAACTTGCACCTGAGCTTTCTAAGCTGTCTCAAGTTCATTTTCCTCGACACTGTGGTCGAGGGAGCATGCCTGTTCCGTGACTGGAGAGAGAAGTTCCGCTCAACTACCTTCAGGCACACCCGCCTCTCGGTCACTGTCGGTTCTTTAATCGTATGTGCTGCCATTGCCAAGATGAGTCCTCACCATTCTTGGCGCAGATCTTTCTACCACACCACGGTGATCTGTTCACTGCTCAGTTTCTTCTGATAAATTTTCCCAAGCAAGAAGCAGGCCACCATCATATCTCGGCCAGTTGGGCCCTGGTAACCAGGGTGCAGGTTGGCCGTGGCAACCACGACAGCGCCAGGAGGTTGATGAATAGGACTGAGAGTGTGATTGGTTTGGCGATTCTTTTTCAGTAGAGACAGACTGACACCCCTGGCTGCGCTGGTTGACGATGCTTCTAACACCGCATTCCAAGTGCGTTGGAAATGGCTGAGCGTTTTGTGCAGAGGGAGGGAGAGGAGCCACAGACTTCTCCTCCCTTCCCAAGAGGCTGGCGACTGTGGTCTACACTCAAACCAGTGTCCGTTGCGGGGGATGGGGAATCGTACCACTTGAGGGTCTTATCAGCAAATGTAGATATTATCATCGATCCAGTTTTCAGTTTTTTCCATTGACACAACAGACTGAAGGTGACAACTCCAGCATAACTCATACCTTAGGCATCTAGAAACTAGGTTGCCCTTGGTGACACTGGTTGACAGCTATGGTAAGCCTTAAGCTTTGTGACTCATACCCTATCAAATGGAGCAGAACCAATGCCCCCCCGAATTAAAATGCGGACAGTCTTAGAAAAAGAT
>NW_011889235.1:7190-10684 GCF_000151845.1 Pteropus vampyrus
CCTTGTTCTCACTTCTGCTGTCCCTTTTCCCCCATATTTCCTTTTATCATATTCTTAGAAACTAAGAAACCATCTTTGGGCCTAGAACTTACCCTTGGAATGTGGTTTTTAAAGTCATATTGCCGGTGGCGTTTCTAAAGCCACTTCTGCCCACGCCTGTGCCCTGACCATCCTGGCTTAGTCAGCGCTGTCTGGGTTCTGGCTGCTGCCAGGTCTGAGACCCGCTGAGGAGAGAGGGGAGGGACACAGTTCAGGTTTTCACACCCCTGCCTTTCAGCAGCACGAGCTGGATTGACTCGGGTTTTCCAGTTGTGAGAGAAGCTGTGGATTACAGCACCATCATTTTAACAAGGCAGAAGATCTGGCACTGTATTGAATATCCATAATAGGCTTCATTTTTAAGTCTCAAAGTTTGAGAGTAAAGGAATGGATGATTTTTTTTTGTTTTAATGGTTGAAGAATTCGTACGTCTATAGTGCACTTAATTGCAATGACAGGTGCTAGTTTATTACCAAAATCAAATGCATTCCTGACTGTCATTTTAAATAGGAAGCAGACAGTTTAGGTAATCATGGCTCCTGTTTTCTAAGTCAAATAGTATTTCCTGAAAATTCTCCTGTTCCTTCTTCCTGCTGATGCGTTTTGGGATCTCTGCTGGAGGATTATCGTAGTGCCATATTTCACATTCACACTGAGGTCCTGCCATTGCATTTTTAGATCAATCGATCAATCTATCTATCTATCATCCATCTCTCTATTTAAATGAGGGGATGGGAGAAGGAACAGGGTGGCTTTAGTTATTCCCTGCACTGAAAATGAAGGCTCCAGGGGGTGCTCTTTACTCACTGGTATGGTGGGGTTTCAAGTGTCAAGGGCTGTACTGGTATACTGATGGCCCAGATGTCAGCCCTGTCACTCTCTGGAGCCAGACTGGGTAAGAATCAAGCTCTGCTTCCCAGCTGCGTCTGGGCCTGTCACTTAACTCCGTGCTTGACTTTTGTCATCTGTAAAAGAGGAGTAAACTTCAGTGCCCAGAGGTGGCAGAGCGTAAGGGCTGTGAACAAGGCTCCTGAGTCCAGTGTCCGGACTCAAAGCCTAGCCCTGCCACTTAGTGGTCCTGGGGTCCTGGGAAGGTTCCTGAATGACTCTGTGTCACGATATTTCCGTCAGCAATTCTGGGGACAGTGAGGGCACCGCCTCTTGGGGTCATCCTGAGGATGAGATGAAAATACAGCTCACCTGAAGCAGCTTGAGGCTTCTGGCCTCCCAGCACTGCTGAGAGGACATGTCCTTCACCTGCTGTGGTCCAGCCTCTGTCCTCAGTGGTGATGGGTTCGGATGGGGCAGCCACGAAGATCCATCTCCGATTTCTGGTTCTGGGTTACTGGGAGGTGTTGTTTAATCGCAGAAAACCTGAATAAGTTCTGTGTAAGGTTAAGAAAGAACCCAGTGGGCTCATGCATGGTTACCTTTCTTACTATGGGTCTGCTTTGGGGTGAGGCACTGACCTGGGGCCACTGTCGAGAAGCCAGGCACAGATGCCCAGCAGCTACGAGGCCTTTAGACTTTGCAGGATGCACTCTGCTTTTATTATCCATTTTAACCTCATTTAACTTCCCCCACAGCCCTGAAAGTCAGGGTCTAGAGTCATCCTCACCGTACTGGGGAGTAAGCTGAGCCCCCGGCGTTCAAGACTGACATAGTCCAAGTCACGCAGCCAAGAGAGGCAAGGTCACCTGTAACTCAGGGCACTGGGTGTGTTGGTGGTGAGCAGCTCTTGGTCCTCTTGCAGAGAATAGTTATTGGATAATGTAGGTGAAACCTCCATTATCCAAGTCTTCTTCAAAAGGTTCTTTCCAGAAGATTGACTTGGGGTTAGGGTGAGGGGGAGGCTTTTTCTTCCACCTGGGGGCAGCAGTGAGGCATTCTCACAAGCAGGGGACCTTAGTACTTTTGTTCAGCTACAGTTTATCGAGGCTACCCGAGACGTGCTATTCTTTCTAACCCGCTTCCCCAGCCCTGACCCCATCAAACACAGGTGACTGAGGAGTGGCCCTGGGCCTTGAGAAACTTCCAGTCAAATACTCTAATGCCAGATGAATGAGTTGTTTTAGAAGAAGATTCAGGTAAAATGTTAAAGAGTTCTAAGGAGAAATCAGGGAAGGCTTCCTGGAGGACATAACATCTGAGTTGGACCTTGAGAATCAGATATACTGTGGGAGTTGGAAATAGAGAGGGGACGTGAACGGCACAGGCAAGGTCTGGCGATGAGAAAGCCCCGAGCAAACAGGAAATCATTTGTTTTCACTGAACCACTGTGCTCGGGAGATGGCTGAGGGATATTGGGCCCAGGTGGCAGAGGCCTTGTTTGTCCGGCTTACGGTTTGGCCTCCTGTTTCTTATCAGTGGGCAATGGGGTGACCTCAAATGGGGTGACATCGAGCGTTTGCACCAGGGAGCGGCGTCCAGAGTGATACACTAGGAAAATGAACCTATCCGATGTGGAAGAGGGAGCCGACTGTGACAAATAAGACCTGTCCCCTGTACGTTGGTCAGGATGATGATGTCCAGCACGTGGGCCTCGTGTGAAATTTAAAACCATTTTGTTGTCATGATTCCAAGACATTTTCACTTGTGTTACAGGAAAATAGTGGCCGAATACGAGAAGACCATCGCCCAGATGATAGGTGAGTGTCCTGCCTGTGTGGGGCTCAGGCCTGCCTGAGGGTTCTAAACTACGGGGGCTTTGAAGATAGACTCGGGGCATGCTCCCCTTAGAGTGTGAGGTCCTTCGGGGGTGGGGGGAGGCAGCACTCCAGAACAGAGAGCCTGGGGGCCTCCTGGAAACATCTGCTAGAAGGTCCCTCAGCATTCTCCATGCCCATGGGAGTCACCTCAGTGGGCATCACGTGACCCAGCCAGGACTGCCCACCTCCTGAAGAAAGAGATTGTGTTGGTTCCTGGAATGTTTGGGGGAGAGACTAGGAATCAAATCCCTAAACCCTAAAGTAGTTTAAACTCAAGCGACACAATACCTGCCTCAGCCTTTATACCCGGTCCAGGGCAAAGGTAGTGGAGCGTGTGTCCGTCCAGCTGCCCGCCCCCTTCTTCCCCTGTGATGGGGCAGTCCCAGGCACCTGATGGCAGCGCTCTCTCCCTGAGGTTGGACACTGCCTCGGAACCCGCCTCGACACAGCATCCTGGCAGCCAGGACTGCAGGTCGCTTTGGCTTTTGCAGTAAAACAAGGCCTCGAGTGACAAGTTACACACGCCTGGGTCTTTTTTTTTTTTTTTTTGGTAATTAACGAAAAGGCTTCTGCAGACGTTCCAAGCTCATTTTTTTTTTTTTATACTAATGATCATGATGCAAAAATGATGTTATGACTCTAAGGGGAGGCAGGGTTTTTGCTTTCCTATTTATTTATTCGCTTAGGTCCCTGACACCAGTGTTTAATAAAAATCTTGTGTTCCTAAAAATATATGAAGTAAAACCC
>NW_011889235.1:12244-17495 GCF_000151845.1 Pteropus vampyrus
GGAAGGGGACACTGAGGCCCAGAGAGCTTGGCCGTTCAGGACCAGAGTGACTAGCATAGCGTTTTGAAGTTAAAACCGGGTTCCACCCACCCGCACTGCGCCCTTCCCGGCTCGGGCCTGGCTCTGTGGCTTCCGGTCCACTGTCACACGTGCTTCGCATCAACGCGACGTCTGTCCTGCCATCATTGTCCGTTCTCGTCACATGTTCCTAAAAGAGATTGTTTTATGTTCAGGTAGTGAATATTCAGAATTCAGAACAGGAAGAGACTTCTGTGCTTTCTGCATTGCGGGTCGTTGCGATTGATTTTTTTTTTTTCTTGCTTTCTAACAACTGCCCTGATTCTCTGTTTTGCTTCCGTTTTCTGTTGCTTCTTGCCCTTTGCTTGCAAAACAAACAGGCAAGCCCGGTAAGTAAATGCTTTTCACCTGATTTGACACCTGCCCATTGCAACCTTTGTTTGTTTGTTTACTTCTCTATTTTTGTTACTCTTGCTTGTGTGTTTTGGCTGCATCCCCACACGGTTTCATAATGTTTTGCCTGGAAAAGCCAGAAGATCTTCACGATATCATTTTGTGGTTGAGTCTGGAGCATCTTGGGTTTGGGGCCGATTTCCTGATGTGAAGAACCTAACTGCGTTTGTAATTTACAACAAGATTTGTGAGGCATTGTCGCCTTCTCGGTCTCTTGGGAGCGGGGAGATTCTATTTTTACGAGGGTTATGTGGGGAGGAATGGAAACCGCTGAGGCCGACTGAGTCTCAGATCCAGGAAATCAGATGAACGCCATTTGATAAACGACCCCTTTCCAAGCCAAGCGAAATGTATACATGACCTCAAACCAGCCCGGAACGTGCATCGTACGACGTGCTGAGGAAGCAGCTAAAATTCAGAGAATGAAAGGCATCTGATTACTGGCGAGGCATGGAAACGCCCCTTCTTAGGAGTCAGGATGTAGCGAGCAGATTGCTGGCGGTTCTGTTCTTGCTGCATGTTACGCTCCCCCTCCACGGGTCCCTGCGACGCCGCAGCTCACCAGTTTGGGGGTGTTGATGACGGGTCACTGAACTGGGTTAAAGGTTTTCTATACATTTTCTTGTTCACTCTTCCCCAAAAGGCCATGAGATAAACACTGTGATCCCTCGTTCAGATGAGGAGGCTGAGGCTCAGAGGTTATACACCCTGTCCCAGGCCACCCAGCTGGGAACAGCAGAGCCAGGACTCGAGCCTGGGCACTCTGGCTCTGGGTCCTTCAGCTCTACCCTGCTGCAGGGCTCTGAGAGGCAGGCTTGGAGGGACGTTGGGCAGTTTCCAGGCCTGCGGTTCCCTGGGCATGCCCCCTGGACCAGCTGCCTCAGCATTGCGGGGGAACAGTGTCATGGATGCAAATTCTTGGCCCCACCCAGACTTACTGAATTGGAACTCAATTCAGTAATTCGGTGCTGGGGTACAGCAGTCTGTGTTTGAACAAACCCCTCTGGTTTGGATGCATGCTCATGTGGGAAGACCCCTTATTTTGTAAATGAGGCCTTAGGACCCCCAGAGTCAGGACCTGTGAGCCGGAGCTGACACTAGGGCGGGGCCCCTGTGCGCCCTCTTCCCTCCACAGGGCACACACAAAGGCGCCCGACTGTGGGGCACAGCAAGACGCCGATCTGGGGGAAGGCACCCAGAACAGCCTCTCCCTGCTTTTGAGGGAGCTGCTTCTTTCTAGGTCTGTTACTCGGAAGTCCGAGCAGAGACGTAGCTCTGAGCACGGCTGTGGGTTCAGGTCTGGCTCTGCCACTTGCTCAGTGGACAAGCGACTTAGCTTCTCCAACCCTGTCGCCTGCTGTGAAATGCAGATTAGAGACCTACCTCGGGTTGTTTCCAGGTGCCCCTCGTTCATCCATTGCATGGGCGTGTGTTGAGGTGTACCATGAGTCAGCCACTGTCATAGGCCCCGGGACAGAGCAGTGACAAAACTGACTCAGAACCCTGCCCTTGTGGGGCGTGCGTCCTGGGGGAGATGTGCCGCCAGCAGACATATGTGCACACACACGTCTGATATGAGGATAGGGAGTGGAGAGGAGGTGTCTCCCACGGATGCTCAGAGAGAGCACCTCCGGGGAGGTGACCTGGGGGCTGTGGGAAGCTCTGGGGCCTGCTCTCCTGGCAGAGGGCACAGCAGCGCTGAGCCCCAGGGCATGGGGGCCTTCGTGATGAGCACAGAGGGCAGAGGCGAAGCGTGTGGGGGTTTGGGGTTTTACTCCCAGGCGCCTGGGGGACTCTGCGCAGGAGTGAGGCGACCTGGTTTAGACTTCTGGGAACAGAGTCTGGGTGCTGGGTGCTGGCGTGGGAGCATCCGATGGGAAGTCAGCATGGCGTCTGACAGGTGGACGAGCGCAGCACGCATGGCTGCTGTGTTGTTATGACTGTCGTCATTTCCAGATTCGGTCCATCCTATGGCGGCCACCCTCGGAGGCCATTCCGGGCAGCAGGCAGCCCCCTCCCTGGTGACCTGGTGACCTGGGGCTGACAGAGGGGCAGGTGTGCAGAGGCCCTTCCCTCAGGAGCTCTGAGTAGGGACTTCTCTCTTCCCCGTTCTCTGCCGTCACCAGTCTCCCAGACACCACAGCAAAAGGTCCGTCACCCACCTGCACGAGCATCAGGTCGGCCTGCAGGAGAGAGCACCATGCAGGCAAGGGGCTGTGTCACACAGCGTGGTCAGAGAAAGCCTTACCCTTAAACGTGAGGGTTTTCAAGGCGTTTGGGCAGAGTGTTAACACGTGATGGCCCAGAGGTGGGGTTGAGGACAGAGCAGTCCCTTTCACCAGGACCAGCCACTCTGAGCGGGGCCAGAATTTAATCCTTTTGTACATAACTGAGAAACTCACTTGGACAGAATTAGTTCCACTTGGCTCAGAATTAAGACACTTGCTCTATCAGAGAAAATACCCCTTTCCGTGTGGAGCAGAGTTTTGCGGAGTGACGGCGACGTGGACTTTGGGTTAATGGGTGTTTTAACAATGAAGAAACCGTTTTCTTTCCCAATGGCCATCCCTTTATTTTGGTGACACTTAGGAAGCCCAGCCCCTTGCAGGCCAGGCTACAGGATCTTTTAACCTTGCCCAACACAAAACTCAGTAGTGATGTTTTCTTTTTTACCTGTGGATTTCTCTGTTTGCTGTCAACAACCAGGTGGACTCTCTGGGGTCCACAGTGTAGACTTTTACGGGGCTGCATTGATCGGACCAAAGAATAGTAGCTGTCGCCCATCCCATCTACTACTGCACAGGCCTGGGTTTGAGATGCGGGGGCTGTGGGGTCTGTTCCTTTAGAGGCAGAGTCCGGGTGGGCTTCGGGGAAGGGTCTCCTGAGTCTGAGATGCCCACCGGTTAGACTGAGACCTTGCTGGCCCCTGAGACCAGGCTCAGGTTCCATGGGCTCCATGGTTTTGTTCCTGTCTCTTCTGCCAGAGGATGAGCAGAGAGAGAAGTCGGTCTCGCACCAAACGGTCCAGCAGCTGGTCCTGGAGAAGGAGCAAGCCCTAGCTGACCTGAACTCCGTGGAGAAGTCTCTGGCTGACCTCTTCAGGAGATATGAGAAGATGAAGGAGGTTCTGGAGGGCTTCCGCAAGGTACGGCTGTGCTCGGGACGGGTGGGGCGGGAGGGGGCGGATCAGGCGGGGAGTGGCGGTGGGGTTTCTGGAAGGCCGTCCTTGCAGGCTGGGGAGTCAGACTTGGTCATCAGAGAGTTCTCGGGGTCCCCAGCACTCGTCGGCATTTCTTCTGTGGGCTCAACCCCTGTCCTCTGTTGTGTCAGAATGAAGAGGTGCTGAAGAAGTGTGCGCAGGAGTACCTGTCCCGAGTGAAGAAGGAGGAGCAGAGGTACCAGGCCCTGAAGGTGCACGCGGAGGAGAAGCTGGACAGGTAACGCGGCCGGGGCCGCGCCCAAGGCAGGCTGGGGGCTCCGACAGCACCCCTGTCACTGAGTCGGCTTTTCAGAACAATTCAGTACAGTCTGTGATGAGCGCACGCTCCACGGTCATGCACGTTGATAAGCAAAGGGTGCATAATTTCCAGGGCACCCACTCAAAGCACCTCAGCATTATGACAGTGAGGGTTCGGAATAGGGGCTCTCGTGGGCCCCTGTGCTGGGCCTTTGTTGGTGGGAGCTGGAGCCTAATAGTTCCCCCAGCTGGGAGGGAGAAGATGGGAGGCATCCACAGAGGAGGATGATAATTTCCGAATCCTCCCCTCACCCCCGTTCCCACAGGGCCAACGCCGAGATCGCCCAGGTCCGAGGCAAGGCCCAGCAGGAGCAGGCTGCCTACCAGGCCAGCCTGCGGAAGGAGCAGCTGCGAGTGGACGCCCTGGAAAGGACACTGGAGCAGAAGGTAAGAGGCCCGGGCAGTGGCTTCCAGGCAGGCAGGCAGGGCTGGCGGGACGCTCAGATGACCAGAGGCTGGGCTTCCGCAGCGGCCCTCCCGGGATGAGTCCTTGCTCCGTGAGCAGAGCCTTGCCCTCCCTCTGAAGAGCAAGCTTAATGCCAGCCCTGAGACTGGCCTCCTCTCTGCCTTTCCTGGACTAGCTGCTCACTGGGGTGTTTATTGCCCTTTTTCGTTCCTTCTCAGAGTTCGTTTATTCGTCAAGTATTTGTTAAGCCCCTGCAGTGGGCCAGGCGTGGTACTTTAACTCCAGCATTTAGCATGCACGCTGGCGAGTGGGTAGATGCAGAAGCGACTGGCTGGTGCAGAGGATGGACCGTGTCCTCGTCTTTCTATGGATGGGTGGAGGCTCCTTCTGAAGTCCCTCAGCTTGTCCCCAGGTTTTCTGATTTCCAGTGTGGTGCTCGGTCAGCTGTATACAGTGTCTCCCCGGGTGTCCACATGAGAAGTCCCTTTTGCCCAGGAGCCCATGTGAGTCTCTGAGTCTGGGTGAGTGCAGGCCGGGCAGGCCCCCTCCCCGGGTGTGTTTTCAAACCTGCAACCCAATACTGGCTGACTTACTGAGCCTGAGGGCTCCCCAGGATAGTCATCAGAGAGCCCAGTAGCCTGGGCTAGCAGCACTTCTCATGCACTGGGGCCTTGATGGGCAGTCGTGGGGGGTCCTTTGTAGGCAGGTGGCATCAGGAGTCTGGCATGTCTCCCAGATGGCTTCACATTGGGCCCCCTCCTATGCCCACACCCAGCCAGGTTCCAGTGGGGCTGGCTGGGGTCCCCAAGGACATCTGGGCCAAGCAGTACTGATCTCTGCAGGGGCAGATACTGCCT
>NW_011889235.1:18015-34361 GCF_000151845.1 Pteropus vampyrus
CGTCTTTCTATGGATGGGTGGAGGCTCCTTCTGAAGTCCCTCAGCTTGTCCCCAGGTTTTCTGATTTCCAATGTGGTGCTCGGTCAGCTGTATACAGTGTCTCCCCGGGTGTCCACATGAGAAGTCCCTTTTGCCCAGGAGCCCATATGAGTCTCCGAGTCTGGGTGAGTGCAGGCCGGGCGGGCCCCCTCCCCGGGTGTGTTTTCAAACCTGCAACCCAATACTGGTTGACTTGCTGAGCCTGAGGGCTCCCCAGGATAGTCATCAGAGAGCCCAGGAGCCTGGGCTAGCAGCACTTCTCATGCACTGGGGCCTTGATGGGCAGTCGTGGGGGGTCCTTTGTAGGCAGGTGGCATCAAGAGTCTGGCATGTCTCCCAGATGGCTTCACATTGGGCCCCCTCCTGTGCCCACACCCAGCCAGGTTCCAGTGGGGCTGGCTGGGGTCCCCAAGGACATCTGGGCCAAGCAGTACTGATCTCTGCAGGGGCAGATACTGCCTCTCACTTCACCCATGCGGTGTCAGGAAAGACCCCTGGGACAGGAGCCTCAGGTCCTTGCCCCACCCTGCCCAGGGCAAGCCTCGTGCTTCACTCGGGTGTCTAGGTTTGTAATGTTGGGGGACTAAACCAGATGCTAGATGATCCCGTCTGGCACTGACGAGTATATGACTCTAGTAACTGAATGAATTTCCCTGAGGTTCAAGGCTAAGTGCTAGCTCAGCCTCCAGCCGCCTCTGCCCCACAGTCCGCTCAGTCCTGGTTACCCAGGGTGCTCACGTTACTAGGTCATTTCCATCCTTTACCTTTTCCTCTTGGGGTGAAAAAGACAAACGGCCACCGAGAAGTTTAATATTAGAGAATTGTATTTTCACAGAAAAAGGAGCCTGGACTGTGCCGTGTATGTTTACGCACCTGTCTTCCGGGCTCCGACTGTGGTTCCGTCAGTGACCACAGAGACGAGCAGAGCTTAGAACCATCAAACGCCAGCACGTGCTCGGTCACTCAGTCCTTACCGAGCGTCGCTGCAGTTTTGGTGTTGAGTGGGTGTTTACTTTTATTCTTCGAATGTCAATAATCCACATATAGCACATTCGGTGACTCTTGAAAAATGGAATATTCCTTTTAAATGAAAGGCCACGTTCCCCAGTTACTTCGAGTGTTAAGGGAGTTGTATAGTAAATGTTTCCAGGGAGAAATGTAACAGTTTGGTCGTTTGAGATCATTCCCTCCGGTTTCCATCAGGATTTGATGGTGTTTAAGTTGCATCAGTTTGAGGCAGTCTAGGTAAGTAGAGGTAAAACGTGAAGCAGGATAGATGTTTTCAAGGCACCTGGGCTGTTCAGACTGTATACAGTTGCAAAATGAAGGTGACGCTAAGTGTTTTGCAAACTAGAAGACAAGGAAGAAATTGAGTTGCGCGTGTTCCATAACAGAAAAGATACAAACGTACGTGGAAATGTAATTTTGTCCTAAAAGAAAACTTGACAGGAATGAATTAGAGTTCTTCCCTAAAGTGATAGAGAGGGGACAGTCTCTATTTTTAAAAGATTCAGAGGCGTGATTTCCCCAGGCTGTTCTTACAGGAACAGCCCCGTCAGCACTTCATAAAGGGTTTTGCCCCGTGAGCCGAGCTCCATCACGAGGCAGTTCGCTAGGCGGTGGGGCTGATGCTGCCAAGACTGAGCGTGGAGAACCTCCAGGAGTCGGCAGCTAGTGGGTCTGCTGTTGCCTCTCAGCAGCCATCAGTCACTAGACGTTACGTTGATGAGCAAAACAGCTAAGCTGTGTGGGAGCCAGGCCAGCCCGGATTCGCGTTCCATGCCTGCCACATCTGACCAGCGCAACGCTTAACTTCTCTGAGCCTCCCAGTCTTCTCACTGAACAGTGGCGACGTCCAGGGCATCCATTAAGGGACTATCGTGAGAACGGAGGGAGGCCACAGTGCCCGGGGTGTGTTTAGCATGGTGACCAGCACATGGCAAGCACTCCAAGTAGATGAAATATCACCATTAGCGGCCCGGCAGCGGCGGGAGTGTCGGGAACAGCAGCTTCAGGATTAGTGGTCTGTGCTGCATTCTCTGCAGAGCCTCATCTTCCAACGGGCCTTTCAGCACCTCTGAGAGCTGAGCCTCTCAAAGCCATGAACTCTCGACAGGAGGTAGGCTGAGGTGGTGTTCCAGGCGGGGCTCTCTGCTGGCGGGGGGCTGGGGGAGGCAGGACTGCAGCGAGCACTGAATTTCCTCTCCACTGAGGAGCTGGATTCTTCCCAGGCGCTGGCACAGTGGTGAGTGGCAGCAGGAGCCCAACCTGGAAACAGGACACGTGGCTCCAGGCTGGAACCCGTCATAGGTGGTTCCGAGTTTCTGAGGAGGGGCCTCAGTACAGCCTCAGGGGACAGGCTTGAGGTTAAGATCCAGATGCACCTTCCATGGGGACTTGGAGGGAAAGCTGGCTGCAAAATGTTCCCAGGATATCCGAAAGATCTAGCCCCTGTAGAGAGGGCCATTCGGGGTGGGCCATTGAGCCGGCTCAGCGTCAAGTCAACATCTAGCCCATTGGAGAGCAAAGCCCCACTGCCAAGATGGAGGCGTCGACCCACTGGATCCCTGTTCTTAGAGGATGGACAGTGTTGTCAGATCATTGGAGTGGGGTGCACGTGTGCTTCCCCTGGATGGGGCTTCAGAGGACAGGCATGGAACGAGGAACACCTGAAGCCATTTCTCTGTCTGTCGCCTCCCCTCCCCACGACCTCTTGTGTCACGGCACTGCCTCATCCGGCATCCTCCGAGTAATGTCAGCGATCCCCGTTCAGGTAGAATTGCTTAACCCCTCCTGGAGGCATATCTCAAAAAAGCCCCCGAAGAGCTCACACCAGCCCACCCCTTAGTGTCCACATCCTTCAGAGGCAAATCAGAGGAAGAGAACCAATACTCGTTAGGCCTTTATCATATGCTGGTCACTGTGGCGCTTTTCGTTAATTCTCAGACAGATGCGATCATCCACATTTCAGAGATAAGGAAACTAAGGCTCAGAGAGGTTGTGTAACTTGCCCTACATCGCACAGCTAGAGCTGGGATGTATATAGATTGTTCGGCTCCAAATCATTTCTCAGGAGAACCAAGAGGCCTGGAGAACCCCTTGCCCCTAAAAAGCCAGTGGCCATTCTGATTGACTTGACTTCAGACAACCAAGAGATTTCGGCAACCTCTTTTTTTTTTTGTCTTCACTTGCAGAATAAAGAGATAGAAGAACTCACCAAGATTTGCGATGAACTGATTGCCAAAATGGGGAAAAGCTAACTCTGAACCAAATGTCTGGACTTGACCGTTGCGTGCAATAGGAGCGTCGGCACACTGCTGTCCTGGTTCGGTGGACAGGTCCTGTTTTCACTTTTTTGTATGCACTGCTGTATTTACTTTCTAAATAATGTTGATTTGATTGTATGCAGTACTAAGGAGACTATCAGGATTTCTTGCTATTGGTTTGCATTTTTCTTAGTATCATTCATAGCAAGTTGACCTCAGAGTTCCTGTATCAGGGAGATTGTCTGCTTCTCTAATAAAAGACAAATCGCTGACCTTGGCCTTGCCCTTTGTACATGAGTTCCCAGGGTGAGCGGCTTTTGGGTTTAATATGACCACGTACAGCTTACACAGGGACTCTTGCCTTAAGGAGTGTAAACTTGATCTGCATTTGCTGATTTGTTTAAAAAAAAAAAAAAAGAAAGAAAATGCATGTTTCAAATAAAATTCTCTATTGTAAATAAATTTTTTTCTTTGGATCTTGGCAATATGTGTGGCTGTGATTTATTTTCTGGCAAGGGTTGAGTCTTTTCTTGCCTTTGTTAAATCCAATCAGATTTGGCTTTTCACTCTTCTCTGTCTGGGCTCACTCCTTTGTCCACAGATCTAAATAACATTTCCTTCGTCATCGTGGCTGTGTTTGTAAGTAGAAACTAATAGGAAATATTGACTTACTACTTAAATAATTAAGTGAATGTATTGAATTAGCTTGGATTTTGTTTTTAAGAAGTCTCTTTGACTTTTAGGGGGCAAAATCTAGTTTCCTTTATTGGCTCAAGGAAGAAGCAGGCTGTTATTCTTCCTGCCTGTTCCCTCATTGTGTGCAGATCAACCCTGAAATATCCATTCCCTCTAAAGGAACGGGAAAGGGTGATCAATTACTGGGAAAGGATGATCAATTACAGGTGGGAGATAGGTCGTTAAGCCACTTTTGAGATTAAACTAGGGATATGTGCCTGTCGTTAGTTAGATTCCTTAATTGCCCCTGATCCTCACGGACCCCAGCTGCAGGGTGGGCATATGGGGGGAGGGAGGGGCTGAGACAGTGCCTTTGCTTCTCAGGACTGCCTTCACAAATCACCACAAACTTACCAGCGTCAGACAACATAAATTTATCCTCTCATGCTTCCGGAGGCCTGAAGTCCAAGATCAAAGTGTCGGTGGGGTTTGTTCCCTCTGGAGGCTCTGAGGGAGCCTGTGCCAACGTCCCTCCCGGCTCCTGGTGGCGGCCAGCATCCCTTGGCCCGTGGCTGTGTCACTCCGGTCTCTGCCTCTGTCTTCACGTGGCTTTCTCCTCTCTGTCTCGGATCCCTCTGCTTTCTCATTAGGACACCAGTCACAGGATTTAGGGCCCACCCCGAATCCGGGATGATCTCATCTTAAGATCCTCAGTGACAACTGCAAAGACCTTCTTTCCAAATCAGGTCACATTCATGGGTAGCGGAAGTTAGGATGTGGACGTATCTTTTTGGAGGACATATGTGGTGTGGGGTATAAGCTTAGAAAGCAGACTGAGACTTCGATGACCCAGGACTCTAAGCCAAGACAGGGGCCCGCCTTGTCCCCCTGCCCAGCAACATCTGCGCAGTCCAGCCGCAGCCGCTCATCCAGGTGCTCCTCTGGGCCCGCCCCTCCCGCCTCGCCCCGGTGTCTCTCCTCATCCCTGTTCTCTCAACAGCCCGGCTCCTGTCTCCCGGAAGCTTATTATCACTCAAGTGATAACCTAAAATGTAGGTGAGAACAAAAACCCACCCATAATCCTCAAACCAAGACATGATAACTGTCAATGTTTTCATGTTTCTTTTTCTATACGTTTTTCTTGATGTCTGAAATGTTTGTCTTTATAAAAGTAGAATTATTTGGAGTTGTGTGGTTCCACACTAGTGGGCCGTCTGTGGTGGCCCCGCGTACTGTGTTGTAAGCTTTTTTTAGCCTAATACTCTAATGTGGCCATTGCGTTATGGTTAATGTTTATATCGACAAATATAGCTCTCTGCCATCATTTTGAATGGTCGCACGTGTTCAGTGGTACCAAATGTATTTAACCACCGGCCTGCCAGTGGACATTTATACTATGTCCAGTGTTTTGCTATCATTATGCATGGGTGAGGAAATGAGTATCCTTTTGCATGCACGTTTATGAACATGAGTCTCTCCTTAGGCTAAATTCCTAAAGTGGGTAACCCAGGTGAATGGTGTCACTGTAATGACTCCAGCCAAAGGCCACCGGGAGCCCACCTGTGATTGAACAAGGTGCGTTTATTGCTCATTGCAGTGATGGATGGCAGACACCACTAGGGGGAGCTCTGGGGGTGTCTGTAAGCGGAGTTCCTAAGAGGCTCGTGGGAGATTCTGACTTGGGTCAGATGATTCTGGGGAGGGCTTAAGGAAGCAATACGAAGCTTTGCTCTGTATTAGATGCAGTCGTCATGGAGACAGTTCTCAGGCTGCGTATCTCAGTAAATCTCACCTGGAAGGAGAAGACCAGACTAAGGTAAAGGTGTACGTGTTTATGTATTTGTGTGTGTGTGAGTGGACGCCATCTATCTAATCTGTCATTTACCTATCTATCTAATCTCCTCCCACACACCCACATACCCTTTGGGGCATAGAAACTGGTCCCTCGGCTTCTGTCATTGTCTGCTGCCTATCACCCCAGCCTAGCTTGGGAAGCGCCGGCCCCAAGCCTGGCTTCAGTCCCACCTGCACGCCTGGCCACCTCACTATATCTGCCCATGGGGCCACTGTGCAGAGTGTCCAGCCTCCAAGCCCCCTGTGGGTTGGGGTCAGCCACTTTTTCTCCTCCATTCGCTTTGTATAATGCCACATACGCTTGTAAATGTCCACCCTTGTGATGGCTGCTAAGGACTAGTCTAGTTACTTTGCTGTACTGAGTGAGTGGGCAGAGCGCAAAACGCCAGCCCCTGACCGGTCACCCAGAGCTCCCCTGGCCGTGGCGCTATAACCTTCGAGGTTCTCAGCGTCTCTCAGGAACTTGGGTTTGCCAGGTCCGCGGAAATCTTGAACTTCTAACATTTTTTTTCGGCTCAGCATTTCCTTGGGGCTCTCAAGGTGAAGGTGGCTTTATCTCCATACCAAGATTGCCTCAGGAGGGCAGTAGGTGAGGAGCGGAGGGAGACAGAAAAGAGGGTGGTCGTCACTGATGGCCGTGGGGGACGCTTGGGGGGGACCTAGGGGCTTTCTTTGTTTCCAAGTTTGGGGCTCAGCTCCTTAGGCGTGAGATCTGGAGGGCCTGAGGCCACCTCCATTCCAGGCTCCTGACTCAGGGGAGCAATCAGGGCCTTGCATGGGGCAGGTGAAGGAGGTGACAGGGCCAGAATGAGGACTGCCTGGCTTTGGGCCTGTGGCCCTTTCATTTAATCCTTGGCCCTGGTAGGATACTGAGGTTTCTTAGCGAAGCCCATCTGCTTTCCAGTACATTCCACTTGGAGAATTGAGCCGGGCGCGCGGGTGTTCCGATGGGCAGAGTGGAGGTCCTCGCGCACCCAGGCTTGCCGGCAGGAGAAGGGTGTTTACACTCGAGCACCCGCCGGGCTCTCTCGGGCTTAGCGTGCTCACTCACGATCTGGTAGCGGGAACTATGTTTATTTCCATTTTACAGAAAGGAAACGGAGGCTCAGAGAAGTTAGAAACCTGGGGACTTGCCCGAGTTACTCAGCCAGGCGATGCGGCAACCAGTGCTGGGGCCTGGTCTTCAGCGACAGCAACGTCCCTTGCATTCCCCAGGCCGACAGCTGCCTCTACACGGAAGTTCAATGCCTCCCAGCGCCTGCTGCTGCCCCTACCTCCATTCGTGAACTGGTCTGACTGGGGCCCTGCCTTGCGCCTGGCCGGCTGCCCCGGTTGTTTCTATAGACGAGAAAAGCCTGCTCTTTGTTCGGTGGCTGGGAACGGCAGGGGCTCGCCCAGGTGAGCATTGTTAGGCTGATGTGAGTGAGTGGCTTCGCTCCTAGTCAGCGGTGCCATGGCACTGCCCCAGCCTGGTGGCACCCAGCCAGGCTTTTGAGTTCCCTGGGCTGGATTAGCAATGGAAGACTCTGGAGAATTCACAGTTCTGTCTTACAGGTTTATTAGGACTTGGGAAACGCAACTTGGAGATAAAAAGGGGTTGAACCAGGCAAAACCCAGACTCCTTGGCCCCTAGAAGCCCTGGGAGATCGGTCCCTGGACCCCTTCTGGCCTCCCTTCCCCACGTCCCACCCCAGGCAGCAGACTGCATGGTCATCTCTTCAGTAGGCCCTGACCTCTCCAGTCCAGTCCGGCACAGGCTGTGCCCTCTACCTGGGACACTCGCCCTGCCACCCCGTCATCCCATCTCAGCTTACCTCCTCTTCCCTTAGGGCTCATCCTTGCTTTACTTCCTGCAGGGGACCCTCCTGGGACCCCCAGGCCTGGTCATTGTTTCAAAATGTCGGTTTTATTATGATTCAGATATGGCGAGGCTAACAGGTCTGGAGACAGTTGCCACTGAGAAGATATTTTGTTACAGTTCCTAAGAGGAGGAGCCACCCAGGGCCACACTGGGAAGCATCAGCAATGGGCAGAAGCCTCTTTGAGGGTTTCCGCAGGAAGGAGCGGGTGAGGCAGGGTAAGCAGGCTTAGGGTTGGCTGGAAGGGATCATTGCAGCAGGCTCTGGGGCCTAGGGGCTGACCGTAGTTTGGTACCTGGCCCTGGGGTGATTCAGGTACGGGGACAGAGGGACAGTGGCCCCGAGTGAGAGAGCCTTATAAAAGAGGAGGTTGGGATGTGGACCCTGGATTGGTTGGTACGCAGATGGAAGGCTCGCCTGTATGCGAGTCCTTTACTATCTCTACGAATTGGCCAGCGCTGAGGGACGTGTCCCTCCAGAGTCCGCAAGGCCCCACGACATCAAAGCATCAGAATTAAAAGACACGCTCACTACACTCAGTTGTTCCTCCCTCAAGTTCCCGTAGCTCACTGGTCCCGCACCCTGTGCGCTGTGAGCTCAGAGGGGCAGAAGTAAAAAAAGTAAAAAAGGTAACTTTTTTAGGGCAGCGCATGAGTGACTTTGTAAAAATAGTTATGTGGTTAATTTAATAAATAGTAGGAATCAACCGGCAAACATATTTCATTGATAAAATAAATTTACATTAAAAACATTGTAAGTAACAAAAAATTGTCAATGAAAAGGTAAGCCCGTTCTTCAAGAGATCTGTCAGGTAAACGACATTCCAGGTGATGTGAGCACATGAAATCGCACAGGCGCCCGCCTTTCACCTGGCCCCATAGACGCACTTGACACTCGACCTTGTTGAAATGAAGGAATGAAGCCAGGCCAGGGCCAGCGCAGGTGTCATCTCCCCTCCCAGTCCCGGCTGCCCCAACCCGGACGTCCTGGGATTATGGGGTCAGCAGTGGGCAGAGCCAAGGAGTGGTTTTGCCTGAACTTTGTTTTACAGACCAGAAAACTGAAGACCAGAGTCAGAGGACTTTCCCGAGGTCACACAGCGAGTTGTGCTTCTTTCCTATTGCTGAGACCACCCCCAGCCACATAGGACTTAGCTCGAGGGCAAGACCCACACCTTGGGGGTCACCTGGTCCTGCTTTGAGTACCCAGGGGGCCTCTCATCGCACACAGCGTGCACGCCCTGAAGTCTGGATATTCCAAAATGCCAGGGCCTTGGCACTCTGGGTCTCCACTTTCCACCCAGGCGGGTCGAGGATGCGTCCAGGGTCACACAGCCGGTCAGTGCCGCCAGAACCGGAGTCGAGACTGGGCGTTCTTTCAGCGTACCCCACTGCCTCCCCACGTGTGTGACTGATTGGAGTGGGCCGAATTGGACAATCTGGGAAGGCAGTGAGTGCCTCCCCCTGGAGCATTCAAGAAGAAATTGGACATCCCACCAGAATCCCCTATAACTGTGGCATTGGGGATTTGGGTACAAGGAGTTCTAGCTGGGAGCTGTGCTCCGTGAGCTTTGGTGTCTGAGCCACTAATGGCCTCTGCTCTTGGGATTTCTGACTTGTCTGGGCCCATGGGGCCAGGTGACTGCACAGGCCAGTACACAGGGCACCATAAAAAAAGGGCTTGAAGGACAGGTGCCGGGACCATTTCTACTTATTTGTGTTTGTTGTCTTTGACATTAGCTAATCACTCAGCACCTAGAGCTCCATGGGGTGTGTACGCGCAGAGGGCTTTGAGGTGGGCTGAAGGCCCGGATGCCTCACTCAGACCCTGTGGGGAGTGATGGATGGAGCCAAGGCCAGGCAGGCATCTGGCTTAGGAACTTGGGAGTGTGGCACCCTGGGACGTGTACCTCGAGTGGCCACGAGAGGGCGCCTATGGGCCTGCTCCCGGCTGTGCCTCAGAAATGATACCTGAGGGTCCCCAGCTGGCCCGTAGTGGACACGTTGGTCCAGGACAATGTATTTCAAACCCTTTAATTGAAATCTGACATGGGGAAAGTTGCGGGGGAGGGGACGGAGCAACAAAGTGGGAGCGAATCTGCCCATTTGTGCAAAGGCATCTGCTGAGATGTGACTGTGCCCCACACAGAAGCAGACACACACACACACACGCTCGCATGTGTGAACATGTGTGCACACACAGACGCACACACACAGTGCTCATCCTCGTGCAGAAGCAGAACAGCGGGTAGGGGGTAGGTACTGCTACATCCAGTTATCCAAGTCAAGAGACGTTGCTTGAGCACTTAGTCCTAAGGGCTGCATGTGGTTGTGGGCTCTGTGGGGACACACGGCGGCTAAGCTGCCATAGTCCACCCCGCCGTAACCAGCTCCTCTGCAAGGCAGAATGTGGGTGTCGGGAGAGTAGAATCCCAGACCTGAGGGCGAGGAGGCGGGAACATTCAGAGGCACCTCCCATTTATAGAGTGTTCATAATTTCTGGAGCATAGTTGCAGGTAGGCAGAGCAGCTGCTTTCCTGTTCCACTCTACGATTTACGTGAGAAGCTGCACGCGAAGCCCTGGAGGAAGGCTGTCCTCAGGTCTTTCGAGCTGTACTGACTCCAGGGACTTCGGTGACCCCATGGGTGGGGGGTCCAGGACTTCGATGAACCAAGTTCCCCAGCAGTGTGATAGCTGGAAGGTGTCTGAGAACCCTCCAGACCAGTCTCCTCCTTTTCCAGAATGACACTGCTCCTCCCCTAAGGAGGGAGGAGGAAGTGTGTGGCACCCCAGTGGCTGGTCTCTGTGAGACGCCACATCTCCTGCAGCCCTCAGCTCTGTGCCTGGAACAGGAAGTGCTCAGAACCTTTCCTGACGTTGCCACGGTGCCCACAACACCCCGAGGAAACCAGAGGCGCACTCCCCTGCCGAAGCACCTTGGCCCCTAAAAGGATAAAAGCTCGCCCCAGATGTCATGAGCGCTCTGAGGAGTCAGCCTCAGGGGTGAGCGATTCTGTAATCCGGAGGCCCCTCCAGTGAGAAGGCCTCCCTTCGGCCAGCTGCCCCTGGAAACGCCCGTGGTCAGCGAGGGGGCTTCAGCGTGGTAAGTGTGGCAGGTACTTTTTATCCACTTGAAAATGTTTTCCATCCCTCGTGATCGGCTTGGTGGGGAGGGGCTTCGGGGTTCCAGTCTGGGAGACATTAGGGATCTGGGAGCCCAGGGACCATCGTAAGTAGCAGATTGTATGATCAGCCTACCTAGATCCCTCTGGTCTCCATCCCTTGGGACACGGTGAAGAATCACAGGTTGTCTCTTATTTTGCTTTGTCTAAGCCACTTTCCCAGCACAAAAGCAGAGAGTTGTCAGTCTGTTACTGTGCTTTAAAAGTTTAATATTCTCTTGATTGGATAACCCGCACTCAAGGCTTTACTCCTTGTTACTTTTGTGGCCAAACATAGATCCTTTAGGCAGGTCTCCTCCATAATATTTTGAATAGACCCTTTGGAAATTTTTTGAAAATTTGAACTTGACCTGTTTTGTCTTCTAGGTGCTTCTTCCCCGCCCCCTGCAGCGTAATCTCCACTATCATTCATGAAAATGTTGAATCCGGTAAGTAGACCAGCTCCCCAAGGGGCAGCAGAAGCACCTGGTTACAAGTTTCCAGGCGGGGAGGGTCCTGCACCACGGGGACCTCAAGCTTTGCTGGCTGACCGCTGGGAAGCGGTGTCAGAATCCCGCTGTCCGAGCCACCTTCGAACATGTCTCACGCTTCGGCGGGACTGTGTCGAGATTCACATCACACAGTTCCCCAGCACCCTCCGTATTCCAGGCACCGGATGAGGCCCGGCTCCCCAGCTCCGTTTCGTTTGATCATTGTAATGTCACCACCGCCATCAGCGTCCTCATCCTCACCATCATTGCCATTATTCCCATTTCACACACGAGGACCAGGAGGCTCAAAAATATTAAATGGCTTGCCCAAGGTCACACACCTAGTTAGTGGCAATAATGAGATTCGAACTCGGACCCTCCCCATCATGGTCCCCGGTCTCCCCACCACACCGCTGGCGCCCAGCTCGGCTTAGGGTCAGTTACACCCATTCCCGTGGGTCCCTCGTGGTGCACGTTTCCTGGCTAGCTTTCCTTGAGCCGCCATGTCTAAGTCCTCATCCAGGCTGCGTATTCTACTGCTCCCTTAAGGAAATCATCTAAAAGTCCTGAAAAAACATCTAAAAGTCCCTGCCCAGAGACCCAGCTGTTCCATGCGTGGGCGTAGACCCAAAACGATTGAGAACAGACATTCAAACAGAAACTCGAACACGAGTGCTCATAGCAGCTCTAGGTGGAAAGGACCCGAGTGTCCACCAACTGATGAAGGATAAACAAAAGGTGGCCCGTCCACACAATGGAATAGGAGTCAGCCATAAAAAGGGGATGAAATTCAACACCTGCTACAACATGCGCGAACCTTGAAGACATTATGCCAAGTGAAAGAAGCCACACTTTAAAGCCCACACATTGTACAATTCCATTTATATAAAATATCCATAAGAGCAAATCCACAGAGACAGAAAGCAGATCAAAGGCTTTTAGGAGCTGAGGTGGGGAGACTTGGGAGTGACGGCTTCATGGGGATGAGGTTTCCTTTGCGGATAATGAAAATGTTCTGAACTAGGTGGTGATACGCTATATACTAAATGCCACTAAATTTACACTATAAAAGGGATAAAATGGTGAATGTTATGTTTTGTGTTTTGTGCATTTTACCACAATAAAAATAAAACCATTCGCTACCCAGGTTCCCCCCAACTTGGCATCTCTCTGAATCAGTCACACGTTAGGACAAAGACTTAAGGAACAGTTTCTCGAAGCATAACCCCATCTCTGCTTGTGGGTGCTTCAGAGCTAACTGCAAAGAAACAACCTTTCTCCCTGACCTTGGCCTCTGCACCGACTACCCTAGGTCCTAAATTCCAAATTACTTTGTGGCTTGAAATCCTCTGTCTACCGAATATATTTGTTTTGAGAAGATGGCCATGTTTGAAAACTAATTAGCATTTTCAAATTCGTCTTGATTTTCTTTCTGCTGTGCAGTTTGGGAAACCTGACATTTTTGTGAGGTTAAAAAAGACTTTCTTTCTTCCCAAATAGCACAGCATTCGGCTGGAACGCCGGATAGCTGGCTCAACCAACCGGTGGCGTTTTCCCAAAGAGCCTTTCTCCCAGGACCTGCTGGCGCTCTCCCAGATGTGCAAGGCCATGAGCATAGACTTCGATGATGCCCTGAAGGACCCAGACAGGTGGGGAGACCAACGGCCCACGGGGTGGGGTGCCTGCCTGGGGTGAATCGCATTTCTGGTTGGGCCCCTCTGATTGGGCAGATGGGCTGTCACGGGGCACATCTGCAAGGAAGGCTGCCTTTGGGATCGTCCTTTAGGGAGGCACGGGGTCAGTGTGACCACTTCCTCTGAGAATGTCTGTGGGCGGTGACAGAAGTCCAGAGAGAGACTGACCATTTTTTTTTCCTAAATTTTCCTTTGCATTGGGAATTTTGGACCCTAACAGGATTCTGTTATAAGTTTATCAACTGATTTGTTGACAAACGAAACTTAGCTCGTCCTGGCTCAGTGCCTGCACCACGATCGTGAATGCACACATCCATGCGGTCACCAGCTGCCTTTGGTGGGAAGCTGGCCCCACCCCTCACTCCCATGGCGTTCTGAGCAGCAGCCCTAGAGCCTCACGTCTCCATGTTACGAGTTCTTTCTTGCCTCTCCTGGGGACACAGAGCTGGACCCTATTGCAGAAGGGACGCCTCACTTCCCTGGTGCTTTAGACCTTACTTGATGCCACTGCCCTCCCTGGGCTGGCAGCTCCTGCCTCGTGAGCACACAGTCCAGTCTACCTGAGCGTGGCCAGTGTCCCCAGGCATCGCCTGCTAAAGAAAAGCCGCTGGCTCTGTGTTTGCTGAGCAAGTACCCAGATCTTCCCTTTCCAGACCCACAGCCCTGCTCCAATGCCCCTCCCACCCCCACAGGCGACTGACTGGAGTACATACATTTGAATAAATAAAAATCCATCTGCATTTGGGGTCTAAATTCTCTGATGCCCCTAGCTTAGAAAAATTGCCTGCTATGAATTACTATTTCTGGCCTTGGCTATTGATAACCTTAAACTATCCTGAGTTTATTTGGTACTGAGTGCCTGGGCCAGGCTGGCAAGGTGGGCACGGGAGCTGATCCAGAAAACAGACAAGGGAGGCTGGGCAGCAGGAGCAGAGGTCTCCAGGGGCGGGTCTGTGGCATCGATGAGCTAAGCCAGGGGTGGCGGGGGAGGCCGGAGGGCTGGGGCGCAGAAACCTGGGGATGATGATAGTCATTCCGGGCTTCAGGACTATTAAAAGCAGCCTATCGGACAGGATTAGAACTCCTCCTCCTCTGTGACCTTTAGTCAGTGGTATAACCACGCTGAGCCTCAGTTTCCTCCTCTGCGACGTGGTGATAGCAGCAGGTCCCTGGAAGTGTTATCTTAGGGATTAAATCAGACAGTACATGGGGAGTGCTTTGCCCTGTTTCTGGCAAATAGTAGACGCTCAATAAATAGAGCGTCTACTGTTGTCTTAGCAGCAGTTTTAGTTATCGACCCCAGTTTGGGGGTGTGTCGTCCCTGTGCTTGGCCAGCCAACCACCCCCATATTCCAGTCTGCCTCTTAGCACCTTCCCCAGATCAAAGCACCTTTCCTGCACCACGGCAGACCTGCCTCTCCCCTTGGCGGTGCTGGGCCGCTGTGGATCCAGAGGCAGGCTAAGGCAGGTGGGCACTCCGACTGGGCTCATCACGTGTGTGTCTGGCAGTCAGCTGACCCAGGCTCAGCTCGGCAAGCATTTCATGCTCTGCCTTCTTCCTGAGACCGTGGACCAGCCTGGGCGTATTCTCGTCCTGGTGACGGCAGAGGGCAAGAGCGATAGCTCAGTTGCACACATGCTTTTCAAACCTTCAGCTGCCTCACGTCCAGAAACATCCCCTTAGCCAGAGCAAGTCGCATGGCCAAACTCAAAGTCAAGGGCAGGAAATCAAAGCGGAGATTTGCAGTTAACGAGCCAAAGCCCTTTGGATGTTTTGCCAAAGGACGTCCGTATGTCCTTAAGAAATCCCCAGGAGGTCCCCCTTTCCCCTCTTGTTGCTCCACCACAGGTCATTCCTGGGGAGAGTGAGCCCCCAGCCTCACAGCGTAGTCCCAACACCCTTATGTGCCACTACATCACAGGCCATTTGGTCCCCAGCAGTGAAGAGAACAACTCACAGGTGCCATTTATTCCACTAACTTTTCCACTGGTCTTAACCTGAACCCAGCCCTTGGAATCTGCGGCGCCTGCATGATAAATGGTACATCTGGGCAAGCAGCCATGACCCCAGGAGTGACCAAGGCGATGTCCTCGCTCCTCTTGTCTGGCACCTCCCAGCTCAGCTGATGACAGTGGTGTTTGTGAGGGCAGTTGAGCTCATGGGCATTGCCCCATAGTTTCCAGGATCCATTGCTTCATTTTGAGGTCACGGTCTGAACTCCTGACCTTGGCCAGCTTTTCCCAGATGTGTGAACTCAACCAACAGGGGCATTGAGTCTGGCTTAGGTCAGCTCCAACTGCTCCTGTTGGGTAAACAGCTCAGGCTCTCACTGCCTTCCTGGGGCTGAGTCACTCGGAAGGGATGTCACCTGGTCGATATTATTCTGGACACAGGTTCCCCCACCCAAGCCCTCCTCCACGCAGCCTGGCCCACGAGCTCCTGGGGTCACTGAAAACAGCATGGCAAAGATGACACTGACCAGCTATGGTCATCACGTAACCCTTGGCTGGTTGGCTTTTTGGGGATGACTGTCTTCAAGCTGCAAACATGCGACTCGGACTTTGTTTCACTTCCTTGCTCAGCGGGATGAATCAGGGTTTACGGAAAAGCATCTTATCTTTACACATCATTCAGTCGTTGAACAGGTGTTTTCTGAGCACTTGAACGATGGCTGTGCTAGGCTCACAGCAGTAAATAGACCCCACATCTGTCTTTATGGGAAGCAGAGCCTGTCGCAGAGGATGCCTGAGTAAACAGGTGACTCCGAGACACTGTAGAAAGAGTTTTAATGGGAGTAGTGCCCGGGCGGGCAGCAGGGAAAGCCGCCAGCCCAGCCTGCCCCGAGAAAGCAACGACGCAGCTGATTCGGACGGACGAGTGCGAGATCATCAAGAGCAAAGGCGAGAAGGACACTCTGGGCAGAGGGAGCTGTGCGTCCAGGGGAAGGGAAACAAGACAGTGGATGAGGCTGCTGCGGAGGGCCGCAGTGGGGACAGGACGAGAACACAGGCATACGCAGGAACTTGGTGGCCATGCGAAGGAATTGGGGCTTTTCCCCAGGAGCATTGGGGGACACCGAAGGACCTCAGCAAAAGACAGGCCAGATCGGATATGTATCTCGGATGGTTCCTCGGGCTGCAGGGTGGGGTACGCATCAGAAGGGAGCACGCTGGGGACTGGAGACGGCCAGTGCTGGGGGAGAGATGTTGGCTCGGAGGAAGGTCCTAGCAACACGGGCAAAGAGAGATGGATGCAAAAGATCTTTCGTCAGACCTAGGCAGGTGATCGGATGTGACAACGCTCGGT
>NW_011889235.1:37801-43923 GCF_000151845.1 Pteropus vampyrus
GTTTTCTTAACGCCACCTCACTCCAAAAAGGGGTTCAGGCCACGTCCCGCTTCCTTCCCCAACTTTTTAACCCTCGTGCTCCCAGCCTCCCGTTATCTGCCCGTCTGTCCCTCTCGGTAGCCTCGCCAGCTCCTTCTCTGGGTACAGAGATCGGCGACCCCTCGGGACAACGCACGGGCGGGTGCCGGGGAAGCCAGACAGCGCGCCCGTCGGAGGGGATCGCGTTTCCAGGACGCGGCAGCAGAGCCCGGCCATTCCGGAGCCGGACGGGCTGCGGGGCCCCGTCACTGCCCCGCCCTGCGTCTGGCGAGGGTGCCTGGCCGTCCCCCAACTCTGCCCAGCCACGCCCTGCTGAGCCGGGGGCTGAGGGCGGGCTGCGGCGTTCCCACGCATCCCAAACGGCCTTCGCGCCCACTCCTGGTCTTTGCGATTCCGAGCGTTTGTCCCAGTGTCTTCAAGAGCAGCCCCGAGCGCTCCCTTCCACGTGCCCTGTGCGCAGGTCAGGCCTCTCCCTAGGACCAGGGAAGGCCGTGGGGACCCAGACCGCGACGGAAAAGCAGGAGGGGGGGGCGGAGATGCTGTTAACATCATGCTCTCCGTGCCTCACTCGAAAGACCAGATGTGGCTCTGCTAAGACAGCCACTCCGATCCAAGCCCCCGTTAGAGGCCAGGCTGACCGGGGGACATCGGGGTAGGTGCAGAGGTGAAGCCTGGCACCTGGACTGTCATGACTCTCCAGGGTCTCCCCGCATGCACCACCGATGGCACCAGACCCTGGGACACACGTCTCCACGATTTCCAGTGGGCACAGCCACAGCCTCAGGTGCCTTTAAAAGCAGAACGGACCTCGCAAGGACGGTTGAATAGGTGTCTCACAATCATAGCTTCCGTGTTCTTGACGACGTCTGCATCGCTGTCCTGGGGTTAGTGGCAGGGAACGTTTCTGACCAAGCCCGGGGCGGTGGGCCCTGTGGAGACACAGCCCCCTCGAGCAGCCCCGTGCAGGCCACATGACACTGCCACAGCCGCTCGGGCCTTCCGCCAAGAGTCCAGGATCAGCTGTGGTTCGGCAGGACCCGCTTATTCTCCAGGAGGATGTCCATGAAGGAAATCGAACCACTTTGGCTTCTGAGCAGCTTGGAAGCACGTGGTCAGATTGTCACAACTCATAAGCGGGCGCCATGGAAAAGTCAAGGCCTCGTCCTAACAGGCTTTGAAGTTTTATTTAAAATGGAGGAATTTTGAACTTCTGTCTTTTACCTACTCTGACCTAGCTGATAACATTCCTCCCTTCCTCCCTCCCTTCCTTCCTTCCTTCCTTCCACAAATGTTGAGTACTTAATTGATACATTATGCTAGGAACTTAATCACCCACGATGATGATAGAGCATGATAAATAGCACGGTACATAATGATACTAACCACCACCTCCTGAGCGCCTACTATGCGTCAGGCACTCACATGCATCATCTCATTTATCGCCCCCAGTGCGGGTGTCTGAGAGAATGGAACGTGTGGATGGGAGGCCATACAGCAACCCAGGAGAGGAATACAGAGCCAGGAGCCAGGCCCTGCACTTAGTAGGTGCTCAACAAGTATTTGCCAAATGAGAGCCTGAACGGAGCCAGGTGCCGTGAGTGTGGTGAGGAAAGGCTCGGGGACCTTGCTTGCCTGAAGAAAATGGATCTCTGTTCTCTCTCTTTTCCTCTGCCGTCTTTGCAGTTGCAAAGTATGATAGACTTTTTTGCTCCTGACTCATGCCATTTTCCGTTGCCCAGAACCTTGAGCTCACTGGGCTTTGCGATGCCGGTAATGGAATCCATTCATCCTATTCATTCGGCAAACATTTACTGAGCACCAGTGTGTGCGGGACTGTGCTTGTTCCCCGGGGACGGAGTGGCAAGTAAACCATCCAGTGTGTCTGCCCAACGGATAAACCCAGCAGGCGGTGTAGTGGCAGGCGGTGTAACAGGCAGGTGGCTAGTCCAGGAGGAAAACAAAAGCCTGCTTGGGGGTAGGGCGTGCTCCCTGACCTTTGGGGTCAAGTAGGCTCCTGATGGGGGAGGGAGGGAGCCCCAAGACTCTTGTGCGGAACAGAGTATGAGAGCGCAGGTTTGGGGCCCAGTGGGAGGGTCCTGGGGCCACCAGAGGGGCTTTGGCTTTGGGCCTGAGGCCTGAGATGCTGCTGGGGACCTGAGAGCAGTGTGTGTTGGGACTCGTGCTCTAGAATGGCCCTGAGTGGATGGGGGAGACTGGCGGGGGTGAGGGGGGATTTCCCTTCCCCTCCTCCTGGAAGCCTTTGGTGGTGACACCCCTCTCTGAAGACGTGTGGAGCAAAGTTTTAGAGCCACTGGGTGGACGCCTCTGCCCCACATTTGTCCTTCAGCAGGTGGTCACTGTGCTCCTGCTCGAGCCAGGTAGGGGCCAGGTATGGGCCAGGTGTGAGCCAGGTGCTCGGGGTGAAGGGAAGTCCGAGTCCCAGCCGTTCTCCTCAAACTGCTCATGGCCAGTGAGAGAAAGTGGGGAGCAAAGAGGAGAGGAAAGGGGAGGGTCCAGTGCTACTTAAATGCAGCGTGAGCATCTGTGTCCTGGTTCCCACGACCACTGGCCGTGTAAGTCCATCGGGGAAGCTGCCCGGGGGCGCACGGGGACTCTACCATTTTCGCCACGTCGTGTGAGTCTTCAACTACTTCAGAATGAATAATCACTTCGAAAAATGCATCACAGAAACAAATAAGCAAACAAACAAACAGACAGAACACACGCGTGCCAGGGGCCAGGTTGCACAAAGGCAACGGAGCCCGACGCCGTGTCTCACACGAGGCGCGGTGGCTTCACACCCTCACACCCTCACCCCGTTTCCTTCGCTAGCGCCGGCACCGAGGAGGAGCAAAGAAAGACCCCCCGTAAAGAAGATGATCATTTCCTTGAAGATCAACGATCCCCTGGTCACTAAAGTCGGTAACGTACGCCTACCCTCCTTTTCAGAGAATGCCGTCGGACACGTGGCCCGCCCAGATGCCAAAAACGAAAGACAAAACCCAGCAAACAAGGGGCCCGCTGCTCGCTGCTCGGTGCTTCCTTCCTACAAACAGCTCTGCCCTGTCAACAGCGGAGGGGAGGGGCGGCTGGGCCAGCCTGGGAAAATGCTGCTAACGAGCGGCTCGTCCTCATCCTCGGGAAAGAGACATCAGGGATGCAGAGGGGGAAGGAAGTCACGAGCTTCTCAGGTGGACCCGGGAAAATGTAACTGCCCTCCGGGGTCACGGGGCCCACCCTTGCCCCCTACAAGCACTTGACCTGCACTGGACCCACCCCTTCCTGCCCAGGCCCCTCACTGTATGGCTTCCAGCAGCAGAGGCCTCTCTCAGGGGGCTCCCCTGGGCTCACCTTCTCCCTAGCCCATCCTGGCCACCTAGGAACATACTTCTGTGTTAATGTGACATACGTGTTGTCGCATACTGTTACGGTCTATAAATCAGTAAGTCAGGCAATGATCCCCTTAAGCCCTGGTGAGGCCAGTTGTCCTCGGAGCACACTGGTCCCCACCACAGCTTGGGGTGAGGCAGAGCTGGGAGTAAGCCGAGTCCCTCTGCTCCCGACTCACAGGAGCTCAGACCCTAATGTCCCCAAGTCTCTTGGCTCCTCCCAGGAGTCCTTAACCTTTTTGAAGACTGCAGACTGCAAGGAAAATCTGCTGTAAGTTATATGTCATCTCCAGAGGAAAAAATCGTACCTACACGCACACAGCGTTCTGCACATTGGGCATCACCTCCCCGCACGGGCCAGGGCCCCGGGTGAAGGGAGAACCCCGGGCCACGGACTCCAAGGTCGGGCTCGTGGGAGCGTTTTTCCGGCAGGAGCTCCGTTTCCTTTAGCTCCATCCCAATCTCTTCTGCAAGGCTGGGAGCCTGCGCGGTGTCTCCAATGGCATCTGTGGCCACCCAGCCAGCGGGCACTAGAGCATCCAGCAGGCGGGGCGCCTGCGAGTGAGGAGGGACGCGGGGTGCAGAGCCCCACGCTGATGGCTCTGTCTCAGTGCTTGCCCCCCGCTCCCCGCCCCAGCCTTCGCCACAGCCCTGAAGAACCTGTACGTGAGCCAGGCAGAGGTGGATCTGGATGAGGTGCTGGGTGTGCTGGCTTCTGCTCACACTCTCCAGTTCAGCAGCCTGTTTCAAAGGTAAGGGGTCTCGGTGGGGCGCAGCCAGGGCCAGCCCTGGGAGAGATCGGAACGGGGGTCTCCCTATCCATTTCATGGAATATTCCTCTTGTGTGGGCCAGGACATCCACGGTCTTTGCACAGAGCTCGGCTTTGAGTCTTCAAAGGAATCACCATTTCACACTAACACGTCATCAGCTCACAGAGGAGCCTCTTTCCAGCAACACACTCACAGGAGTGAAATCCAAAGGCGGGGGATTCGGCGCCCATGTGCAAAGTGACTTCTCAGCACGCGGACCGTGCTTATCAATTTCACCAGTGTTTACCTTTGGCTACAAGTCTGTTCGTTTAGTTCACACGCACAAACACTGGCCATTTGAAGACAAGCTGACTTTTCCCATCACTGTCAGGGCTCAGTTTTCCCACTCATTTCCGATAGAGACTTGTTTTTTCTTGTAAACAATATCTTTGTTTTTGCACACGTGACACGTGGTCATTGCAGATCTTATGAGAGAGAGAAAAGTGCAAAGATCAGAGTCGAAACTGCCCATCCATCCGACAGCCCGTTTTGGGACACAGCCCTTCCCCTGGGCCTTCGGATCCCGCTGGTCCACCTGGGGAGAAATGACAGAAGGCCCTGTTCCTCAGAGGACGCTCCTTCCGCCCGCCAGCCTCCTGGCGTGGAATGCAGACCTCGGGGGCTGCCCGCTCCCTGAAAGCAGCCTGGGGGGTGGACCTCAGGAACAGCTCCTGTCCTGTCTCTGCAGGTGTGTGGCCATGATGATTAAGGGACTTGAGCCAAGCAACATCAACAGCTTCTACCTGACCGGCCGCAAGGTGAGGACAGCCAGGACAGGGCAGGTAGCACCTGGGGGGCATGCGACAGCACCCAGACTCTAGGAGTTCACACACCATGCCCAGCTCCAAAAAAAATCTGCCCAAAGGCACCAACATAAGAGCGAAGTGTTTTGTTCTGCCAAGTGAATGAGTTTGAAAAACCATTTTGAAAACGGTATTTTAATACTTCAAAAAGTAGAAAACTTTGATCTTGGAGTCCATGGGCGGAGGGGGGGAGTGGGGGGGACAGGGAGGAGGGCACGTCACAGCCTTTCTCCCCAAAATAGCAGACAACCTTCCAGGATATTCTTCTTGGAGTCGAGTGAAATTTGTCCTACCTGGGCCCAGTCAGCGTGTCGGTGCTGGGGATAAACGATGTACTCTAACTCAGAAACCCGAGATGCGAGGAAGGGAGCTACCCGGCCACGGTGACACGGCGGCTGCGCGGCTGTGCTGGGCTTGACCCGCAGGCCTCTTGATTCAGCCTCCCTCTATGAGGCCGCCATTGTCCTGACCGGACATGCACACCGGAGTGGACACGCTTGATTGCGACGTTATTTCACACACAATCGGCGCGTCACGATGCTCTTATAACTGGCTTCTAAGAATGTTCTAAATGCCTGTTTTGTCAAAGACCACTCATTGTCCTCACCTTCACTCCACTGGTGATCAGAAAGTCACTCGGAGGGTGGCATCTTTGCATTCCGGCCAGCATTTCTCAGGCACTCTTTGGTCTGGAAAGGACCGTAGCCCTGAGGACTCGCAAGGTGTGCTAAGGCCCTGTCCAGCTCGCTGGCCCTGAGAGACCTTTGCCACTTCCGCTGAGCTTTCATTTTAGGGTACTTGCCGCAGAACCCCACGTGGGGTTCGCCCTGCACGATGTCCGGTCATCAGTCACTGGCTGCAGTCCGGGGATTTCAGCGTGAGAGCCCTGTGGTCAGACCACTGGGGTTTGCACCTGGCTCTGCCACTTACTCATGTGACCACAGGTAAAAACAGGAATCTTGGAGCCTCAGTTTCTCCACTGAGAAAATAGAAAAAATAATGAACCTACCTCACAGGGTTGCACTGAAGATTGATTTAAATCAAACTAGTGCAGGGCCTTGAGCAGGGCAAAATATTATCT
>NW_011889235.1:44528-48459 GCF_000151845.1 Pteropus vampyrus
GTCTCATTACTCACCCGGTAATGAATTAAATAATTGCCTAAGTAATTTTTTAAACATCCTGCCAACATTAATATACATTCATGATGGAAACTGGGAGACAGGGAAAAACAGAAGAAGGAAAATAAATCAGCTTATTTTCCTAAATCGGTTTCTATCTCCAGCCCCGACTCCTCTTGTGAACAGCTCTGGACCCAGACATCCAATGACCTGTGTGACCTCTGACAGTTAAGGCTAAAACCCAACCCTTGGTGGCCCTGCCCTGTTACTGCCCCTTCCCCTCGCCCCCAGTGTCCCCGGCTGCTCAAGCTAGCACCTTGGGGGTGCCCCGGACACCAGTTCACACTCACTCCCCCAGTGAAGGGAGATGCACTTCCAGACGGAGCCAGCCACTGGGGGCGTCTCTCCATGGACACCCGCTGGAGGCCAAACCCCCCTGTCTCATCAGGATCCCCCAGGAACCTCTGACACAGGGTCTTGCGTCCGCTCTTGACTCCCTTCCACACATCTCCAGCCAAAGAGCCTTTGGCCCTGCTGACCCGGCGCCTCTGCCTCCATCTCAGACACCCTGGGGCAGCAGGGCCCCTTCCTGGGACCCCAGCCCCACTGAGCTCCCTGCCACCTACAGCTCCTCTGTGCCTTGGCCCCTCCCCACCTGAAATGGCTGTCCTTGTGGCCGTCCTTGGCCGGCTCCCTCTCCGCTTTCCAGTGTTCATGGACACCTCCCCAGGTTAGATTATTTCCAATGTTCTACCATATAAATAGCTCCTTGGTGGCATTAAATTAAATTCCTAGAAGTGAAACGACTACGTCCAAAGGAATTTCTGTTTGCTTTTATTCGTGTTTTTAAATAATTGCAAACAAAAATAATTTCAAACAAAATTACAGGAATAGTACAAAGAATATCTCATGCCCTTTACCCTGCTTCGTTCGATCTCTGTATCTGTTTATCTACACACACATTTTTTTTTCTTGAATCCTTAGAGGGCAAGAAACATATACTTGCCCTATAAGGGTTCAGAACCTCAGTGTTTATTGCTTAATAAAAATACTTTAAAATACAATCACAAAGCAGTTACTAACTTAAGGAAATCGAACATTGACTTAACGTCATTGACTCAATACTGTCGTTTATAACATTTTTTTCCTCCGATGCAGGCTTGGATTTAGGATCATATACTGCATTGCCTTGCCGTGTCTCTTTGGGAGTCTCTAAATGACTTTTGATACCGACTGCCAAGTGTCCACAATTGTATTCTTTTGGGGTGGATTTCAAAAGTGAGAACTAAATTCTACGAAAAATTTGAGTGGTCTATTAGAAAAGAAATCTTTACTCATGCTTGTGTACTGAGAAACCTCCTGCTTTCAGAAATTAGATCTAGAAAGAATTATTTCCCCTGTTGGTTCCGATTTACTGAGCCGCTTGCAACGCCCTCAGAGTCCTGAGGAATGAAGTTGGTGGAACAGCGTTCGAGGAGACCTTGGGGACGCGGGTCCCAGAAGCAGCCCCGGGGCCCCAGAAGCAGCCCCGGGGCCCCGGGCGGGCGGCCGGGGCCATTGCCCCACGGGCGTGTTCTCGCACCCCGCAGTGGAGCAAGAGTTACACGGCTAGTGAGGAGAAGATAAACACCGCATCCCTCAGACTTTTCGTAACACGGCCCCTCCCTTGGGAAGCCCGAGCTGCCCCTCCCTGGCAGCAGTTAACCAGCAAAGGGGGAAAAAATAACTGACCGCAGCCAGGACATCAGAATGGCACAGGCGTCAGAAAACACGCTGGGCAGGAAAAGAAATCAAGAACATTACGTGTCCAACGTCTAGACTCACAAGTTTGGGGAAACATGACTGATGTGGAAACTGCCCCTCCAGCCCCTCCCCACGAGCTGTCTGCACCGACCGCTCGCGGCTCTCCCGGTGCCAGGAGGGCAGAGCTCTGCGTGGACCGGACGTGTCATCAGTCCGTGTGCCCTGGAGTGACCAGGCCGACAGCTCCCCGACTCACACTTTCCGAAGTGAAATCTCCTGGCCGTGTTGGTGTGCAGGGACCACCTGCTTCAGCGCCGGAGGGAGGGAGCCAGCAGAGGGCGCAGGAAGAGAGGCTTGGGCCACACCCAGCGGCAGGTGCAAGTGCTGGAAATTTACCTAACCCTCGGGCTCCAAGGACCACACGTGACTGAGAAGTGACCTTTGGGCAAGTTGACGATTATTCACCACTTCTGGGGGTGTGCCGTGCTGTGTGCGGTATGGTATCTCGTTCAGTCCCCACAACCCCAGGCAGTAGGTAGAATTACTGTCCCTCAGATAAGAAGGACGATAAACGACTGGGCTGGGCTCCGACCCACCTCCAAGGTCCGGGCTCCCGCCGTCACCGAAGCGTCATCCTCTCATGCGTGGTGGGGGCTGGGGCTGGGGTTTCCCAGCAGGGCTGGGGCGTCCCGGGAAGTCATGTGGCCTTAGAGCAGCTGTGTGGAAACGTCACCACCCCCCCACCCCGGTCAGGGATGGAATGTCCCTCGGTCTCACAGAGCGTAGACTGCGGCCCGTCCCCTTGCCTTGTGGTCGTGGTGTTTGGTCTCTCAGCCTCGACAAACAACATCCATCTGTCAGCAGATGCTTCGGCTTCTGGGCCACTCGCCTCCCCCTCCTGAAGTCCCTTTGACCTCATCTTCCTCTGGGTTTCGCTTTCCAGCTTGAAAACAACCTGGGAGAAAATACACACGGTTTCCCCGACCTCCTGGGCCTCCGGTCTTCATTCATTTGCCTGGGCCTTTGGTTTTCCGTTAACGTTCTTCTTAGAGGTCACTGCTCGGTTCTCCTGCTCTCACTCCAATGTTTGAAAGCTTCGTGCTGAGTTCTGTTTTCCTGGAAGCTAGAGAACTCACAGGGTCATCTAGCTCCTATTCGCATGAGTGGAAGGGGACCGCGTCCCTCTGTGTGTCCACCTCTCCCGTCTGTGATTCAAGGGTCTTGAGGGCTCAGGAATTCCCTAGGAAGAGCCACCGCTGTCCTGCACGGCCTGCTTGTCTCACAGTTTTTCCTCTAGCGTCCAGAACAGCAGTGGGCGTCCCTCAAACGTAGTAGTTCCTTAAGCTGATGCTTCTCTGGCTAATAACAAAAACGCCCCCCAGGTACTGAGCACTTGTATGCGGAGCACTCAGAGCGGGCGATCAGGTCTGGCGCCTACGGCAACCCCGTGAGCATGGTCTGTTTGTTACCTGCGTTTTGACCCATGTGATGGAAAGAGCAGGAAATGCAGGACTGGCCCGAGCTCCCCACGTGCAGCATGGGAGTTGGGGTTCAGGCCTGAGTGGCCTCTGGACCCGTCATTACCAGCCCATGGCATACTCTACTCCAGGCTTCTCTTCCTGATTGATGGTCAAGATCAATAAGGATATCAATGTTCATCTTTTTTATTGGAAAAAATTACAAACGTAGCAGGATAATAACAAAACCCAATCGGACCCACCTCCCAAATGAGCAAATGGTAACATTTTGTCATAAGTTAAGAAATGAAATATTACCGATAAAGCAGAAGTCACCTGTATCCCCTCCCAGCCATATTCCTTGTCCTCCCTTCCAGCCTCCCTCCCTAAAGACAATGCAACTGCTGTTGTGTGAACACAATCCATGTGATTATATCCTTACTACATATGTGTAGGTCCATAAATAATGTCATTGTTTTGCAAAGGTTTAAATTTCAAATAAATGTTCTCACAGTGATTGTAATGTTTTATAACTTTATCCACTAACATCACGCAATGTATTCTCTCCATGCTGATACTTACATATCTGGTTAGTATTTTTAATCTAATTGTTGTACAGACTTCCACATAATGAATAGGATGCAGTTGTTTAGTTCTCTTCCTAAGGGCCTTTTGTTTTATTTTGCGTGGGTTCATTGTTCACTATGACAATCAATGCTGCGATGAGCATCCTT
>NW_011889235.1:52375-90533 GCF_000151845.1 Pteropus vampyrus
TTTATCTCGTTTCTTATACTCTAAACTTATAAATTCTAAAAGTTGTATATCTCAACATTTAAGTAAAAAATAACAATGGCGATATAATAATGGGCTCCGTTTAATTATGCTAACTAGATGCAGTAATTCCGACCAGCACTGTCTATTTGCAATCTCATCGAATCTGCATAATACCCAGGGGCTGGTGTCATTATTCCCATTCTCCGTATGGGGGAGCTGAGGCAGAGATGGAATGCCTTACCAGAGGTCATGCAAGTGATAAAGGGTGGAGTCTGACTTGAACCCCGACCGTCTGAATCCCAAGATGCTCTACTGCCCGTTCCTAGAACGACAGATAGGATTCCTCTCCTTGCCATTCCAGCTCGTTTAGTGGCAGCTTCCTGGGCACGGTGGTCAGAAAGAGCCCGAGCCTGCTTCTAGGTTCGGTGGTGTTGTTAGCTAATTACTTCTAATACAGCCTTGCGGTACATTTCTTCCCCTCCCTGTGTCCCCCTCTGCCTGTGAGCACTTTCTGACTATCAAAAGTGCCCCCATGAGCCGTATCAGCTGGGGCAGCATGTGGCCAGGAGCGGGGTGGGGGTGAGTGTGAAAGCAATAGTTTATGGGCTCCACTTTGTGCCTCCTGAGCCTCTATTAAAACCGTGTGAAATATGCTCACGTCCCCCACGCTGGCTGTGGAGTGTGGTGGCTCCGTAGCCAAAGGCAGTCCCAGATGGCCCTCAGAAGCTCTGCCGTAGACAGGAAGTGACTGGTGGCAATGCCTTCCACGTCGGGTCGATGCTTCTGTCCCCCACGTCAGCAGGAATGGGGGCCTCCAAGCAGGATAAGGATGTTCAAGGAAGCAGGAGGCTCCGTTTCTTCTCACATGTGCGTTTAGCAGATAAACGCATCATCCACGTATTCAACGGCACGTGGACCCGCATAAGCCGAGTTTTGCTTGCATCGTTCTGAAGCACTCGATCTTTTCCTGGAACATCTGTGTGCCATGTTAGCCAAAGAGACCATTTTTTTCTGTCTCATTATTTGAGGAAAGTGATATTCAGTGCCAGAATGATATGCACTTTGCTTCGTTTCTATTTAATTTGCTTCAAACCCAAGTGTTTTAATCCTTTCCCCCCTACACTTTCAATAACCCTGGAGACACTTTTTCCTACGAGTCATACACAGCAGGAAAAGCGCTGTTGGGCTGCAGGTTGGCGCTCAGACTGAAAATGTACGGGACCAGGAGATGGGAAACGAGCTAGAATGCGGGCGATTCATGGGAACCGTGTTTTTAAGGTGAGAGGCACAAGCAGGAACAAGAGGTCTGAAGTGTTTGGCCCCCTCCACTGAAGGTGGGGTTTCCTCGGCCTTCCTGGGCTGGGGTCTCGAAGGCCCCCCTCACAGGCGAGCGGTTCTCACCAGGCCCCTCCTCCATGCGAATTCTATTTCGACCGCCAGCCTCGCCCCTCCACGTGGCCTCTCCGGAAACCATCTGCATGTTTCCGGGTCATCTCACTGTTCCCACCTAGGCATGCTGACAATGTCTCCTACCTGGGCCCCAGGTTCAGTGACCACACGGCAGGAGTGACAGGCCGCCTGCGCGCCTACCCCGGCTCCCTCCCTTGCTCCATCTACCTCCCCTCCCTTCAGCAGGTTTTGTGTCCTTCAGGAGGAAAAATGGGACAGTCTGGACCTCAGACGCCCTTGCGCTGCAGCGGCCCCATCTTCTCCCAACTTTGAGGGCAGCGTGGCTCGTTTGTAGGATCGTGGCTGGTCCTCCCCCCATCCCAGCTCATTCCTCTGCTCCAGACCGACGGTACTGAGAAGGGGCACCCTCGTCAATGGCCTCCACCTCCCAAATGGTGTCCCTGAGTCCCCAGGCTCCTTAGCCTAATGCTCCTGCTTCCTCCACCCCGGTGCTCTGCCTGCTCTTCTCAGCCTCTCTACCCAGTTCCTTCTGGACCGCTTGGTGTGGGTCCGTGTCCTGCCTCCCCAGGGACATCACGAGCAGCTTACAGGAAGCTCGCCTGGCTCCGTGCTGGACACATAATAATAGCATATGAAGTAACGAGATTCCATCAGACATTTTCATGTGGGTTGGTTACCCTCAGAGAAGTGGATCTGAGTGGGCTGGTGCGAGATTCGGAAAACAATATGTCTGCAGCAACTTGAAGTAATAGGGACCACAGACAGATTTCCGTTTTTGTTGATAGGTGGTGCCTGTTTGGTGCACTAGACTGGGAAGCGTTCTACGGCTTTCTGTCTCTAGGCTTGGTGAGAAATAACGTCTCGATAGGCAGGTTATTGACATCCACCCGGATGCGGCAGCAGACCCTGGCGGCACCGCCCTGTTCCCTGTTTGCCATTTCTTCCTGAGGATTCCCAGGGCTGATCAGCAGCAGTGCAGGGCTTTGAAGTTGTTGGCCCGGGGGGCTGGTGGCCCGAAGCCAGGGCTGCAAGAAGACACCTGAGCTCCCAGGAGTGGAGAACGGAGCCCTCAGGAAGTCACGATCAGCCGGGGGCAGAATTGGGTCACCAGAAAAGGTGATCTACACAGTTCAGTGAAGCCAAAGAGGTTGGCTAATCTGTGGCCACTGACAGGGACATGCTAGGAGCATTTCAAGCTGGGGCAGAGGAGCGGACCCCCTGGGAGACAGGGTACACAGGCTTGGGAATGAGAACCGAGAAGCTGACTGTTTGGCCCAATTTGTAAAGTTGCCTCTATCGATGAAATAATTTAAATGACAGGGTGGTTTTCGAGCTCCGTCCAGGGCGGGGGAGCAGCCGCCAGAGTGGACATGTTCAGGCCATAACAATATGGGAACTTCCAAAATGGGACTGTATTTCCATAATGTGGAGGCAGAGGGACAAGCCACACAAATGTTAGATAACCAGCCCTGTGACCCACAAGGAATGAGGCGCGTGGCCCCGGCTGGCCCAGCATCTGAAAAGGGTTTAGAGCAGTAAGTGAGTAAAACCAATCAAATGCCCCTTTTTCCAGCTGTCTGAGCAGCATCCAGAAGACAGACTAAGAGTTTGAATAGTTGACTCCTCCTGCGAATAAGTCCAAGCTTTTCTACTCTCCCATTCTCTTCTATTCATTGATTTCTTTTTTTCCAATCATTCATTCAATGACTGTTTTGTGAACATGTACCGCGTGCCAGGGAAAGTCGAAGGGGCAGTTTCTCTACCTGGCCAGGTGTTCAGGAGCATCTTCGAGCTTATTTTCATTGCTGTCCAAGTACATCAACACAGGAAGTAAACACACACGTACACACATACACACGCCCCTCGGCACCCACAGCCTGTTTTCTTGGCAGTGGTTATTTTGGAAAAACAAACAAGCTGTCTAGAATTAAATTTAAGATTTCCTTGTAGGAGAAAAAAAAAAAAAAAGCAAAGCTGTTGCCTTGGTCCGTGGAGGAAATGTCATCACTTCATTCCACTTAGCAGTCTGAGAAGTCCAGGAATACCATAAAAACTCATCAACTGGAGAAGAGCCAGAGGCAGGCAAATTCTCACTTTTTTAAGAGTATTTTTAATCAAAGTATAAAGTATATACGGAAAAGCACACCAACCTTACGTAAACAGCAGTGAATTTCCACAAGTGCACCCGCCTGTTTGAGCAGCACCCTGACCAAGGAGCAGAGCTTGACCGGCCCCCTCACGAGATGCCCCGTCTCAGTCCCTGCCTCTCCCAGAGATCTCAGAGGTGAGAGCAAGACATTAACGGACCTTCAGTTCTGGTCCCCAGTTGATTTATCCGTCGTTAAATGGGTCCCTCTCAGACACCGCAAAGGCGGGTCCCAGCGATGGGCTCACAGCCACACCGGAAGGCGGTTATTGAAAGTAGTGGAGCCACTTTCCATGCGACGCCGACTTCTAGATTTCCCCGACCCCTGCAGGAGTCTCCCCCTTCCCGTGCCCTGTCCAGGTCTGACCCAGCCTTTATGGAGCTGGCCAAGGACGCCTCCAGGAAGCCTTCCAGCATCTCACCGACACAGCGAATGGTTTCCTCTTCTGAGCCTCTCTCTGCGGAGAGAACAAGGACACGCGCGGGCTGTGCAGTGTGCACCAGCCTGACAAACCCGGCGCCACCTTCCCCCATATACTGCGCGAGGGGAGCCACCCTTGGCGCCGGAACCCGCCGATGTCTCAAGGGAAACACTATGATGCCATGTGCCAGGATGGGCAGAGGCCATGTGATTAATGGATGGCATTTGCAGATGCGGCCACAGAGTCATCGTGAAACTAGGCACCTTGGCATGACAACGCTGATCTCTTTACCAGAACATTCATTTTGAAATCCCCCATGAGTCATGGGCATAAGGACCATTAAATCGTTCTCTCTCCAGATCACTGCCCCAGCCCTATGCAGGGAGGCTGATGTATTTGAGGACAGTTGGGGTTTCTCGTTGCTTGACTGTTGTGTTTCTTACTGTCTCATTTCTTCTCTGGCTGCTCTGACCAGCACTGCCCCAACCCCCTTTAGGCTGGCTCCCTAGAATCTGATTCTCCCTTCTTTGCGAGGGTCCTAAATATCATCAATTCCTATTCTTTATGCACTTGGCACTTTCCTCACGCGGCTTCTTGGCTTTCTACCCGTACTGGGCAGCCCCAGAATGTCGGCTTCCAAGGGAAGTGGAGACATGGATGGAACACAGGAGTTAAAGTGTCTGGATGCGGGAGACGCTTCAGAGGGCGGGGCAGTTATCCTTAGACAGGATTTCTAGACCCAGCTCTGCCTTTGGGCGAAGGTGGACCCATCTTCAATTTCATAGTCAGGATGACGTGGAACTGGGTCTCCAGAATGTCTGATAGGATTTGGCCTGACACATAAGCCTGGAGAAGCAGACAGGACCCCACGAGCATGGGAAAATCAGCACGGAATAGCCTGGTCTGTGTGTGCGCATGTGTGTGTATGTTTGAAGCTGACAACCCTGAGGCTGAGTCCAACTCTGCCATTTATCGGCTGTAAGACTTTGGGCGAGAACCTAACCTTTAGGCACGATGATTAACAACTCCTGCTTATCAGGACCAGTGTATCAGTACGCTCCGACTCAGAGAAAAGTCCAGCACAGCTCTTGAACACGGTGACCATTCCCGGTTCTTGGGTTTAAGAAGATGCCCGAGTCTTCCACACTGAGCTACGTTTGAAAAAAACCCGTATTCCTTCCTTATCATGAGTTGTTGTCCCCAAATGTGTATTTTTTTTTAAACTTCGCCTTAAAATGTATGAGTTCAGATATTTTCACATAAATTGTTTAACCCTAAGTAATTTTTCACCCTAATTCTTTTTTATCATGGTAAAGGATCCATAACATAAAATTGACCATTTCGATCATTTTTACGTGTACAGTTCAATGGCATTAACTACATCCGCATTGCTGGTTACCCTCACCACCAAACACTACACCCCTTAAATGACAACTCCCCACGGCCCGCCCCCAGCCCCCGGGAACCTCCACTCCACTTTCTGTCTCTATGACTCTGACTGCTCTAGGGACTTCAGGCAAGTGGAATCACACAGTATTTGTCCCTTTGTGCCTGGCTTATTTCACTTAGCAGAAAGCCCTCAAGTTTCATCTAGGTCGTAGCAGGTGTCAGGATTCCCAGGTGTATACGTGTGGTCTCCAACTTTTGATGGTTTCGACTTACGATTTTTCAACTTTATAACAGTGTGACGGTGATACGCTTTCAGTAGGAACCTTACTTTGAACTTTGAATTTTGATCCTCTCCCTGGCTAGTGATGTGCAGTGCGATGCTCCTGTTGGGCTGGGTGAGGGCGGAGAGATGATTTCGTCCAGCTGTAGCTGACGTGAGTGTTCTGAGCCCGTTTACTGTGGTCTCTGCTAAGCTAACTGCGGGTTAGGTGGATTAAATGCATTTTCCACTTAATATTTTCAACTGACGATGGGTTTATCAGGACGTGACCTCATCGTAAGTCGAGGAGCTTCTGTATTTTAAGGCTAACGTTTGCAGGGCTGGGGCTGATGAAGACCCGAGTCTGAGACTGTGCAGAAAGGGTAAACAGTGGAGGAAGCAGGAAGGTTGTGGCTCGGAGCATCTCTCAGCTTACAGTCTGTGCAGTGGGAGGAGTCTTGCCATGGGCACTGCCTTTTCAGGGCCTCTGTCCGTTCAGGAGGAATTTGTCCCTAGGGCCTGAGAGCAGGACCCAGGGCCAACCCAGATGTGTCTTTTAGTATCAAGGACCTGTGAACAATCCTCCCTTAAGGGGTCATGCCTCAAAGTTTCTCAGTGAACTTTAGGAGGCAGAGACCATGGCCGGAAGTTTGTCCCCAAAAAGTGCTAAATCCAAAGGAGATTTTTACAGACAAAGCTCAGTGCCAGGGGAAGCTGTGCCAGCCTTTGTTTCTGCTGGCAAAGCCACGCAGAGAGGTCCCCCAACTTAGCAGCCAGCCTCCTCCCACTTTAGGTGACTTTGGGTGAATGTACTCGTCATGGGTGGAGCAGATGTCTGTGCGCCCAGACAGTTGAGAGGAGCCAGGTATGATGGCAAGCACACGGGGCTGGACTTGGGAGACCTGGGTGGAGATCGGCTCCATCACAGTTGATCTTGCCGGGCTCTAGGGCCGGGGTTACACCGACTGGTTCAAGAGGGTAGACCACACCCCTCAGATGCTTTGAAATGTTAGAAAATCAGCAGTGGAGGCCACCATTTTCTTCCTTTGAGGTGGCCCTTGGCCCAGGTGGTTTAGAGAGCGGCAGTGATAACGAATGCCACCAACAGCAATTCCATGACCTCGACCAGCTTGAGTCCAGATCACTTTTCCTGGCACGAGAGGGCAATGGTGGTAATCATGGGGTACCGAGGAGTCACTGGGTCCCAGCAGCTGTGCCAGGCTCCTCATGAGCATCGTCACCTTGACTCCTCTCAAATACTCGGGCAGGCACATGTGGCTATTGTCCCCACTTGACAGAGGAGACTGAAGTTGATGGAGACTCAGTCCCATAACTGATGGCCGGTGGGGCCGGGACTGGAGCTTGGTCTGTCTAACTCCAGGGCCCAAGCTCAGGGACCTGAAGCATGCATGGCCGGATGACGGACTAGCTGACTCGTGAGTTCTCCAAGTCAGACACCATCAGTGCCACTTCGTTGTGGCCCAGAGGGCTCGTAAAGGCCAATCGCTCATCTCAGAGCTCTTCCTGAATCCTCCGGAGAGGAGTTCCATCTGGTGAGGTCCTGGCTAGTGGTCCATCGGGTCAGAGTACCTCTCACGGGCTCCCTCCTGCTCACCCAGCAGCCTCCCCACCCAGCTGCAGAGTTGGAGGAGAAACCCTTTCTCTCCTGGGCTGAAACTGTGTGTAACCTGCAGCTCTGCAAACTCACTTCTCGGGGGCAGCCCGCTAGCCTGTCCCACCTGGCCTGCCCGACGGAGGGCCGGTTCCAGAATCAACAGCACTGTACTCCTGAGAGTATCAGCCTGGCTTTACTGACGCTGGATCTGTCCACTCCCAGAGACAGGCACCTAATAAACCAGAGACCGTCCTTCTAATAAATAATCATTGACTTGAATCAACTCATTTGCCTCTGCGCGCCTCTCCCCTCCCGTAACTCCTCAGCACCCCTAAACCTATCTCTGGGGACCACTGACGTGCAGAGGACTTAGAGAAGCCCAGGAATTCCCAGATATTAGGAAAACATATGGTCCCTGGGACAGGTCCACAGTCACCCCCAGCAGAGTCGGGACACATAGGCAGGGCCAGCGGTGTGTCCAGTCTTGCCAGCACAGAGTGTGATGTGGACATCACTCTTGATTCATGGAAAAATAATCTAAAAGTGCCCTTGGCTGGTCTCCCACAGGATCTGCCTTGAGGGAATGACTTTGAGTTTCCGAAGGGACTTGGAAAAATTATCCTCCGTTGTCCCCATATGTGAAAAGTGACCATGTTATGAAGCGAGTTGTTTCTCACCCAGAGCCGGGGGTATGTGTCTGTGCATACATGTCTGCTCGAGGGGAATCTGGTCTCTTCCCAGCCCTGACCTTCGGCCACGTGGAAACTCACTGGGGCTCTGCATCAACACCGACTGTCGCAGACCCGGTCGTGAAACCAGCCGCCGAAGCCACTTACCCACTCAGAAAGGGCTCCCGAAGTGCCTTAGTTGGCCACTTATTCAAAAGGCAGCATGTGTAGAGGAGGCATCAGAAGTCCCGGGTTCAAGTCCTACCTGAGCCATTGTTTTTTCATCCGTAAAGTGGAGCCGATGATACTTGCCATAGGGAAGTTCGTGAGATTCAAGTGAGACACTGTGTCTCGAAATCCTCTGTAAAGTAACATGAGTTCGTCGGGGATTTTTAATAAGCACTTGTTGGGCGCCCGCTATGTACAGGGCTCGGCAGTAGCTGGCAAGGGGAACAGAACGACTGGTCTCATTGTGATCCCCAGAGTCGTCCCTCACAAAGGTCATCCAGCCGCTTCCCTCTTCCGTCCTCCTCCCCCATCCAGGGAGAACCAGGCGCCGTCTACGCCTGGCCGGTGAAAGCGCTGGTCCTTCTGATGTGGCTTTCACTAGCCCTAGCTCCTTCTAGGAAGGAGTGTCCTGAAGGCCTTTTATTCCCCTTTGTGCCTCTGCTAAGCTTCCCCAAGAAGTGTTCCTTTCTGGAGCGAGATGTGGGACACAGCTTGATGTCACTCTTCCTTTGCCTACGTCTGCACGGCATCACCAAAGGTAAGCCCCAACCCCTGTGAGTGTGTCCACGGAAGGCTGTGGGGGACCTGCCCCACCAGATGTTTCCCAAGGAATCAGCTGAGCTCTGATATTGTCCACTTCCGAGCTGTGCGACTTTGGGAAAGTCACTGCCTTGTCTCAGTTTATTTGTCCATCACATGGCTATAAGCAGAGCTTCTGTGATGTGCGATGGGTGGGAGGGGCCTGTCGGCTTTGAAGGAGCACCCAGCTGCCAGAGGCTGCATTATTGCTGTCTCATCAAGTGCCCTGCTTCTCAGAGCAGCATCTCCTCTCAGTCACTCGTCTGCTGGTTCGGGAGAAAAGTCTGGGATTGTGTGCCAGACTTGAGCTCCCCCAACCTCATACTCTGGACCTCTGGACCCGGGGGCGAGGGGGGTGGGGAGTGACTTGGAAAGAAGAGGGAAATACTGGAGACTGTGTTTCGGGCAGCCCAGCAGGCCGCCCAGTGAGATCTCTGCATCTAAAAGGACATTTGAGAACTTTTTCAAAGCCATTTCCAGTTATCCAGATAAACCTAGTAGCTCTAAAACCCAGGGACAGATGATGGAGCCCAGACAGCTTTGTTCAAGTTGCTCCTAGACACTCCAAAGACACTGATTATCTGATCCCAACCTGCCCTCCTAGGGCAGCATTGCAGGGGTCGGGGGCAGGGAAGCTTTGGGGGAGGTGCTCGTAATGTCCCGTTTGGGCCCCACACACCTTCTGGTTCCAGGGGCCCTACCGTTCTCAGCCTCTGACTTCCTCCTTTTCCTCTCTGTGAGTGAGATTTCCACGATTCTCTTAGGAATAAATCCATAAACCTGTTCCCTTTGTGTTTCTTCCAAGGCAAGGATCTGGAGGAGTTAAAGCACATTAACTTCTTCCCTGCATCCTGGCTGGTCCGGGTTAAAGCCAACCATTACCACGCAGTGAGTGGCCAGCTCAGCAAGGAAACAGTTAGCAAAACGTATTGCCTTTCTGACTTTGCTTTTTCCGGAGATGTGTTTTGCATTTGAAACCTCTGGGCCTTTGAGGTGGAGATATCTGGATTCTCCGCCAGGGGATGTGGGGCGAGCCAAGCCTGGGAAGGGGAGGAGGAAGGGGGCCCAGACTTGGAAAGGCAGGTGCTTAGAGCATCTATCCTGTTGACCTGGAGAGTTAGTTGGGGTCGGGGAGCACCAGCCACACCGCCCTTCCAACCGAGTCCCCGTCAGACACAAATGTCACAGGCTTATTACTGAAACCATTTTTTTCATGCAGAGAAATTGAAAGAAACTCGTACCCTCAAACTCACCACCCACAGATAACCACTGCTAACATCTCATTGCATTTTATTGCCTTTCTCCCTTTTCTTTTAAATACACTTAATTAAATGGGCTTCCTAACACCATTTTTAGTGGCTGCAAACTCTTCCACCAGATAGTCTATGACCAATGCTACTTTGCCATTCCTTCGTTGCAGAAAATTGACAGTTTGACAGTGTTTCTGATTGTTAGCTATTATGAATGACTGTATGGAGAACAAATTTGTACATCATGGTTTATTTTACTCTACATGGAATTATTTTCTTATAGAATATTTTCAAGAGTCGAAGATACTGGCCCAAATTATTCTTAATTTATGTTAACAAGTTTGGGACCAAATACTCTCCCCTGTGATAAATGAGAGTGCCTCATTTAGTACGTGTCCAGCAACGTGGCCTTTCCATTTCAGATCACTTTTGTTCATTGAGAAGCGAACAACGGCATCTCATTTTTAATCATGCTTTCCTTTTATTACTGGTCACTAGGAATATTTTTCCATGTGGCATTTCTCCCTTTGTGAATTGTCGGTGCAAACTGTCGTACTTTTATGTGTTTCCAGTTTTGCATTTTTAGCGATGAAGTAGGGCAGTGTTTGAGTTGTGACGATTTATGAGTCACCCGTTAAAATTCAATTCGGCTCAACAAATACCTCTTGTAATGGGCAAAGCACGGAGCTCAGCGGCCCCGCGGTAGATGAGGGCTCCGTGGAACCGGGCGTCTCTGCCGCGGAACTCAGATCTGTGCTGTCACAGCACAGAGCGGGGCAGGGGACGATGACCTCGGAGCCGGACACCTCAGGAAGTCCCCACTGCCCTCTTCATGTCCGTCCAACCCTGCCCACTTCCTTCCTCTTGCCCCCAGTTGCCAATGTCACCCCCCTGAAATCCCAGCCCGCACGTGGAGCCCCCAGCTCTTGACTGCAAGGCTGTGATCGTTCTCTGCCTCCCGGTCAGCGTGCTTCCCCAGGAACTTCTCTTCTCTGAAAAGCATCCTCTGAAAGCAACGAGCATGGAACCTGGCACCACGGAGGATTTCAATAAACCCTGCAGACTGGCCGGATGGCCGAGAGTAGGGTCCCCAGACAGACTGTGGGGTCGTGTGGATCAGTGGGCCGATGTGAGGGTGATGCCTGGGGTCAGGCTGCCAGTAAGCTGTGTGTGTTTCCCTTCAGCTGGAGAACGGGGGTGACATGACCTACTTGAACGACCTCGCCACCCAGGCCATGAGATTCGGGCTGATGTTCAACCAGGTACTGATCACGGGTTCTGAGCAAGGGGAAGAGCAGTCCCCGCCTGCACTTGGCTAAGGACCTTCATACGGTCACTTCTGGCAGGAAGGCCAGGGCAGAAGAGGTAGCCACAGGCATCTCTTCTCCACCCGAAGAAATTATCAAGACAGGGCCTAGGACTGGCCGCTCAGAAAGCTGTTGCACACCTCCACGTTCTCCTCGCCGTTCTGATTTTCCGGGGATGGAGGCACTTCCCTGGGACACAGGACTTCCCATTCTAAAAGCAGGAAAGGCCTGGGCAAACTGGGGTGAGTGGGTCGTTCTTTTCCCCACAAACATCGAGAGATGCCCACTGCCCGATGACAGAAACCACTCCAAGCCTGAGTTTGCGGTTACGAGGCTGAACCTACTCTGGGCGGCAGTTCTGATGAGCACCAGAACCAAAGCAACACTGGGTTGGGGAGCTCGGCCGCACGGCGTCTGGTGGTTCGGTCACCATGGGAGTGTCTGGGCTGGAGGCTGCCCCTGCCTTCCCTGTGATAGGCACAATTCTCTGAGAAATCACTGATTTCCTCCAATGTCTTTAAAGCCAGCCCAGTAGTGATTTCAAAAAGAATTCATGTTTCAGGGCCCTGGGACCCTGAATCTATCATCAGAGATTCTGCCTGGGTCAGGCCTGGATGCGCTGGGTCCACCCCCTTGCTTGCAGAGACAGACTGCAGACCACAGGGGCAGGACACTGGCAACGCCATGAGCATGGAGTGTCTCTTAGGCCTTTCACACTGGAGCAAAATGCTCTCCTTCCAAGCCTACGGGTGACAGGTCATCTAAGATCGTGCCTAACTCATTGTTTCCCCAAGATCGTCACTGAACGCTAAACTGTAAGACTTGTGAAGTCACTACAATTTGGCTTTTCCTATGCTTCCGAGGCTAAAATTGTTTTAAATCAGTTGCCAAATTAGTCACTTTTGTTGTAACTAGAATTGATTTTGCCATGTCGTCCTGCTTTTCAATGCCAATGATTTTTTTCCCCTGTCACTTTGTTGTTTATCTTTCCCAATTTAGGAATATACGACTCATTCAAAAATGATTGCTATATATGGATTCTTCTTTGAGATAAAGGGAATCAAAAATGACACTACCTCTTATAGTTTTTACATGCAGGTAAGCAGGACAAAGCACAGGAGAGGTGTGTCTCTGAAACAGCCTTTTAGATTCAGAGCTAATTCACACTAAATTAACGATGATTGGTTCATCATTAGTTAACGACTAATGTGGAACGTGTTGTAAGGCTGGTGCTAACCGTGCTCATAGATGTGATGTCACTTGATTTTTGTGAGGTTGCTGTGGTCAACCCGTTGATCAAATGAGAACCTCAAAACTCGGTGTCTTCTCGTTCACGTGGCCTCTCTCGGCAAAGCCAGGGTTAATTCTAGACCCTGACTCCACGTGTGGGGCTCAGTTCATCTTCAGTTTCTACACGATGGGTGATGCTTTGCAGATGGCCATTCTTCGTGGAGGCCACCGTTAGCGCCCACAAGGGAGAAGGAACGATCTCGTTTAGAGCGGCAAAGCAGGGTGGCAGACAGGACATCAGAGAAGTCGGGAGGGTGAATGGCTCTGCCTCCGTGCTCCTGCTGGACTCTTAGAAGAGGCAGGAGGGGACTGTGTTCAAGAGCGGAGAGTCTGAAGTCACACTGCCCAGTGAGCCGTACGATCTTGGCAAGCCCACGAATCTCCCCGTGTCCAGTTTCTTGACCTTCAAGATGGGGAAGGTAATAGGACCAACCTCACTGGATTCTCAGGCGTATTCATGAGTTAATTTGTGGGAAGGGCTCGAAACAGGGCCTGACACGTAAAGCTCTCCATAGTAATGACATGGACAATGACGACTATGATAACAGGCCACTATGTTCCACTGAAGGTTTGCTATCTAAGTCTCAAGACTTCAAGCTCCTTGAGCAATCATTATTCACTTTTTATTATCATCACTAATCGCAGTACCTGGAACATAGGGGAAGTATGTTCATATCATGAATGGATAAATGAATAAATGTATAAGTGAAGAGACTTGAAGCTTAGGCCCCACTTTGCCACGCCCCCATTACGTGCCCTTGAGCAAGCCACGTCTCTTCCTTGGGTCAGTCCTTGGTCCTCAGTGACTAAACATTTCCCTACGTAATGGATTTTACTGGACGGAAGAGATGTTTTATGTAACGACACCAGTCCAAATGCTCTTATGAATACTACGTTAGTTTTAAAATTCTGGCAAAGCGATAGCGAAGACCTTCCAATTTAGTAAGCTTGATACAATGGCGTTTCTCTGGGTTGGCCAAACCCTAGTCCACTGGCCAGTGGTTTGCCTATGGTCAGGGATCAAATACCAACTGACTCAGCAACAGTGGCGCTCAGGACACGAGCCGTGGGGAAATGCTCCCTGCATAGTTATACGGGAGGGTCGATGTGCCAGGGACCAGGCTTCGCTCACTCTGGGTCACTCCAGTGTCAGTTCCATCTAAGGTAGATTGCCTGCCTTGCAGAGGATAAGGCACACCGACGTGGACTCCTCACTCTGTGAGCACGGCCTCATCAGCCTGCGGGCGGAACGCTTGGTCAAGTACGAGATCACAGCGCAGACCCTGGTGGGCGGCAGGTGGCAGGAGTTCAGGACAAACGAAATCATGCAGAAGTTTCGGTTGGTCAAGACATCCTGCAAAAGCCACGTGAGTGTTTGTCTTTTCTCTTTCCGTGCGGTTTTGCTTTCTCTCCCGGACCCCTTTTTGGGAACGCCTGGCTTCATTTCTCCGGTGACCTGCAGGAGAAGCTTGCTCAGTTTCTTAAGGATTATCACAGCCCCAAATAATGCTAAAGAGAAACCTCCTGGAATGGAAAGCCAGGGATACTGGAAGAGGTGCCCCGAATCAGACTGATGTGGGTCGCACCAGATGCTGGGTGTTTTTCCAAAGGGAGAAAGGTTTGGTGGAGTGTGTTTGCTGCCACCACCTCCATTCTTGCCTGGACGTCACCCGTCACTTCTACCGAAACCCACAGCCCGACCCACCTGCCTCCGTGGGCCAGGCCGGCATCCAGGCGGATTCGGTACCCGGCCTGGCTCCTGATGGCTGCAATCCAAAAATTGCCGGAGAGCTTGTCTGTGGCCCTAGGAGGAACTCCTAGGCGGTCTGGGGCCTCCCGTGCTGCCCCGTGGAGAATGGGACTTGGCCTTCAACCAGAGGGTACTTCTCAGTCCTGGCCACACATCAGAAGCACCTGGCCCTTTGCAAAGTCCCCAGGCCTATGTGCCAATCAGACGAGACCAGATCTTTTGTGGTTGGGCCCAGGTATCAGTATTTTTTTTTATAAAGCTTCCCAAGTTATTCTTCAAAGTGTTAGAAATCAGAATAGCGGGCGCCCTTGTAGAGGCGGGTGTAAGAAAGGCTGGGATGTTGACCAGGATGGGATCTGAAGGAGAAGTCTGACATCCCTGAAATGCTCTTTGACACGACCGGGGTGGGGGTCACGCCGGAGGGCTTACTTGTGAAAATTCATAAAGCGGTATCTGTAAGATGTGTGCACTTTATTATATTTAAGTTATACTTAAATTTTTTTAAATTGAAAAAAATTTTATTTTAAAGACCATCCCTCAGTGATTCTGCTGTGCAGCTGGAGCTGAGAACAAACACCCTACATAACTGCTCGCCTCCCTCGTCCCTCTCCCCGAGGGCGATTGTGTTTATCCTAAAAGTTCCATTTTGTTTTGTTTCATCTTTTAGGTCTTGAAAATCCAAACTGTGGGCAACCCGATCTACGTGAGTTTTTCATTCATCTTCCCAGGATCTTGACTATTTCCAGAAGAATCTATGAAATTTTTTCTTCTACTGGTCTATATTAAAAAGAAATAAAATGGCATTAAGGGGACTACTCAAGTATTCAGGTGACCTCCCTAGTTAGCGATGATCCCATTAGAACTTTTGCCCATTGTTCTAGTCCGTTCAGGACTAAGCCACTGGGTGGCTTATAAACAACAGAAACGTATTACTTACAGTTCTCTTACAGTTCTGGGGTCTGGAAGTCCAAGGTCAAGATGCTGGCGGATTCGGGGTGGTGTCTGGTGAGGGCCGTCTTCCTGCTGTGTCCGCACATGGTGGAACGGGCCAGCGGGCTTTCTGAGGCCTCTTTTACAAGGGCGCTAATCCCATTTGTGAGAGCCCCACCCTCCCAGTCTAATTCCCGTCACCTTCCGGGGTTAGGATCAACGTGTGAATTCTGAGGGGACACATTCAGACCGTCCAACCCACATCTGTGCCTTTTGAGCATGGAAAGCACCAGAGCTGTGAGTCCATTTGCCGTCACCGACCCCAAAGCACCTTGAGTCCTGCCCTAACTTTTCATGCTCCTGGGGATTCTCCGATGGCAGCACCAGCAATAACAACACTCTACTTGGAGCATCACACACTCCTTTTTCATGATGTCTCTGCCAGCTGCACAGAACAACACACCTGGATATTGTCCCTGGCAGTTGGAGCTCAGCCAGAACAATAGATGGGAAGGGAGCAGTTATAAAGTTCAGAGTGACTTACTTTACTTACCATTCTCCCTTTTTAAATGGAACCCGGAAGTTGGGAAAAAGAAAGGAAACCACCTTCCTTCCAACTTGGAAAATTGGTTTCCAATGCAAGGGGAAAAAAGAACAAAAGTCAAGGGCCGAAAACAAAAAAAAATTAATAATTCCGAAAAAGTGGGGGGTCAGGAGTCCCCTGTTCAGGGTCTCACAAGCCTACAGTCTAGCTGCAGCCAAGCTGTGTTCTCATCTGAAAACGTGACTGGGAGAACCCAGGTCCGAGCTCACGAGGTTTTCGTCAGGTCACTTCCTTGCAGCTGTCTGAGGACCTGGCTGCTTCCTGGCTGTTCGGAGAAGCTGCCCAGGCCCGAGAGGCCCCCTGCACTTCCCTGCTACATGGCTCTCTAGATAGACATTTCAAAGCATGGCTGTTTATTCCGAAGGCCAGCACCAGTCTCTCTCACTCCAGTCTGCTAAGAAAGAGTCTTGTAAGATAATCACGAGAGTGACATGCCATCACCCATAGTCTCTGGGCTAGAAGTAAGTCACATGTTCCACCCACACCCAAGGGGAGAGGAGTATACTAGGGGTCACCTTAAGGTGTGTCCACCACAGTGTGTTATCCAGCGTCATTGGGAATTTGATGGAGCATCACTCTTCCCAGCAGAGGACCGATGCCCTGTGCAGAGTGACCTGGGAGAGAGAGAGAGACCGGGGGAAGGCAGCCCAGTGGGAGAACTGAAGCAAAGGAGCCGGGCGTTGGGTCTGTTATCAGACGCATCCTCGCCCCCGCCTGCAAGCCCTGTGCCATCTCGCTCACCAGCTCGCTTCTGGCCTGGTCCAGCCAATGGGAAGCGGTGACAAGTACTTAGAGGGCAGGAAACCAGGAGAAGCAGGGACTTTTCACCCTCTCAGCCACAAAGGGCATTTTCCAGCAGGGGCTGTGTCTCCTTCATGGCTCCAGATCACTCTGCCACCATAGCTTCTACCCCATAGCTTCCTGCTATGTTTCCAGCACCTGTCAGATGAGCCTGCTTCTGATTTTTTGTCCCTGCGTCCCTCCAGCCCCCAGGGCTGCCAGTCCCTGGGTTGCCTCGTTCTCCTCTATTGTCCTTCTTGGTTCTTCCTTCATCTGAGTAATCGGTTCTCTGTATTTATTTTGTTTGAAATCCCTAGAGTAGTTTCTGCTTTCTAGAGTTATTCCTGACATAAGGGGTTTTGATGAGCTTGCAGATGTGGCCCATTGGGGTAGATCGTTAGAAAATACGGCCTCAGTAATTCCATCCGAATGGCAGGGACTGGAGTGAGGCAAGCGAAGCACCCACCTTGGGTCAAAATACTCAATAATCCAGATCATACGACTTTAATGAAATATTTTTAAAAATCGAAAGCAACACAGAAAATCTACGATGTAGCTCAATGACTTACCGTAAGGTGAACATACTCAAATAACTAGCACTCAGGTCAGAAACAGCACAGACCACACCGCAGACACCCCACTTTGTGCCCCCCAGTCACTACCCCTTGAAGGTAAGCGCTATCCTGACTTCCATCGCCCTCGCCCTTAACTAGTTCGGCCATTTAGTTTGAATATTTAATAAGCAAAGTCAGACAGCTCGGACTCTCATGCCTGTGTTCTTTCATTCTGCGTCATGTTGAAGAGATCCGGCCACGTTGGCACAGGGAGCTGCAGTGTGTTTTTGAGTACGCATGCTGGTTTCACTTTTTAAAAATGAAACGTCACTTCTATAAAATAACGCAGGCTCGTCAAAGGAGAATGAGCGAATACGAAGAGGAAACTACAATCTGCCGGGACTCCCACTACTCAGAAGTTTGGCAGGCGACTTTTGGGAATCATTTTTAGGTGCGTTCATGGTTTCCTTCCCACTCGAAACGGGATTATGCAGGGCTTGCTTCCTTGGAAGGTGACTTTTTTTTTTTCTTTTCTCAAAGAAGAGTTAACCGGGGCGGCCTCTGTAATAGAGGAGCGTGGTATCTGGGGAAGAAAGCGTTGGTATATTTGTCTCACCTCCAAATTGACAAATTGCGCGAAGTTCAAAGAATGAATTTTCTCTTACCCTCTGTGGATGTCGCTTCCTGTCCCTTTTGGAGCGGTGAGTACCGCAGGCCTCGCTGTGTGGGACAGCCCCGTGACGGACCAGCCGCCGTGCAGACATGCAGGGCTTGACGTCACTGGCTCTAGGAAAAGAGCAGCCTCGTGACATTTACCCCAGTCCCATGGGATGACAGGGAAGATAAGGACCAAAAACTTCTGAAAAACCAGTTTGAACACGTCCAAGAGAGATGAGGCCTTTGGGAAGCACCGCTGAAACATGAATGGTTGTGCTCTTTCTAAGTGGAAAGACTGGCCTAGCTTAGGTATTCGGAATATGCGCCTGGAGTTTGCAAGAGAGGCAGAGACATGCAGAGCAGCAGCGGAACTAAACTTCCAAGGGTCCAAAAGCCCAAAGCTGGGGGCGTAGGAGGAAGGGATGAGGCAGGGGCCAGAGGGACTGGGCTGGGTCAAAGCTTGGCCCCCAGAATCCGTGTGTTTCCGTTTCCTTCTAAGACCCACTGAGAAGAGGGGAAACGTTTTAGGGTGCTTAATTCAAATATATCGAACACCTACTATACACTCAACAGAACTGTGCACTGAGCATCCGGGGCGCAGTGGGCCATACTGCGCAGGGGTGTCACATGTGAAATCATTAGATTCCGACGGGGAGATTGGACGGGGTGACAGTGGTCTCACTGAGGAGGTAACACATAGATGGGCCTTGGGGGAGGGGCGGAGTCCTCACAGGCGGAGGATTGATGGCAAATGGCGCACAGGTGGAATTCAAACCGCAGAGAGCAGGCTCACCTCCAGCTCCAGGCTCTGGGACTATGTTCACCAGAATCACGTGGGAGCTGGCACCAAGGCAGGTCCCGGGGTCCCAGCTGCAAGGGGCTGATTCGCAGTGTGGGAGACACCCGGAAATCTGAAGCAGGAGGTCTGCGATTGCACCCAGAAAGGACTCAATCTGAAAACATCCATCCCACCGCAGAGCTCCCCACTGAACCCACACATCCGATTGTCTTCCTTAGTGACAAAAAAAAAAAAAAAATCCAACAATACCAAAAAAACCCTCTGACTATCTCACCACACTGGCTGGTTTCATTTTTGAAAACAAATTTCCTAGAATATGAAATAAATAGAACCTCGACGAGGCACTCTCCTGTGGGCGAACCATCCACTGTAACACGGGGAGGCCAGCCCTTCCCGCTAGGGGGCGCGCTCTGCCGCGAAAAACCCGAACCAGCATTTCGGTGGCAGAAAGGAGCGACATAAAAGGTCATTTTGCAGCAGGGGGTGGTCCTGCCGCCTCCTTGCTCACGTTTGAGAGAGAACTTTTGTACCTTCCAGGTGAGGCTGAGTTATTCGAACACTCACAGTGTCGACGTCACAAAAATCTCTGAAGTTGAGAAGCATAAGTTACGGGAGAAAAATGCTAAGATCCTGACAAGCTCTTCTTACAAGTGAAAATGTCTTCGGCTAGAATTTAAAACCCTACAGTCAACAATGTCCAAAGCGGCGACCATGAGGGCTGGTCAGCATGACACCTTCTGTGCCACGTACATGACTTCTCCCTGTGTGCCCCTCCCATCACCCGCCTCTCCCTCCAACCCAGATGGCCCAGAGCTCGTGCTGTGCACAGCGACTCTTGGGTCCTGAAGTGGGGCAGACAAGGGTCGGAGTCCTAGCTCTGCTCCCTACTGTGTGGTCTTAGGCAAGTCACCTAACCTCTTGAGCCTCCGAATCCAAACTGAAATCGGCAGTAAAACCTGTGATACGTAGTAAATCAGCTGACATGCGATTATAAAGCACCTGAGGTGTAGTAGGCGCCTCATACAATTTATTCTTGCTTCTCCCTCGCTGCTTGGCGTCCCTTAGTCCTTGAAGGTCAGGATAGATGCCGTGCGATCGTGGGAAGTCTTCACTTCTCTGGGCCTGCTTCCCCCTGTGCCAAACGGGCAGGCCGACCTGGGTACTCTTGGTAGACTTTCTAGCTGCGTCATTGAGTCCTCTAACTCCATGAGTTGAGAAGAACAGAAGCAAATGGTCAAAACTATGAGCCAGAAGGAGGAGAGAGAAGGGTGAAAAATGAACTATCTTGTTTTCCTACAGGTTCATCAGAGTGAGAATGAATTGGGAAGAGTGAGAGGTACTTTTTTTTCACCTCTCCTCTTTAGAGGGTTTTGCATCCAGGCAACTGGTGTGTCTATAGGACCAGAGAGGAGAGAGGAAGTTTTTGGCCTTATAAGTCTAGGATGAGAAGGGGAAGAGCTGGGCACGGGGGCGGACTCCCCAGGGACTGGGTGGGGAAAGTCTTACATCCCATTTGCACACAGGGGACTGGTATAGAAGGCAGTAGAGCCTGACTCACAGGCCCTAAGGCTTTGAGAGCTGGGAACGGGGAGGGCAGATTCTCCTGGAGGAGACGGAGAGGGGAGAAACCTCCGTGAGGGAAACCTCAGGGACAGTGCTGTCCAAAAGAACTGCAATGGTGGACGTGTCCTATATCCACGCTGTCCCACACAGTAGCCACCAGCTCTGTGTGGCCACTGAGCACTTGAAATGTGGCTAGTGTGACTGAGAAATTGAGTTTTTAATTTTGGTTCATTTTAATGCATTTGAATGTAAATAGCCATAAGTGCAAGGAACTCACCATGGAACGAGGGCTGACCCTTCTAATTTTGGAGACCCTCCAGCAAACCCGTCCTCTCGGCCTCTCCACAAAGCCAGAAGCAGTGAAGCAGCAGTGGCCGGCCATGCCTGCGGCTCAGCCTGCAGCCGCCCCACACATCTGCCAGGACTGCAGGGGGAAAGGAAGATTCTAACGCCAGGGGAGAACACTCAGTTCTGTAGCAGGGGTCCTGATATCACTCTGCTCCTTCTACCTGCGCCGATGGTTATTTAAATCCAAGTAAATTAAAATGAAATAAGATGAACAACTGAATTTCTCAGTGGCATTGACCATATCTCAGTACGCAGTGGCCACACGTGGCTAGTGGCTACCGTATGGGACAGGGTGGATATAGGACAGAAGGCTCCCATCGCCTCTTTGGGACTCTGCTTTCCTTCTCTGACTCATTCATTTATTCCACAGACTTCGAGTGGGCTGCTGCTGTAGGACAGGCTTGGGTTAGGGTTTTAAAGGTGAACGAGACAGGCCTCACTGTCATGGAGCCTACCACGTGGAGAAAGACAGTGTGGATGGAATAATTGTACTGCAAATGCCAGAGGGAGCACAGTTCTTTGGCAGCATAAAGCATAGAAGCCGGTCGAGGCCCAGGGAGCGGCTCCCCAAGGAAGTGACACTTAGTCTGAGAGCTGAGGTAGGAGTGGAATCAAAACGGGTTTGGGTAGAGAAACCTCTCACACACCGCTGGTGGGAACGCGACATGGCGCAGCCCTTGGGAAAAGTCTGGAAATTCCTTGAACAATGAAACACAGAGTAACCATCTGATCCAGCCATTTCAGCAGGTACGTGCCCAAGAGAAGTGAAGACACGTGTCTACATAGCAACTTGGACGTGCACGTTCATAGCGGCATTATTCACAGTAGTCTAAAGGTGAAAACAACCTGAATGTCCATCAACTGATGAATGAATAAACAAAATGCGGTCTAGCCATCTAATGGAATGTGATTCAAACTGAAAAAAAGACCACCAGACCCTGGGAATGTCTTACAAGCTACTGCACTGAACACTTTAACGGGTGAAATGTATATGAATCGTATCTCAATGAAGCTGTTAAAAATAAGAAGAGGAAGAGCTGAGCATTCCAGAATAGATTCAGCCCAGACAGGAGGTACGAGAGAGCCTGCCACCTTTAGGAGACATGGAATAAGGCCACGTGGCCAGAGTTGGCAGAGCAAGCACAGTGGCTGGAGCTGTGGGTGCTTTGTATCTGGTCAGCACCTGTAGGCCACGTGATGGATCTTCATCTCTTTCTGGAAAGCAGCCAAAATTATTGAAGAGTTTTAAACTTGGGCCTACCCTGATGAAATTTGCATTTTGAAAAAGTCATTCTAGATCACATGGCAGAAGGAGTGGAGTCTGGCAGAGCAGAAAGGAGCACATTTAAGAGGCTTTGGAGAGACCAGGGAGAGGTGAGGGGGCTTGGGCAGGAGTGGCGACTCTGCCAAACAGGCATAGAGCTCAGCCTCCACTCTGTCCAAAGAGAACGACCATCCTCGACTGGCCTGTGTGACTGTTGGCTCTGCTGCCAGGTCCCAGGTCACCACCCGGGGACATGACTGTGGCTACTCAGGGGACAGAAGGCTTCTCTGCTATTGCATATAGTGTGCACTCTTCCAGACGAGGCTGCACCAGTTTGTTTTATTCCCAAAGGGCACTGGCAGGTGGCAGTGTAAATGATGCCACCTTTCCGAGGACAATTTGGCAGCATATTAGAAAAGGGCTCAGGATGGAACCTACTGAGATGGATCATTACGGTAATGGCCCCAGTGACTTCCCCCCACCGGAGTCCATGCCCCTTGGCCTTGCTGTGCCCCTCATCAAGAGACAGTGTCTATTTCTCCCCTCTCTTGAATCTGGGCCGGTCCTGGGCCTTGCTCTGGCCAAAAGATGTGGCAGAAGCAACATCATGTGAGTTCCGGAGTCTGGACTCAAGGGACCTTGCAGCTTCCGCTCTTGCCCTCTGGGAACTGGGGGACCAAGCCGGGCGGCAGCCCAGACTAGCCTGCTAGAGGCTGAGAGGCCATGTGGAGAACTGAGGGCCTCAGCTGAGTGCCAGCACCAATTCCCAGAATTATGAGTCAGGCCACCGAGAACCTTTCAGCCCAGTGGACCTTCCAGTGGAATGTAGCTATGTGAGCGACCCCAGAAAAAGCCACTAAGTTTTGGAGAGGTGTGGACTCCAGCAATAGATACTGAAATACATACCCTCTTAATTACACAAATCCACTTTTGGTATTTATACCAATAACAATAAAATCCAGAACATAGCCAGTGATTTAGCGACAAAGGTGTTCCTCGCAGCGTTGCTTATAATACGTAGCAGCAGCAGGATCCCAGATGTTGGACAGCAGGAATTTGACAGACTGCAGCCCCTCGGATGTAGACGGTGCAATCAATGAGGAGTTACTGTTGAAGCATTGTAGTGGCAACATTTCCAGAACATAGTGTTCATTGGAAAAACAAAGCAATTTCTAAAAGCACACACGACCCCATTGAAATCTGCGTATTTTAAATCTATTTTAATATGAAGTTGATGAGTCCGAAGGCATGGGCAACTTCAACGTTACACTGCTCCCAGGGACTGGATGTCATCATTTCTCTTCTCACCCACAATCCTCTGCTTCTCTGTGTCCGAGCCATTTCCCGCTGGCCAGCTGCTGACGTTTGAGAGGCAGATTCATCCACTCTCAGAGCTGGTGTGAGTTGCAGCAAAGGTAACTTCCACCTTTCTTTCACTGCACAGGCTTTCCTGGTTTCTCGGCCGCCCAGGGACATCTTCCCCTGAGCCATTTCTCACCCACTGATTTCCTCCTTAGATGCCTTTACGGCGAGGGAACGTCCAGGTGCAGCATGAAGAAAAAACCAGCAGGAAGCCAGGAGGCATGCATGGGACGGCGGCTGGCAGCCAGTGAGTTGTCATGTGTCCGCCTGGCGCACCAGAAAGGGCCCAGTGAGTCTCAAACACAATGATTAACTTTTCTTTAATCTCTGCATCACTGAACAGCACAGCCAACTGCTTGGCCTCCCCCGACAAGCTCAGCGTGAGTCACTCGATGTCTTACTGTGGCCTGAGCAGGTGCGGCTGTTCCTTTATGTACCCTTGAGATACCCAGGGAGTGAATTATGCTTGCCGTCCTCCTCCAACACCAACTAAATAGCAAATCTACAATGTCTGATTTAAAACAAAATAACATTGCTTTAAAGTCTTTTTTCTGCTGGTTCAGAGCCAAAGGGATGAGTCCCGTTTCTTTCCCCTTTTCCTGGCTGTTGAACCAAGGTGGAAGGTTTTGGGGATATGAAGCAGCTCCGTAAGTAACAGGAAGTTTATTAACTCGTGGGTTAATTGAGAAAATCATTTACCAAACCACATTTGCACGTGCTGTGCGAACAATTCTTGAACTGCCGTCAAGACCGGGCCCCAGCTGTGGCCTAGCTCTTTCTAGCTTAGCTCTTTCTTCTAATGTGGGTCACTCCTTAAACTAGGACAGTCTGCAGGTGTTCCCTTCGTGCTCGCTCAACTCTTACCCCTTGAAAGAAAGAGGAGGACCGGAGGCCTGCTCGGGCAGGGGGAGGGGCAGAAATCAGGGAGAGAAGAGCAGCAGGTGTTTTTCGCACTGCAGACGCGTCGTCCGCCTCTCTGTTCCATAATCTGTTCCCTGCAGTTGGAACCACACAGACCTGAGTTCCGCCTCCCCTTCCCTGCAGCCTTCTGGCTGTGTGACTTCCGGCAGATCACCTAACCTCTCTGAGCCACGGTTTCTCGTCCTCTCAGAGCCATCGTGATGATAAAATGAGGTAATGAACGGAGATGGGTGGTAGACAGAATGATGGCCCCAAAGATATCCATGTCCTAATTCTGGAACCAGGGAATGTTACCTTGTATGGCAGAAGGTCCTTCGTAGGTGTGATTTATTTGAGGGTTTTGAGATGGGGAGAATATCTTGGATTATCCAGGTGGGCCTGTTTCAGGGGTCTTCATTGGTGGAAGGCGACAGACCCGAGAGGCAGACAGTGATGAGTCTGTGGACACAGAGATTGGGGGATGTGGCCACAAGCCAGAGAATGCCAGCGGTTTCTAGAAGTTAGAGGAGGCAAGGAACAGATTTTTTATCGACGGCCATGATACCCTGAACGGGCTTGATCTCGTCTGATCTCAGAAGCTAAGCAGGGTCGGGCCTGGGTAGTACTTGGATGGGAGACCACCTAGGAAGGCCAGGTGCTGTAGGTGTTGAAAAAAAAAAAAAAAAAAGGAAGAGAGACTTTAGCCCCGTCAAACAGACTTCGGACTTCTGGCCTCCAGACTGTAAGACAATAAATGTGTGTTGTTTTAGGCCTCTCGGTTTGTGGTAATTTGTTACAGCAGGCACAGGAAACAAATACAGGATGATATGTAAACATAAAATCCTGTACAAATGGAAGGATTTTCTACAATGTAGCCAGAGCCAGGTGAGCCCAAATAGAGTGGGCGCGCCTGATGAGCCAGTAAGGTGTCAGGTGTCTATTTGCATGAGCTTATTTGCAGGGAGGGAAGGTGCCCCCAAGGAGGGCTGTGAGTGGCTGTGTGCCCGGTCACCCAGATTCGAGCCCCAGTCCAGTGGGGACAGTCTCCAGGCAGAGCTGAGGAAACTGTTTTCCAAGGGACTCTGATGGCCTCGTGAGTCCAAGCTGTGCTTCTTCGAGGCCCAGTGACAACACAGAACACAGAAGGCAGTAGGGAACATTTGCCCCATTTCTACACGTAACGTGGCCTGGCTGCAACTCAGTAGGCACTGCCTGGCATGTTCTCGCCCCCAAGGGCTTCATCTCAAGACTGTTGGCCTGCTTCAACTTTGGCCCGGGTCACTGACCAGGTGGCGGTGGAGAAACACCATCTTTGGGGCCATGCAGGCAGCAGATATCACCCAGAGATTAGCGGTACAGACCCAGATTTTCCCAGAAACTCCTCCAAAGAAATAATGCAGTGCGTCTGGGGAGTGAACACACAAGCCACTGGCATTTAGGCAAATGTGTGATGGTGCCCCGCCTCACTGACGAGGCCTGGGGACCCTCAGGTCGCTGCACGGCCCAGCTGTTGCCATCCACCCAAGTTTCTCTCCATAACAGCTGTTCTCCAGACGCTCTACCCCCGGAGCAGCTGTGACCACACCTCACATCTGTAACGTGGCTTATTCACTGGAGCTCACGCGTGATTCTCTGGGAACTTCTTCTCTATGCCACTCTCATTCTGTGTCACCTGGAGAGCCATCACGTGTGGTGGCTGAGTGAGATGCTGGATGTCACAAGGCTTCTTGTGCTCCAGGTCTCGGAGTTTTGTTAACCCAGGAGCGCTGCCGCTGGGGGCAAGGATGTCTTCCATCAAGGGCTGGGTAGAGAAGTGACGTTCTCTCTGCTCAAGTGCTCACTCGGTCGGCAGACCCTCGCTGGACGGGCTTCGAGCCTCGTCTGCGGTGAGTGTACGCTCACCTGCTTGGCCTCACTCCCGGGCCACCGGCCTGGTCCGTAGCCTCTTATCTCTCCTGATCGGCTGCCATCCCCACTTCTCCCGCCCCATTTCCGCCCGTGAGTCACACAACGCAAAAAGGGGATCGATCAGATCAAATCGCCCCTCTGTTGCTTTGCCCTTTAAAGTATTCCAAATAGGAGTTAGAAATAACACTTAGCAAATAACTAGACAGGATGCCCAGTGAAATTCGAATTCCAGATAATCCACCCACTAAAAAAAAATTTTTAGACAGCATGACCCAAAACTTATCTGAAATGCGAATTTCACTGGGTATCCTGTTGTGATCTTGTTTCAACTCTACCAGGCACGATGAACGCAGTCTCCGCTCCTCACCTTGACCAAGATGCTGGGGTCCCACCTTCCCCACCTCGGGGACCTCCCATTGCGTCCTCACTTGCTCCACACGCCCCAACACATTGAGCTTCCTTCCGCTGCTTTAACGCATTAAACCCTGTCCCACGTGGAGCCCTTGCACCCTCTGGTCCTCTGCCTGGAACAGTCCCCGTCCTCCCCACCCTCGCACGGCGGGCCTCTGCTTATCGCTCAGGTCTCAGCCCCGGGTCACCCCCTCGGGCGGCTTCCCTGCACCCCTCCAGGCGCGCTCTGCCCTGCCACTCGATTTTCTTCCCCGCTGCACATCCACAGCGTCTGAGTCCACTGCTCGCTGGGCCGGAAAATATCAGAAACCAGCCAAGTGGAAAAGACTCGGGGAGCCCATGAAGTGGTTTTCCATGGGGGTGGCCCGAGTGAGGGTCAGTGGAAAACTCTGGAAAAGTCGGCCTGGTTCTCCTGCCACATTTCAGTTTACTCTTCTCGGAGGGTGCCGGAGAGACTGGGGGTGGGCGAGGGAGGAAGAAGCAAGGGGTGCTTCTGCTTTGGGGTCTTTCTCTGCCTCCTTTCTCCTTCTCGGCCTTATTCTGCGGCGTTGCTACAGAGCGCATCTTCCCACGCTCACCACTGCCCGCCTGTTCTCCCTTCTCAAGCGTGGCACCTCCGGGCGGACATGAAGGCTATTTGGGAAGGTTCCTCCTGGTCACCCCGTATTTAGGAAAATTTCACAAAAAGATCTTAGCATCGCTGTAAGTGTACCTCTGAACACCTTTCTCGGAACAGGGTGTTCTGAGTCATCCAAGAATTTCAAATTTGTAGTACCACAGGGGAACTGGAAAGCCTCTGCTTATTCAAGGTCATCACCTGGAAGTTGATAGCCAGTCCTCAAAATCCCAAACGTTCTCGGTCGGAGTCTCTCACAGGCCTCAGAGGCAATGCTTGCCTGTGGTGGGACCAGTTTTTTATCTTCTCCCCAATCCATCTCAGACTGACTCTTCATAAGATACAGTGGAGGAGGAGAGTCTACAAAAACAGACCAAAATGCAACCTCCCCGACCGTGCACTTGTACGTCTTAACAACATCAAAAAGCTGTGCACGTGTCTAAATGTTGACCCTCAGTGTCCGCACGTGTCCCATTGAGGGTGGATAATAAATATTTGTGTACTGGTACCGGGCCACAGAGCACCCTTAGAGAGCATGGTGCAGATTAGTGGGCAGTTTGTTTAAGACGAGAATCTTAAAAGTGTTCTTTATTCTTTAATATATGAATCTACAGCCAGTGAGCTAGGCAATGAAACCACCAACCCTTAATACATCCTAGGAGGCCCCATTTCATGCAAGTAAATTAGATGAGCACATGTGGGTCCGGTGACATTATCCTTGGTTTTGATGAGCAAAGATTTGCTTTTCCCATCGGAGAGTTGTGCGTGAGGGATTATGACATTGCAACGAACTAGTGTGTGCGTGCGTGTGTGCGTGCTTGCGTTTCCATTAACCTCAGGCCTTGTTTATGTCCATGAGGCGTGGTTGGGGTAGGAAGAAATTCAGGCCTTGAGTCCAGACTCTTCCATCTCTCAGGTGCATGAGCTCAAGTTTCCTCATCTGTGAAGCAGAAGAAATACCTGACCGGGCTGTTGTCAGCTCTCAATGAGACAACATACAAAACACAGAGTCTAAACCCAAAGCAGCACCTGGCCCGCGAGGCAGTTCGCTCTGCTCTGCTCTGCTCTGCTCATTTGGGTTCCCAGCGAGAGAGTCCAAGTCCGCAGTTCTTTCGTTGCCTTAAAGACGTGGTGAAAGGCTAGATGCAGTCTGGAGAGGAAGATCCGGTAGCGGATAACAGCTAGCTGGCAGGCCTGGCTGGACTGTTTCAGGATGTTAATGAGGACCTTTAATTTAACTGAACGTGGGTCTCAGCTGCATACGAGAGCCTGGAGGGAAGGGTCGGGGTATGGAGAGACTGGGGTTTTACTTGCTCTGCTGTTTTGCTCATGAATCCCGGGCAAGTCTTCTTCCCTAACTGGGCCTCTTTATCTGTGGAAGGGTTGGCAGAGGGGTGGGTGGGCACTGCCTGGCTGCCTCCGAGCATGGTTATAAGAAAGAAACCAGCACTGTGACTGGCTCCTCTGTCCCCAGAGAATCATGCCTTTGCCAGTGGGTCTTTGTTCCTTGCCCCAAGGGGGTTGCCGTGACTGACCGAGCCATCTCCTGGCCCACAGGCTCACAGTCAGCAGGCCGGGGGCCGTGGCCCACCTCTCTCCAGATGCCTTCTTCCTCAGACCCATTTTCTTAGCTTGCTCGTGCCAGTTGCATCTTCTCTAATGAAGCAAATGACGACCCCCTGCTTCCCAAATAGGAGGTCGGCGGCTGCCGAGGATGCAGCCCCAGCCTGGACGCAGAGAGCGCCTGGCCTGAGCGTGCCCACCGACTGCTCAGAGCGGGCACTTCTTCTAGTCTACGCAGCCCCAGAACGTTGACCCTGTCACCAAGATAGGCCCGGATTCACTTTCATGGAGCCAAGTGCTGCTTCTGCTCAGGAACCTGGTTGCCCTGGTTACCTGGCAGGGACATCTGTCTGCCACTAAGGAGAGCCTAGAAGATAACTAGTGCTTTACTCCTACCATAAAGGCCAGAGGGTGGGGGTGGGGGCACGGGGAGGAGGGACCTCTGGGCCAAAGGAGAACAGGCCTCTACTGCCTGTCCCCGCTGTCACTCATTTAATGATTCACTCACTCTATTCTTTGCTCATTCATTGAAACTTTCATTTGCTCCTTGACTTTATTCAGCTATCAGTTTGGTCGCCCTCATTCATTCATTCATTCATTCATCTGGTCAGTGAGACATTCATTTGTCCATCCATCAACCACCTACCCACCCACCCACCTCTGCATCCATCCCTTTATTTGAGGGTCCGTAATTAAATTAGCCAGGCAAGCAAAAGACACATTCGTACTCCCATGTCCAAAGCACTGTTGTTTGGCAGTGAGGAGGGCAGGGCACTACCATTCATTGCCAGGCTACTATGTACCAGGCGCGGTGCCAATCCCTTAACGCATTCGATCTTCATATTAATCTCAGAGGCAGGTTCTAAGCTCCCCACATACAGAAGAGGAGAATAAGCCCAGAGAGACTGGGCGACCTGTCTAGAGATAGTCATCCAGTCGGAGGCAGTGCCAGGGTCCCGCCCTGGGTTTTCCGGGTTCTGTAGCCATGGCTTTTCTAGTTTGTGTTCAAAGTCGTTATTTACAGAGTGCTTTTTACATTCCGTTGATACTTACCACAATCCTGGGAGATGTGTCATATTGCCCTATTGTGCAAATGAGCAAAGCATGGCTCAGAGAGGTTGAGTGAGATGCCGAAGACTGTAAGTTGCTAAGGACAGAATGTGAACTTGAACTAGGGTCTTCTGATTGCAAAAGTTTTGTTCTTTCGACAGCGTCGTGTGCTCCGAGAATTAGCCACATGGGGCAGCAAGTTCCTAGTGGCTCTAGCCGTTGGGTGGGTGGGCGAGAACCTTGGGTTCTGGGAAGAGAGCAGGGAACAGGTGCGGGGGGCCGGGGAGAATCTCTGGAGGAGGGAAGGACAGATGGAGAGAGCCCCGGTAGGGCAGAGGTGCGGAGGGCGTTTAGGGGTTTGGCTAGAGCAGAAAACCTGTGTTGGGCAAAGGAAGGAGACGATGCTGAAATATAGGTGGGGCCTTCCCTTCTGAAAGACTCATCCAAGGATCCAGAAGGACTTTTCGAAGCCACAAATCTGATTGTGTCCCTTTATCATTTAAAACCCTTCAGTGCCACCTCCCTGTTTCTCCCAGGACACAGCCGAGGTCTCCTGCCTGGCTTACAGGCCCTCTGTCCGCCATCACTCAGTTTGTGCACCACCCCACCCACCAGCAGCCCTGCCCACAGGGCAGCCTATCTCCGACATGTCTGTGTAGGTGCTTGGATGTGCTGGCTTCTCTCACAATGAGTCAGGGAGCAACTTCTGTTTCAAGGAACCGCATGGGCAGGCCCGCCACTCCCTGGCTGGCCTCCTGCATCCAAAACAAACAGTCTGGCGTGGGCGCCTGGGTGAGGTGGGGGAGGGCGTTTCAGGATAACCAGGATGGCGTCCAGAGAAAAGCCTGTCTGTTGTTAGGAAGTAAATGATGAGCACAGGATCGGGGCGTACGCCGCCTCCGATGGCCCGGGGGACATAACAGCCACTCATTAAACACCTGCTTATCCTCATAACCTCTGTGCAACTGAGATAGCATTTGGCCAATGAGGAAACCGAAGCTCAGGACACTGGAGCAAGTGGCTCAGAGTTACACAGCCGGGAAGCAACAGGTTTAGGCTCAGGTCTGTCTGTTGCCAATAGCCTCTCCATGCAACAGCATCATGGGTCAAAAAGCTTAGATTTTCTAAACAATGCTGATCACCTCTCTATGACAAAAAGCATGAATTGATTAAGAGCTATCGATCCAGAGACTGGCTTCCTGAGTACTGCCGTTGGGTTGCTTCAGTGGACTGAGAACCATATCGATGGCCTTATTTAAGTGACTTACATGAAGGAGGAGAGATCAGAGAAAAGGAACTTGCAGCAGGAAATGCAATGGACCTTGTGGAGCTCCTCTGATCAGCTTTCTGGGTGGCTCCAAATGTCCCCCTGGAAGGCGGGAGGCAATCAGGGGGTATCAGGTCCAGGCTGCAGTGCTTGAGACAGAATTCTGGGCTGTGCCAAGACCTGAAAGCCCAGAACCCACCGATGCCCTGCCTAAGGGCCCCCTTCTCCCAGGCCCCTGAGCCCGTCTCCTCAGGTGTGTGGGGCTGTGCATCCTGGGGGCTTAGGGTTCAGTCACCTGGGCTGCCACGCGGAGCGAGCCCTGGACAGCCGCACACCATGCTCATGCCCAGTTTGTCCCACTGGACTTCCTGTCGAGCTGTCCTTCAGGGCCTCAAGGCCCTTTCTAGGCCTAGAACCTGCCTCGCTTCTGCAAGCCTCCCTTCCCAAAACCAGACTGCCCAGGTCTGCTCCCTGGTGGTGGACCTGCCTCCTCAGACAGGCGACTGTCCCTAGTTAGACTCCTCCTGTCTCCTGGGCACCGTGCTAGGGGCTGAGGCTACGGAGATGATTCAGATATGGTTCCTGACCTTGAAGAAATCATGGTCCCTTGGCAGAGATGCCCTTATAATTTCAAAATGGGGACCAGTGGGGCCACAGAGGAGAGACGGTCACTTCTCTTTGAAAGGTCAGAAAGATGCTCAGGATGAGTTTTGACTGGGTTCTTCAAGCTGACTTCTCAGTGCGAGAAGGTTTTATTTGTAGAGATTAGGGGGCGGGGGGGGGTGGTGCTGGATGGGAAAGCCATTCTGGGCTGAGGAAGCAACACGAGAAAAGACACAGTGGCAATAACCAAATGTCTATCACCGGGAGAATAGATAAATTGTGCATTATTCAGTGGCAACCAAATGTCTATCAACGGGAGAATAGATAAATTGTGCATTATTCGTAACATGAAACATTACACAGCAATAGAATAGAACAAACTATTACAATACACAATAACATCAATAAATCTGTGGTACAATGCTGAGCAAAAGAAGTTCGATCCCAAAGAAGACATAACATAGTGCGCAGTTATATTCATATGAAGTTCAAGAACAGGCAAAACTCATCTGCGGTGATAGAAATCAAAATAGTGCTTACCTGTAGCTGGCACTGGGAGACTTTGGGGGCTGTTAGGATGGTGGATGGTGGTGACATACTTTATCAGGCTTTATACTTCAGAGTCGTAGACTTTACTATATGTCTTGGTCAGCTCGGGCTGCTGAAACAAAATACCATGGACAGGGTAGCTTAAATAGAAATGTATTGCCCACACTCCTGGAGGTGGAGAAGTCCAAGATCAAGGCACTGGCTGATTCAGTGCCTGGTGAGAACTGTTTCTCAGCTGCAGACAGCTGCCTTCTAGCTGATTCTTTACGTTGTTTTGTGGGAAAGGAGAAGAGTGAGCTCTCTGGTGTCTCTTCTTATAAGTACACTAATCCTATTGGATTAGGGCCCCACCCTTATGACCTCATTTAACCTTAATTATCTCCAAAAAGGCCCTATCTCCAAATACAGTTATATTGTAGGTGGGAGCTTCAATATATGAATTTTGGGAGGGACACAAATATTCAATCCATAACCTTATATTTCAGTTATACTTCAAAACGAAAAGAAAGGAGAAAAATAATACCAATGTTGATTCCTCATTGCCAGAGACTCTAATTCACCTGGTCTGGCATGGGGGTCTCGTGCTAAACATTTTTTTTTAAGTATTCCAGTGACTCTAACATGTAACAGAACCTGAGACCCACTGGAGTTGTCCTTCTTAAAGAGCGTCCCTCTCTGAGGTTCTAAGCCTTGAACCTGCTGGGAGAAGCCAGCTGCTGGACTTATCCTGGAATGCACAGACTGCAGGGCAGAGAAGGAAGTCAGTGCAAAGCGCTTTTATCTGAAGGAAGTCTTGCATGAAGCGCTGGTGCAGAGACCGCTGGCTGCTGAAGTCTCTAGCCTCGGGCAGTCGGGCTCTGTCACCGTGCGACTCTGCAGGCTTCTCAGCGCCAGCCCCCCATGCACACCTGCATGGCCTGCCTGCTCCTGGTAGGGGTCCAGGCTTGGCATCCCTTTCAGCATCTTGAAAGCCCCGCTGAGGAGGCCGGAAAGCCGTGATTCCAATAAGCCACAGTGGGGCTAGGCGAATAATTGTGAATGGAATTCGTGCTTGAGACTTCTGGTTCTCACAGCTGTGGCTGGGGGGTGGAAGTCACCACGGGAATTCTGAGTATTGTTCAGAGCTGCCTGCCGCTTCTATTGTTGGGCTCTGATTACAGCTTTTGTTTCTCTGTAAAGTACAGTTATTAAATGCCCGCCGGGGAACAAAGATGTATTTACATGCTAGGGGGGTTGGTGAAGGCAAGCTATTTTTAGAGCTGCCCCTGCGGTTAGTCTGCTGGATGGGGGATGAGGAGGGGGAGGGGAGGGAAAAAGAAGGGACAGGGGGAGAGAGAAGGGCCCATGGGGGTTGTGGATGGGGGGAATCTTTCATCTTTTAGGTGAAAGTGAAATGTTTCTAAAGGAGCCAGAGATGATTGAAAACACTGAAGAAGCCATCACAATGCTGCTCTAGCTTACCTAAGTCAGTTTATTTATACTTATATTTGTGGCCAAGAGAAGGAGGTAGGGTACACTTGGGAAAGTGAATCGAAGTCGCCGGTATTAGTCAGTGTTCTCCGGAGAAACGAACAGGATATATGCATATAGATAGAGATAGGTATATATGGGAGATTTACTATGGGAGTCGTTTCATGCGGTTATGGAGGCCGAGAGGTCCCACCATCTGTTGCCTGAAAGCTGAGAACCAGGAAAGCTGGTGGTGTAATTCACTTTGAGTCTAAAGGCCCAAGAACCAGGAGCCCCGAAGCCTGAGGGCAGAAGACAGATGTCTCAGCTCCAGCAGAGAGAGTGAATTCTCCCTACCCCTGCCTTTTTGTTCTATTTAGGCCCTAAAAGGATCGTATGAGGCCCACCCACAGTGGGGAGGGAGATCTTTACTGAGCCTACTGATGTGACCGCCAATCTCTCCCAGAGACTCCCTGACAGACACACTCAGAAATGACGCTTCCCAGCTATCTGGGCATCCCTTAGCTCTGTCAGGTCCACACGTAAAATTAGCCATCACATCCCCCTTACGCTGGCATCCGGGATCCTTCTGAGTCGGTCCCCGACTGCTTCCAGGGCACCACATTCGCACGGCCCTGCTCTCCGGCCATACCAAATTCCCCAGGATCCTAGTCCACAATGAATACTTCCACCCCAGTCGCCCCAGATTATGTGTGAGGTTCACAGCCATCAGAGTAATTCTAAAACCTGCCCACTGCTTAGATGAGAGACTGTGCCATTCACCTCGATCAGGTGAGCTTAGGAGTCGGGCTAAACTAAATAAAACAGTCGCTGACGTTGATGGAGCCATCAATATGTGCCAGGCACTTTGCTAAGAACTTTACATGCGTTATTTCCTCTAAGACTCACGATGAGGCTGTGAAGTAGGAATTATGATCAACTCTATTTTACAGATGAGGAAATGTTGAGGCTTTGAGAACTAAGGTTAATGAGCCCAAGGTCATGACTAGTTGGTGCTGATGGACTATGGACTCTAGAGTCCAGGCTCCTTGCTCTCCTTTCCTCGGATAGGGCCCGTGAAGTCCACAGGGTCTGCTGGTGGAAGCTGTGACTTCTGCTTCTCTTCCTCTGGGTGTCAGCATGGCAGCCCTCCCAGATACTTGAGGCATTGGTTCTTATTGTTGAACGTAAGTAAACACTTCTGACAAACGGCAAGATGGATAAGAGAAACTGGTGGCCTTTGATTTGTTGGACAGGTCAATTGTGGGGGTCTGAGCAAGAAGTTCTCACAGGCTGAAGATCTGGTAAAGCCCCAGATGGATTCCTTCTCAGATTCTCTCTCAACTTTGTCTAGAATGGTCACTTTCTAGAATGTTCCACCACTTTAGTGTGGCAATTAGCAACCCAGCTGTGGCCCTCGACAGGCATCTGGGCTTCAGAAAATCTTCCTTTTCAAGTTTTTACACATTAGAGCAAGAGTCCACATGTTTGCATGATAGCAGGCATTCCGTTCTCCATAATTTTAGGGCTTACCAGCATCCCCGACCTGCCATATGTGGTCAAGATAGTTAACGTATGACCTAACTGGGTTGTCTGCCGGGGCTGGAAACTCACCAGACCCCAGAGATCGCAGGCATTGCTGAGGATCTTGAGGGCTCCTGTGGCATCAGGCAATATCCAGTGTCAGTTTCTCTTCCTTGTTGCCTGCTGAGCCTAAGCAGGAAATACCTGGTTCTGCTCTCGAAAAATCTCGGAGGCAATCAGCTCCCCTGACTCCAGATTTTTTTCCTCTGTGAGCCTGGAATTTTGGTTGTTTGCTGACCTGTTCGGAAATCCCGTTTATGGCACGTGGATGGTCCCTCATAGTTCCTCCCTGAAGTATTGTGCTTCAGCCCTGGGACACAAGAATTAGTTTCAGAAGGACAATCCAGTCACCTGATCTGTATTCTGGGCAGGTCACACAATCTCACCCCACCTGCGGTAATTACTGAGCAGCATCCTTTCTACCCTTGGCTGAGGCCAGGTATGTGGGAGGGCCAGGAAGGCCAGCCTTGACTCTTTTCCCAGGTTTCATTTTTACACTGAAAAATAGAGAAATGCTGTTTTTAACTCTCTGCTACCCAGTTTCTGGAGGGGACACCACAGGAACAAAGCTGGATTCAGAAAGTGGTTCATGTTTAATTCTTCTTCTGTTTTGGTTCTCATTTCTAATCAGAATGTAACCTAACATATATATGTGATACATATACATCCTTACAGGTAGCCTAGCACAGACTTTTATTTAGAATTCATAACTTTAGATTAACCTGTAAACCCACTTAGATCACCCTAATTATTATAAGGTGTTCTAACCACATTCTGTGATTTGCTCAGATTTTAACAGAAGGGCTGAGACTTAAACTATCTTCCATACCTACTCCAGCCTTAACTTTGACAGTTGTCAGACCTGTCTTTTCAAGGAGATGAGATAATTTACAGAACCAGGGGAAGAATCTAGTTCAACACGCTCAGGGCTGGCCCAAGCAGCCTAGAGGACCCTCTGCTGATCTCATGAACTTTTCTCATTTTACCCTCGTTATAATCCTAAACTCTCCTCCCAGGGGTGGGAGTTTTCCACTATTTTTGAACATGTGATATATGTATAGGCATGTTTGCTAACTGCGTAGGTGCAGGAATGTCCCCACCTATACCTGTGATGAGGAAGCTCACCTTGATGTTTATGTTTGATTTCTCTGAATGAGGCTAATCCAATCCTTTGCTTTCAAAGACACATTGCTCTAGGAGTGTTCCCCAGTGTGTCTCTTGCTTGCTGGCTCTCGATAAATTTCCTTCTCATAAAATCACCTTGTCTTTTGGCTGGCAACCACTGAGTAACTGGACCCGTTTCGGTCCAGTAACAAAAACAGGGGGGTACTCTGGAGTTGCTCCTTCCATTGACTTCTGAATCTGACTCAGTCCATTAAGGGGGCTGGTGACATTCATCAGTGAACAAATAATATTGCTGTTATAGGCACTGAGAATACAGTGATGAACAAAACAGATAACATCCCGGCCTGTGTGGAGGTTGCACCATAGTGAGGCATGCAGAAAATAAGCAAGATAAAGAAGTGAAATATTTATCTTTACTGCTAAAGAGAGAAGAACAAAGCAGGGAAGGGGACATGAAGTATCTACGAGGGAAGGGCAGGTCAATCTTAGAGGAGCGACAGGTGCTCAGAAACTTTCTGTGTGGCTTTGGATCAGTCGCATGATCTCTCCACACTGCTCTACTTCGTGTTGTCAGAGGGGTTAATGTCCATCTGGAGGTCCCAGCGTGTAAGCGTGTAGAAGGAGCTCAATAGATATTTTTGAACAAAACTTCGAAGGGCTTTACACATGCAAGGCATGAATAAGGAGGATGAGAACGATGTTTTAAAGGTAAATTGCCGATTCTGGAATTCAGATTCCTCCTCTCCCTTTTCTTCAGATGACAAGTATCCATGGAATATTCCAGCATTCCTCAGTGCCCTCTGTGTGTCCTGAATGTTCTTGGTTTGCTCTCAGACTGTAATTTTAACAAGGGAATATTCCACATACTTTAAAAAGAATAACACTGAAAGAACTGTTACATAATAAAGCTCTCCATCCAAAAAAAAAAAAAAAAAGCCAGAGGAAAAGCAGAAAGAATATATTTTTTTGTTACCGCATTTATTGGCTGATCCTGAGTCTTCCTCACAGAAGGGTGTAAACAGGGTCTGGTTACACTGCAACCTCAAAGCAGCCCTGGGATTACTTTGCTGTATGTCTTTGGGCATCTTGAGTCACATCTCTGCTTTCCCTCATTGTCTGTAAATGTGCCTCTCACTGTCAAATGACCTTTGTTAGGCACGGAAAAAAAAAAAAAAAGCAAAGGAATAATTTCAAACTGCTCAGTCAATAATATCAAAAGAATTAACAATAGGGGACAAACTGCCTCTGGGTCCTACCCTGGGGGAGTGAGAGGCTCTCCCTCTCCAGTCTGATCCCTCCGCTAGGGTTTTTGGATCAAATACAAGACATTAAATTTGAGTTTGAATTTCAGGTAAATAAGGGATCTCCCCCACCCCCGCCATCCCGCCACCATCCCGCCACCCCTCCATTTTAACTATGTCCCAAATATCCTATCTAGAATCCTGTAGGAGTCCAGATCTAGAGACTCCTCCCCCCACCTTTCAGACCTCCTAGCCAGGGAAAGCAATTCAAATGTTTAGAGGGATCAGGCAGGTGACATCTGCATTTTTATGTGAACTCTCCCTACTATAAGACGTTAGCAACATTCAGTTACAAAAACAAAAATCCACTGTGGACCAGAGGAAACAGTACTTTGGCCGGTTCATAAACTGTGATGAAGCCAAACTATATTGTACAGATGAAGACAGGGGCCTCTAGGAGACAGGTGTCAGCAAGGCTACACAGTTAAGGTTTCCCAGAAGATAACAGAATAGTCATCTTGGAAATGTTGAATATGAGCAGCCTGAAAGAGTCGGGACAGGAGCATTCTATGAAGTTTGCAAGGTGTTTTCACCTCCATCAACTTATGGGCTTCCGAGAACATTCTGTAAGGTGAGCAGTTGAGGTCACTGAGGGCCAGAACATCACAGTGTCACACGATGCCTAAGGTCACACAGGTAAATCTCCACAGACAAGTCT
>NW_011889235.1:90583-93323 GCF_000151845.1 Pteropus vampyrus
ATCTGACTCAGTCCATTAAGGGGGCTGGTGACATTCATCAGTGAACAAATAATATTGCTGTTATAGGCACTGAGAATACAGTGATGAACAAAACAGATAACATCCCGGCCTGTGTGGAGGTTGCACCATAGTGAGGCATGCAGAAAATAAGCAAGATAAAGAAGTGAAATATTTATCTTTACTGCTAAAGAGAGAAGAACAAAGCAGGGAAGGGGACATGAAGTATCTACGAGGGAAGGGCAGGTCAATCTTAGAGGAGCGACAGGTGCTCAGAAACTTTCTGTGTGGCTTTGGATCAGTCGCATGATCTCTCCACACTGCTCTACTTCGTGTTGTCAGAGGGGTTAATGTCCATCTGGAGGTCCCAGCGTGTAAGCGTGTAGAAGGAGCTCAATAGATATTTTTGAACAAAACTTCGAAGGGCTTTACACATGCAAGGCATGAATAAGGAGGATGAGAACGATGTTTTAAAGGTAAATTGCCGATTCTGGAATTCAGATTCCTCCTCTCCCTTTTCTTCAGATGACAAGTATCCATGGAATATTCCAGCATTCCTCAGTGCCCTCTGTGTGTCCTGAATGTTCTTGGTTTGCTCTCAGACTGTAATTTTAACAAGGGAATATTCCACATACTTTAAAAAGAATAACACTGAAAGAACTGTTACATAATAAAGCTCTCCATCCAAAAAAAAAAAAAAAAAGCCAGAGGAAAAGCAGAAAGAATATATTTTTTTGTTACCGCATTTATTGGCTGATCCTGAGTCTTCCTCACAGAAGGGTGTAAACAGGGTCTGGTTACACTGCAACCTCAAAGCAGCCCTGGGATTACTTTGCTGTATGTCTTTGGGCATCTTGAGTCACATCTCTGCTTTCCCTCATTGTCTGTAAATGTGCCTCTCACTGTCAAATGACCTTTGTTAGGCACGGAAAAAAAAAAAAAAAGCAAAGGAATAATTTCAAACTGCTCAGTCAATAATATCAAAAGAATTAACAATAGGGGACAAACTGCCTCTGGGTCCTACCCTGGGGGAGTGAGAGGCTCTCCCTCTCCAGTCTGATCCCTCCGCTAGGGTTTTTGGATCAAATACAAGACATTAAATTTGAGTTTGAATTTCAGGTAAATAAGGGATCTCCCCCACCCCCGCCATCCCGCCACCATCCCGCCACCCCTCCATTTTAACTATGTCCCAAATATCCTATCTAGAATCCTGTAGGAGTCCAGATCTAGAGACTCCTCCCCCCACCTTTCAGACCTCCTAGCCAGGGAAAGCAATTCAAATGTTTAGAGGGATCAGGCAGGTGACATCTGCATTTTTATGTGAACTCTCCCTACTATAAGATGTTAGCAACATTCAGTTACAAAAACAAAAATCCACTGTGGACCAGAGGAAACAGTACTTTGGCCGGTTCATAAACTGTGATGAAGCCAAACTATATTGTACAGATGAAGACAGGGGCCTCTAGGAGACAGGTGTCAGCAAGGCTACACAGTTAAGGTTTCCCAGAAGATAAAAGAACAGTCATCTTGGAAATGTTGAATATGAGCAGCCTGAAAGAGTCGGGACAGGAGCATTCTATGAAGTTTGCAAGGTGTTTTCACCTCCATCAACTTATGGGCTTCCGAGAACATTCTGTAAGGTGAGCAGTTGAGGTCACTGAGGGCCAGAACATCACAGTGTCACACGATGCCTAAGGTCACACAGGTAAATCTCCACAGACAAGTCTAAGTCTTTCACTTCACCACTGATTCGGGTAAGATAAAGACTAAGCTTCCTTTAGGATCCTAACAGAGACAAACTCCCAATCTGATTTAGTGCCTCATAAACAGAATCCAGTCAGGAGGCCAGGCTGAGATCACAGACTTTTAACCTGGTTCACAAAAAAGGGGTTAAGCGGTCAGGGTTCCCACCATGTCATCAGGCTCATTGGCATTCACCTTGTATTTTATCCTAGCAGCTGTACAGCTTGTCCTACCTCCCGACATCGATTTGTCTCCTGTACATCGTCACATGGGAAGGATGTTCTGAAAGGTGTTGATACAGATTTCAAAGGGGGAAGGATGTGACCCAAGGCTATGCAGGGGAAGGAAAGGAAGGACACAAACAAATATTTATCAAGAGCCTAGTGCATGCCATGCATTGTGAAAAGTATGGCATATCATTCTTTCCCAGCTCTTTAAATATCTGAATAATTCTCATTTTTCAGATTTCAGCTCAAATATCAGTTCCTCAGAGAGCCTTCCCTGACCACTCTCTCTAAAGAGCCCCTCCTTCCCCACCATCTCTTTAATTTGCTCTGTTTCTCCATTGCACTGAAATCTGTGATTTTCTTGCTTAAAGACTAGATCCCCTTAGAGGTTGCAGGCTCCATGAAGGCAGGACCGTCTGTCTTCTTCCCAGATGTATGCCTAGTGTCTATCACGGGACTTGGCATACAGTAGGTGTTCAACAGGTATGTTAAATACGTAAGAATCCTTACGAGAATGCATATTTATGCGCCATCCTTCCTAAAAGAATCTTAACTAATCCTTTAAGTTTCTCTTAGCCTTCCGTCCTATTAAGTAGGAGGTGGAGCTACAGCTCCAGAGAGAGAGAAATGGTTAGGAGCGAAGAATTGGCGCACAGAGCTGTAAAGCATTTTTCTCCAGGTCACGTAGCAGCCTATGGATTTATGCTTCCCAGACCGATTATGCGATAGTTTGCAAACAAATTATCTGCAAACGAACGACCCCTGTGGCTCGG
>NW_011889235.1:93373-93897 GCF_000151845.1 Pteropus vampyrus
TGAAGGCAGGACCGTCTGTCTTCTTCCCAGATGTATGCCTAGTGTCTATCACGGGACTTGGCATACAGTAGGTGTTCAACAGGTATGTTAAATACTTAAGAATCCTTACGAGAATGCATATTTATGCGCCATCCTTCCAAAAAGAATCTTAACTAATCCTTTAAGTTTCTCTTAGCCTTCCGTCCTATTAAGTAGGAGGTGGAGCTACAGCTCGAGGGAGAGAAATGGTTAGGAGCGAAGAATTGGCGCACAGAGCTGTAAAGCATTTTTCTCCAGGTTACGTAGCAGCCTATGGATTTATGCTTCCCAGACCGATTATGCGATAGTTTGCAAACAAATTATCTGCAAACGAACGACCCCTGTGGCTCGGCGCTCTAGACGATGACATCAGAGAACTCCCGAGTTCCACTCCCGAGCCAGACGCCGTGGTCCTCGAAAACTACGAGTCACAGAATGCTCCGCAGCGCAGGGGCCCAGAGCTCTGCGCGCGCCCCGGCCCGCGCGCCCGCGGCCGCCTCCCCGGG
>NW_011889235.1:94565-113062 GCF_000151845.1 Pteropus vampyrus
GTCGCCGGCGAGCTCCTCGGTGGCTCGGCGAAGAAGTCCAGTCGCGCCCTCCTCCTGGACGCCCTGCGCCGGCCAGCTGTCCGGGGATTCCCGGCGGGCGACGCCTGTCCGAGTGGCTCGGCTCCAGGGCTGTGCCCACGGGGGCTCCGCTGCCTTGGGCATCGTTCGCTCATATTTTAATGCGCTTTCACTTTAGGAATCGCCGAATCAGAAGTCGACTCCGCCGTGTGTCATAGAGTCATACGGTATTAGCGTTTTACCTTCGCACCTTAATGGTGCAGATAACCAGTGCGAGAGTCGAAAGTGACTTGCCCAAGGTCACGCAGGTGGGACCACGGAGGCGACCAGAGCCCAGGTCTTTAGGCTTCGAGGCCAGCCGCCAGCGGCCCCGCTCTGGGGCGGTCCTGACTGGTTTGTGGTTTAGTTCATAGGCTTTCTATTGACTCCTGGATAGACCATCAGAAGGGAAAGTGTCATAATGAGAGCGGTCTTGTTATTTATGGTGTTCACTGCCTTTGAGAGAATTCGACTTATCTTGTGCTGCAAAGCACAGCATCCAGCGTCTGCTGGGCACATAAATAATGAAACTCGATTGCTGTGTTTGGGGGCTGCTGGTCCAGGAGGAGGTTTAAGGGAGAAATATACAGGCAATTTGTGCTACTTTCCTCTTGTTTTCTTCGAATCCTGTAGTACTTGTTTTGTTATTTTTCGACTGATCATTGTCTTAATAAGATTTTCTTTGCTTTAATGAAGTCATTGCCCTTTGCGAATTAGTTTTCTAACTAGAAAATCTTATTTCCTGTGTGTTTAATGACTGGAACAAATAGCGCAGTGTGAGGTTTAAAGCATTGTCTTTTATCTTAGAACTACTGATCAGTTTGCTTTATTTCCCCCACGGACTCAGCTTACATACTTTCTATGTTAGTTTAATGCCATCGAAACACTTGACGGCAAAATTTGGGTAAGCTTTATATGATTCAGAGAAAAACTGAAAAAATCATTTTGTAAAACGGCATTTTCCTTCACCATGCGAAGAACTTGAACTGTTATTTTGTATTGAACCGGCCTCATATCTCGTGCAGCAGTACGATTCATTCTTACTAAAATGCCTATTACTTTGCACACTCAGGTTTTCATATGAACACACTTGAGGCAAAAAAATATTTCCCCAAATGGAGTTCATTTACTACTCCTTATGCTGGCAAAATCTTCCCAAGGGAAGTGACATTTTAGAATACTTAAGGTTTTAAACAGGTGTATTTAAGCTTAGCAGATTTTGAGGTAATAGTTAATTTATTTTATAGTGCTATAAACCTTACAGTGCCTCCATTGACAGGTTTCTCTTGAAGAGAGAATTTGTCCTTCGTGGTAAGCAGCGATTAACTTTTTGAGATTAAGAAGATGGGATTTTTGTATTGAACCGGCCTCATGTCTTACTTTTTCTAGTTAATTAGTATTTTTCTTGTTGCTTTGCGAGGAAGTAGCAGGTTTTTATTTTTCAGTTTTAGTGATGTAACAGAATAGGAAAGAGGTGGTGTGTAAATTTGAGTTGGTCATCGGCTAGGAGAGACAGTAAAACAGGATAAGTATACAATTGTTAGGAAATGGCCGTGAGTTCATAAGCCGGAAGGACCTTTTTAGAAGTGTTTAAAGACTTTAAGAATAGCATTGGGTTATTTTGTTTAAAAAGTCACTGTGGCAATTCTCTCATGTTGTTAACGTATGGGATATGATATGGAAGACTCCTGGGAAAAGACTTGGGAAAGATGGAAACATTTTATAATTTTATAGGGACTTTTTTCTAAAAACATTTAATGTAGCTCTAAGAAAATGACTTTTACTTAATCCTAAATTCCTATAGTCATACTGTAACACTCACAGTTATTTTGACTCTGGTAGGTTGTAATCCAGGATGAGATCTATGAAGTAATTTATTAGCATAATTTAAGTCAGATTCTGCAGTTAAAATATTGCTTGATGTTAAATAGCTGTTCTTGTTTTCATAACTGTCATTTAAGAATGGGGAAGATAAATAGTTTTCAGAATAAAATGTAGTAATTATTCAGATGTGACAGTAGTTACACTCTGCTTTTATTCGAAAAGTTCAAGTAGCTGTGAGCTGAGGTAACAAAATACTACTTTTCATATGTTTGACTATTTGACAATATTAAAATTTGATATTAACTTTAAGGATGATTCTCTCACTTCAGATCTGCAGTGATACAATAAAATGGCTTCGGGAGGAGATAAATATTGAAGTTTAGTGTTAATTTTTCTGACCATTTGTAAGTACACAGATTTGGAAATTTATTGATGTGCTATCAGAAAGTTGTTCTTAGGGCAGAAATTTTTGGTAGATTTAGATATTTGTCTATAATACTTAATTATTTTTAGAAATGTAAAAATGGGGTATTTTTATTTAAAATCAAAATTTCTGTTGGTAGTTGTAACATTTAACCATTTCAGCCCTTAATGTTTTTTCTGTTAGCTCTTGTGTGATCAAGAATATGTGAGTTTATAATTCCTAGAAGATATTTCAGCAAATATGTTTGCTGTTTATTTTGGTAAGACTTTTGGTTAGTTGAATTGCTTTGATTCAGGAAGTTTGTGTTTTGGGGATTTTATATATCAGAAGCTTTTCTGAACTGGAATTTCTGTTGAGTGTAAAAGAAAATTAGTCGGTTGGGATACTTTTAAACATTTAAATAAGTCCGAGAGTCTTAAATATTTAAGAAGTTTTAAGTCTTAAATATTTTTTCCTACCTGGAACCCTTATCAGACTTATCAGTCTGATAGTTTTATTCTCTAAAAGTTGTAGGTTTACTCCTTTCTTTTCACGACCTAACCTTTTTATGAGTTCAGCCCTTGAACTCTGGATCCTGTATTTCATTTACCCTCTTGAAGAAAGGATCATCACACACACTTAGAATTGGAAGCCATCCCAGAGGACTTCGAATGTGGCATCTTCCTGGGTACAGTAAGTCCCTCATGGGAATTCCCAGGTCAGGTGTTCCCTCAGTAATGCAGTTCTGTATGTCCTCAGGCTGGCCAGCAGTCTGGGCTTGGTGAGCACAAACCTGAAAATTTTTTTTTTTTTTTTCAACGTTCACTGCTTTCAACTGTGATTTGCAGCGTATTCTTCCCCTCTCTCCCATGACATCATGGGCAAATGATAGCTTTTCTACATTTACAGCTATTAAAAGCTCCAGTGTAATCTATTCAGTTTAAACCTGCAATCTCCTGTTCAATTTAAAGCTCCTCTCCTCCCTTACCCCAGTGTCAGGCCACTTACCGCTTGAAGCACTTGCAGTGGGGAGGGGTTGTCGTGTGCCCCGAGGGTACCTTTTTCTCTTCCGTCTTCTGGAGTCTACTTGGATGGGACGAGTCAGAAGACAAGGAAAAGGACAAGTATTTCTTACCTGGTACTATCAAAGCCCTCTAGATTAACAGTGGCGAACCACTGACGTCCACTGATAGGCATCCAAACAGGAATTTGGGGTGAGATTTCGCAGGGAGATTCCCCTCTGCGTGGATTCCTGAATGTGAAACTTCCTGTAGGTAGATCTTTTCCAGCCGGCACTCGCCGCCTCGTTCCTGCCCTGGCAGTCTAGCCCCTGGCTCCTTGGAGTGTGTGGGCATGACGTAGGTTGGGGATCTTCTCTTTCTACAGCCACATTTTGCGATACCAGCAAAATAGCTCAAGTCCGGCTCCCTTCTGCAGTCTCCACTCAACGCACTGGAAACTCACTTCCTGTTGGTGCCAGGGGTGGCACGCAGGCTGCCCCCATTCTGTGCCCTGCCATTTCTCAATTCTCTTTTCCCCCTTCTCAGATGGGCACAGGGTCGGTCACTCTGTCCACCTCATAAGCAGACTGGGATGCCAGTCTCTCCTTCTGGGCACTTATCTTGGTGAATGGTTCTCTTGGGTGCCCCCTGCCTCTGCTTTTGGGTGAATACCCCCTTCTTTTCCCTATTCTCTCCCTGAAGACGTGGAAAACTGCCAGTTTTTTTTTTCTCTTTACAGTCAGCTTCTTGTATAGTGTGGAATGATGGTCCGCATTGGTTAGGGTGCAGAGCACTGAGGGTGTGTGTATGCGTGTGTGTGTGCGTGTGCATGCGTGTGCGTGTGCATGCATGTGCGTGCGCGTCTTTGCTGGACTCCACAGATGCTGGATCCTTGATGTCTGTCTATCCTCAGCTTTGTGTTTGTCAGTAGTTTGGGGACAACAAGGTTAGTCCTGCCCAACATCTAGTTAACAAATAATACTGAAGTCTTGTGGGCCTAGTGAGGTCTCACTGTGCAGAATTTAATTTTTCTTTCTGATTTTTGTTTTGCTTTTTATTTTTTGGCTTACTTCCTGGTTCCTGACTGAAGTATTAACTGAATTTGTTACTTCGTTACTGATCGTGTTATCTAACGGCACCTTAGAGCATAAGTAACACTGAAGGATACGTTTTCAGGAAGTTTTAATAGTATAATTTTATCTATTTTTGCCTCATGCTAGCTTTACTAAAAATATAAATCTAAACAGAAAATGGTCTTTGAACCTTTTTCCTACCATCATCTAAACAAACCAATCAGTTACATCTGCTAAATGATTTGTTTGTTGAGGAAAAAGCACCTATTTAGAAAATTAAACATTTATATTGGTTGCAGTAATTATGGGTTTCTTAATGCTTCATTCAACAAATAGTTACCGAGTGGCTTCCATGGGCCAGCCACTGTTGCAGGCATTGGAGAAACAATAGTAAATAGGAAAAAAAGAAATCCCCTGCTGTCATGGAGCCTGCATTTCAGTGGGAGGAAACAGACACACAGGTAAATAAGTGGTGGCGTTCGTGAGCAGTAGCTGCTAAGGAGTAGAATATGCTAAGCAAATGTTGAGGAGAAGCAGGAAAGGGAGGTGGGAAAGGCCAGGACAGTTGGGAGCGTTTGCAGTTTTAGGTAGGAAGTCAAGGGAAGGCTTCACTGAGAGAAGGACATTGGAGTCGAAGGGCCCTGTGGGGAGCTTGTCTGATGCAGCAGGGGTCCAGTGGCCAGATGAGTGAGTGGGGTGAGGGGGTGGGTGGGTGAGGCCTGTATGTAAGGGCTTTGGTTTTTACTCTGAGTTGGATTGCATTAAAGCAGCGGTTCTTAACCTCGACTGAACACTGGAGTTTCTGGGGAGCTTTAAAAGTGTACCGATGCCTAGAGCCCATCTCCAGAGTTTCTGATTTTATTGGTCTGGGGTTCCAGTCTAGGCCTCAGGATTTTCAGAAGCTTCCAGGTTATTGTAATAAGCAGCCACAGTTGAAGTTTTGAGTAGAGCGGCATCACATAGTATCGAAGAGCGCGCTGCTCTAGAGCGGGACTCCCCGGGTTTGAATCCCGACTCTGCCACTTCGATGGTGTGACCTTGGACGAGTTATTTTTAAAATCTTCTGTGCCTTCGTGTTCTCATTTGTAAAGTTGTTAAAAGGATTAAATAAATTCATATCTAAATATTTAGAATAGTCCCTGGCAAGTAGCAGTGTGTATAAGGGTTTATTGAATGACCACTTGAACATGTTTTCGTGGGATCACTCTGGCTCCTGGCACGAGAGTGAGGCAGGCAGGGGCAGAAGCAGGGGAGCCCTTGCAGTAATCCAGCCGCGAGGTGAGGTGATGGGGGCGAGCACCGGACTGGCAGCGATGCCAGTGGTGTGAAGTGGCGGGATTCTGGTTGCATTTTGAAGATGGAGCCAACAGGATTTGCTGAAGGATTGGACACAGAATGAGAGAAAAAGAAAATCAAGTATGACTCCCAAGGTATTTTGCCTGGACAGCTGGAAGAAGGGACTGGCTATTTACTGAGATGAGGAAGCGGAGAGGAACAGATTTATAAGGGGGGGCCATATGGAGCTCAGTTTGAGTGTGAGGTGTCTGTTAGATAAGTAAGGAGATCTGTAGAGGAGGCCGTTGTACACGTGAGTCGGGAATTCAGCAGTGTCTGGGGCGAGAGGTGGCAGTTTGGAAGTCATCAGTATTTAGACCCATGGGAATGAGAGAGCTCACCAAGACTGAGCGTATGTAGAGAAGAGATCTGTGGACCACCCCCTGGGACACCCCAACATTCAGAGGTCTGGGAGGTGAAATGTTTCTTAGGGTTTCCGATGTACTCTGGTACAAAAGATGTTTTTCAAAAAATTTGATTGGATATAATTCACCCATTTAAATGGCTTTTAGTATATTCACAGTCGTGCAACTGTTACAATAATCAGTGTTAGAACGTTTTTATCGCCCTAAAAGAAACCACATACCCCCCTGCTCCATGGCCCTAGGAACTACTAATCCACTTTCCATCTTTATGGATTTGCCCATTCTGGATATTTCATATCAGCGGAATCATATAATACGTGGTCTGTTTAGAGGAAAGTGGTATCCATTAGTGCCTAACTCGTAAATTTATTAGATACTGAATCAGTTGGTAAAGGGGCTATAAGATTTCTCCACTATAAAGATACATTTTTCTCTTTGTAATTAATAAGAAAACAGTGGGTTGATACTTGAAACTATGAATATTCTGCTTTCTAACCTGTTATCTAGTGGTTTTGGTGTTCAAAAAAATCCTTAAATTAGTGTTATATTGAGATCGTAAAGTGAAGATTTTCTATTACTGTATTTTCAAAGATCATGAATTAATAGTATCTCTAATTCAGATGCATTACATAGAATTTTTCCTTTTGTATATGTACATCTTTTACTGTGAAAATCTTGGTTCCAAATAACAAATAATTGTTTTATTACTTTTATTTTAAATATAATCATAGTATCAGTATGTTTGCATTATGCTAAATGCACATGAAATACTATCATATACATAAAGTAGTTTCAGAATTACAATACTAATTAGGATTACCAGGTCATAGACATACACGGTTATGCGACTTTGTTAAATCGTGCTAAATTCATTTCCACAGGGTTGTACTATTTTACTTTCTCACCAGCAGTGTAAGAGTCCCTATTTTTCTTTCAATCTCACCAATAAATAGTATTAAACTTGTTAAACTTTTGAGTTTTTGCCAATCTGATATGTGAGACATGGTATCTCTGTGTGGTATAGGTTTTTTGTTTTGTTTTGAACTTTTCTATTACGAAGAATTGTGAACAATAATTATCAACCCAGGCCATGCCTCCTTCCATTCCCTCCTTCCAAATTATTTAGATAATATTTTATTTTATCTCTTTGTCAATAAATATCTCTCAATTTTTTTATTGCTATTGAATTTTTTTATTAACTTTTTGGAGTTTGTCACATGCAATAAACTATGTCCATTTAAAGTTCACAAGTCGATGAATTTCAGCCATATTGTTCCAGGTAGCAGTAGTCCCTCGATACCGTAGAGTGCTATTCCATTGTATAGGCATTCCACGTTTTATGTGTTTACCTATTGATGACATTTGGGTTGTTTCTGCTTTTGCCAATATGAATAATATTACTATAAACATTTCTATATGGGTTTTTGTGTGACTATAAACCTTTAGTTCAGTTGGATAAATACCTAAGTGTGGGGTTGTCGGGTCATATTGTAAGAGTATGTTTAACTTTATTAGAATATGCCAGACTGTCTTCCCATGTTGCTGGACTATTTTGCATTCCCACCAGCAGTGTATGAGAGAGTGTTTATTCTTCATCCTTGTCAGCATCTGGTATTGTCATATTTTGGGTTTTTTTGTTTGTTTGTTTTAGCCATTCTAGCGGTATATCATGGTTTTTATTTGTGATACCTTCCTGACTAAAGATGATGAGCATCTTTTTATGTGCTTATTTACTATTTACATATCTTCTTTATTGGCTTGTCTGTTCATATTTTTTGCCCATTTTTCTATTTGGTTGTTTGTCTCTTTATTGAATTGTAATAATTCTTTGCCTGTTCTTGGTTATCTGTTATTTGATATATGTATATTGAATATTTTCTCCCATTTCGTGGCTTGTCTTTTGATTTCTTAATGGTTCCTTTCAAAGAGCAGTTCTTAATTTTGATTAAGTTCAGTACATGAACCATTACATGGTTCAGGCTCTTTGTCTACTCCCCAAGGTCATGAAGACTTTCTCCTACATTTTTTTTTAGAAGCTTCACTATTACAGCTTTGACAGTAGGTCTCATCCATTTCGAGTTAATTTTTCCTGCATGGATAGCTAAGTGTTCCAGTCCCATTTGTTGAAAGACTATCCTTCCCCTATGGCATTGCCTCAGCATCTTTGTTGAAAATCAATTGACAGAACGTGTGTACATCCGTTTCTGGATGCCGTGCCATTCCGTCGGTTTATTCTATTTGTCTTTTCACCAATTCTACACTGTCTTTATTGCTGTAGTTTTAAGTCTTGAAATCAAGTAGCGTAAGTCTGTTCTTTGGGAAGTAGATACGACTTTTTTGTTATTTGCATTTAAGTATATAATAGAATCACCTTGTCCATTTTTATAAACTACCTTACTGGAATTTTGACTGTTTGGGGTAGCAGCACTTGACTCCTTTCTGCGTCTGGATAACATTCCATTGTGTGGATAGACCTCATTTTTATCCGTTCACCTGTTGTTGGAAATACGGGTGGTTTTCACTTTTTGGTTCTTGTGAATAGTGCCGCTGTGAACATTCATGTGTAATTGTTTGAGTATCTGTTTTCAGTTCTTTTGAGTAAACACCTAGGAGTAGAAGTGTGGGGTTGTATGGTAATTCTGTTTAACTTTTGAAGAACCACCAAACTGTTTTCCACAGCTCTTGTACCGTTTTACATTTCCACCAGCAATGTCGGAGGGTTCCAGTTTTTCCACATGGTCGCCAAGCTTGTTATTTTCCTCTCTTAATTATATCCATCCTGGTGGGTCTGAAGTGGTATCTCATTGTGGTTTTGCTTTTGTATTTCCCCAATGACAAATAAAATTGAGCATCTTTTTTGTGTTCTGGTTGGCCATTTGTATATCTCCTTTGCCCATTTTTTAACTAGGTTTTTGTTGTCATGAGAGTTATATATTTGGATGCTAGACCCTTATCAGATATATAACTTGCAATATTTCCTCCCATTCTGTAGGTTGTTTCATTTTCTTGATGTCATTTAATGCAAAAAAAGTTTTAAATTTTTATGAAGTCCAATTTGTCTTCTTTTTTTCTTTCTTTACTTGTGCTTTTGCTGTTATATCTAAGAATTCGTCACCAAATCCAAGGTCATGAAGATTAACCCCTATATTTTCTTAAGGTTTTATAGTTTTAGCTCTTATATGTAGCTTGTTAATCCATTTGGAGTAATTTTTTCTACATGGTGTGAGGTGAGGCGGGGGGTCCCGTTTCATTCTTTAGCATGTGGGTATCCAGTTATCCCAGCACCATTTGTCGAAGAGGCTGTTTTCTCATTGCGTGATGTTAGCTCCACATTGAAAATCAGTTGGCCAAAGCTGTATGGGTTTGTCTCTGGGTTCTCAGTTCTTTTCCTTTGGTCTGTGTCTGTCTCGAGGCAGTACTGTGCGGGTTCATAGTTTTTACCTGTAGTGAGTGTTAGGATAGTATAGCTAGTTTTGATGACGTGTTAGAAAAATTTAAAAACTTTGGGTAAATTCTTTAAATAAATTGTCTTTTCTAAATGCCAGATTTATAATAACACACACATACAAACTTAATGGATAGTTTGGTTTAAAACTTTTTGGTGTATTTCACCGTTTCTCTGGTTGCATATACAATGGCGATTTAGATATACAGTGTATAGCAGAGTGTATACTAATTGAATTTTCACTGCGAGTTAAACTTTCCTTGAGCTTTAAATGAAGAACTAGTTACATAAATAAATTCAGCCTGCCCAAAGATGTTGGTGCTGGCTATACGAGCACCAGAATAGGAACAGTCTGCATATTTGCATAACATCAGGAAGGAATTACATATCTAATTTCTAGAGGAAAAAAATGACTATAAACGCTTTTTTTTTTTAACCAAGTCATAGTTTTTAACTTTATTCAGTACAATACAAATTTCAGTACTTCAGAATCAGAATATGATATGCCTCTGAAGTCTCTTTTAATCGATAACCTCTCTCTTTCTCTCTCTTATTTTTCCCTGTAGTAATTTTTTTCCTGAAGAAACAGTGTTCTTTGTCCTGTTGTTTTCCACAGTTTGGCTTTCGCTGATTGAATTTCTCTAGTTCATTTTAATATGTTCCTCTGTGTTATTACCTCTTAATTGGTAGTTAGACGTAGGGAGATCTAGAGACTTGATCAGATTCAGTAAAAACTTTTTTTTTTGTTATAGTATGTTCACTTCATTGGTGGTGACGTTTGTATCTTCCGTAAGGAGGCACATAATACCTACTTATCTCTCTCTTTGTGGTGTCGGCTAACTTTATTTTGATTCATTTTTTTAGTTTCATAGTTTTAACAGTTCAAAGGGTTTTGGAGAGACAGGATGGTGTAGAGATTAAAATATAAGCTCTGAAGTCCAAGAATCTGATTCATGTTTTGATCCATTACGTGCTAGTTCTCTAATCTTGGAAAGTCACTTCCCCTTCTCACGGTTAAGTTTCTTCTTTGTGAAACAGGGAAATTGTAGGGTCATTTTGAGGATTAAATGAGAAAGTGCGTGGAAAAGAATCACACAGAGCCTACCATATAGGAAGTGACCAGTAAAGGTTAGCTACTGTTTTGTGAATTTAAAAGTATTCTAAAACAGTCTGAAAAGTAGATTATCTCAATTTATAAGTGAGGAAATAAAAGTTTGGATACCTAATTTTTTGGCTCACTTGGGTTTGTTTAGGGAAAGAGTAAATTATTCAGCGGAGGGGAATATTTCTCCTTTGTCCTCATCACTGTGAACAGTTACACTTGATAACCACTCATAATAAGCTGAATTTCAAAAGTGATTTTTGGCCATGCTTTGTACGTATTCACATTAACCAGTCCCCACCAGTGTTGGAAAGTAAGCTCCTTGTTGAACTAATCATACCAAAGCATATTTGATGCTTGAAGTCCACTGAGAAATACTTACTGTTCATATTTTTATTTTACAGTGTAATGTTCAAGCTCAGAAATGCCTTATGTGGATCGTCAGAATCGCATTTGTGGTTTTCTAGACATTGAAGAAAATGAAAATAGTGGGAAATTTCTTCGAAGGTACTTCATACTGGATACCAGAGAAGATAGTTTTGTATGGTACATGGATAATCCACAGGTTTGTAAAATCCAAAGTGTTACCTTTTTTTAAAAGCATTTAAGAGTTTTAATTCTTAAAGTATTTGATATACTACGCTGATGTTAGGATTCGTCTTCCTAAGCAGTATATATTTAGATCATTTCTGGTTTCACTCTCTTTGCCCTGCATACCCAACTCCTACTGTCTTATTTATAGTTCGGGAGATAAAATGCTAAGTTTATTTGATAAAAATTTATGCGTCATATCTGTTTTTCTTCCCTTGGGAGAGAAACGCTATCTCTGGTAGATATTTCAACGTCATTTAGGTTTAAGGTACCATCTCTAGGATAGAGACTACTATCTTTTGATAAATAAACAACTAAAACTAGTCGACCCCCTCGCATATATGTGGTCCTTTCATCTCGTAGTGTCAAACTTGAGTGTCCGCCGTTGTAATGCCATTCATGAGTTGAAAGCCACTTTGATTTTATTATTGCCTTGCACATCGTTGGGTTAAATATCATAAATTAAAAATTAGAAAAAATTAGCATTCTAATTTTAGGATCCATGAGAGACCTTGGGTTAGAGATCACCTGTTAAACAGTTTTAGATTTTCTCTACCTGTGAAGCTATTCAGATTGAGATGTCTACTGCAAAGAAGTATGTGCAAAGCAAGGGATGAGTCCCTCGCAAACTTCTAAACTAACACAGTCTCCTGGGCTAATGCAGATGAGGAACCTATGGGTGAGGGGAACATCAGGGACCGACTTCCAGGAGGCTCCCTTCTGTTTCACAGAGCAGGAGCTCACAACTAGTCCAGTATTCTGTACTACCCTGTACTGATTTTCGATGAGATAAAGTACGTGTATGCTAATGCATTTACACTTGTTTATATAGACTTCGAGTTGTAAGGGACCTTGCTATTAATTCAGCCTCCTTAATGCAAGAAACTCATTTATCCCTGATCTTTACTTTAGCTGTTGTTTGAACTACACATTACTAAAAAGTACATATTATATTTAAGACAGCTTTAATTATTATTTGTTCTGTGAGCCATATCTCATTTCTTATACCTTCTACCCATTAATCGTACTTTTGCCCTCTGATTCTCTATAAAGTTTAGACCATTATCCATATGCAGCCTTTCACATTTGGGAGGATAATTTGTATTTTAATTCAGTTTATATTATTTGAGTGCTGACTTTGTATGAGACTGTTTTTGCTAGGAACTGCCTTGTCTCTGTCCTTATCCTTAAAAGCTTACGGACACTCGTTTTACTCCCTTACCTCTGTAACCAGTTTTCTTGGTGGTAGTCACCTGGCTATGCAACCACATGATTCATGCCTTGGTTACATGACCAGAGTCAGTGGGAGAAGGAACAGGTCAGCAGAAAGCCAAAGTTCATCTTTACCTTTTTAAAACAAACAAACAAAACATAAATCATATTCCTCCCTTTTGTGGCACAATCCCTTCCCAAACTCCTTTTCCCAAAGTAGAAAATAACTTCGTCCCCCTGAGTCCCTCTAAGTACTGTTCACTGAGTTCCGGTCTCTGGTCCCTCTCAGCCGTGTGAGCCATTGCTCAGTTCTACCTCTTCTCTCCTTTGTTTGTCTCTCTCCACAAGATATGCTTTCTCCTGAATTTTACTTAAAACTCCTTGATTGTTTTTCTGTCTTCATATATAATAGGTTCTCCTTCTCAGAATTTCTCCTTTTACTAGTACTAAAAGATAAATAAATAAAATAGAATATGTTTTATTACACAGACAGGAACGTAAACTTGGAATTCAGCTAGAAGAGGGAGATCAAGTCTTCATGGAGGCGGTAACATTTGAAATTAACCTAAAATTATGGGTATGATTTCGGCCAAGAGGTGGAGAAGTGGGTGTTCGGTACTCAGAGAACAGCGAGGGCAAAGAATCCAAAGCCCGACACTGCAGCAGGGAGGGGACACTGCAGCAGGGAGGGGACACTGCAGCAGGGAGGGGACACTGCAGCAGGGAGGGCGTCTGCCGGAGCTGGCACTCAGCCAGGTCTTCCTCACGTGAACTCTTTCGAAGCCAGATTTTTGTGGTGTCATTAGTGCATTGGTTTTTCCGAACGTAGTGCAGAATTTTAAATACGCCTTTTTATTTAGTTCCTAATAATTTTATCACTTCATTCCAGTTGATGAGATTCTTTTACAGTCTTGATTTTTCCAACCATTGTATTAGCCACCAATACCAGCTTCGTGTCACTTTTAAATGTATTAATCAAGACTTATAGCTCTCTCATGAAAACTTAGTAAAATGTCTTGCTTAAGAGTGTTAAATTAAATTCAACCACACGAAATTGATAATGTATCCTCCCTCCCCCCCACCTTCATGTACTAAAAAATGGCAATATGATGGCTGATGTTTTGGTGCTGTGACACGTCCCACCGATCCTGACGGCCCTGGTAATGCGAGAACGTTGGCTTGGCTCACCTGCCTTCACGGAGCCGTGCTTCCGTTTTGTTTCCCTTACCACTGTTGGTTTGAAAGTCCATTCTGGTGTATTACTGGGATCAGCTTGGGGCTTTCTGTGATGTATTAAGGGCATGAGTAATGGTGGAATAGTAAATAATGAAGTAGCTGTATTGGGAAGTGAATTCGAAGAAACCTGGAAAAATGTTTTGGTGAAAAGAGTGCAGGAGCTCATAAGAACAAATGCCTCATTTCCCTTTTTATCTTAAATGTCATATTAGTTTATTATTTCTTGTTCCTTGTCAAGTAACACATTTGGAAACCCACTTTTCTTCTGGTTGAACTTGGCAGCAATTATACCAGTCATAGGAACTAGATATTTTAAATATCCTTTATTTCTCAGCTACTTGGATTTCTCCGTACTGCGCCACTGTTTAATCTGTGACCCTTTATGTCATCCAGCCATGATATAGCGTCTCATTTCTTTTCCTCACACAAAGGCTTGGAGCTGTCTTCATCTAGACAAGATAGTAGAGTTATGGAGGACTTAAAAGAAAAATTTTGAATGGAAGGGTAGCAGTGTTTGGAAAAAATTGCTTTCATAGTAGTTAGGTCTTGAAGACATTTTAACATTTTATTTCCTTATCCAAACTTAAAGAAAAGAAAAACAAAAACACTCTAACCATAAAATATTTTGTATAAGAATACAATCATTTAAAGTTACTTACACATTAAAAAGTTATAATTCTATATCCATATTTATTTAGGGTTTATATTTGGAAGCTTTTTTTTTAAGCCCACGAAAGAGAAACTAAGTTCAACTGCAATGAGAAAAATAGCCTTTTAGTTATAGAAAGTATTAAGGTGGAACAGAGTAGAGTTCACTTTTGTTATCCACATTGTCAACTTGATTTCAGACATAGTAAATGCCTAAACTGAAAAGTTGCTTTGTAATATGTGATATTGAAAAATCTTATTTTCAGTATGTGTACAGTATTATAACATAAATTTGTAATGGTGGATATTAATTATACGTTAATCATTTATTTCCAGAACCTGCCTTCTGGATCGTCACGTGTCGGAGCCATTAAACTCACCTACATTTCAAAGGTAGGCTTTCTGTGTCAGGCTAGTGTATGCGTGGGTCACAATCCCTCGGGACGGGAGTGCGAGTAAAAGCGATTCCCTTTCTGTGTCATTTAATGATGATGTTCAGGTTCACATAATGCTGAAAATAGTACCTGATTACTATGTTTTGTTGTTGTTTGATAAAACTAGAAAAAATACGGAGATAACATAAGGTGTGGCAAATTGTGAAAGTTAACATTAACTTTTATGATCAGGTATATAAATATTAGAAGGGGGAAGTCAGTTAACAGGTTCTCTCTTTGGGAACAATGGAGATGTTTTTCTAACTCTATTATATTTAAGCCATTTCTAATTTTTAATTCCATAACCTTTGACTTTTTGTTTATGTTTTATTTGGGGTAAAATATGAACCATCTTCATGATGAAAGGATGATTTTTTTCCCTCGGTTCACTCTGTTTCTTAAATCTCTTGTTTGTTGATTTTTTCTGGCATTTTTGCAATACATTTTTTAAAAATTTAGATTCGTTATTATCAGACAGTATTTATTTCTTTTATTGGTGTTTTGGGAACCAAGATAGGCATGCTGAGGAGCTAGCCCTCTGAGTTTTTTGTATTTTACACAAAATAATACACTTGTTGATGACTTAATGTGTGAAATATGAGGAGCACACAGTGTGATTCAGTGATGCGCATATGCGTACTATTCTGCACAATACAGTGTGATTCAGTGATGCGCATATGCGTACTATTCTGCACCAACTGCGATTGGATTAGTTAGCACAGGTCTTTATCAGAAGACCAATTTGCAAGTGTGCCTCCGTTTAAAAGGTATTTTTTAAATAAAATATTTTATCACTGTAACAAAAGAGCTATTCAGTCTCACTGACAAAAAAATAATTAGCCCTTGGACAATAAAGATTACATTATTTAAAGGGAAACGTGTTAAAGCCATATTTTGTAAATTTATAAAACAAATATTGTTTGTTTGCCACAAGTATTCCTGTAAATTAAAACATTTAATTTACATCATTTAATTTGCATCCAGGTAGCTTGCAACTTATATTCTAAAGAGACTATTATGAAGTGTAGCATGTCATTATAAAAGTTCTAGATCCTCAGTTGGCTTGATGCCTACACTATGTGCATCCCATCATGTAAACATGCTGCAAGCATTTTCGACTCTCAGTGATGTGATGTGGAAAGGCCTATTTTACTGAAATAAGTGGAGAGAGAGATTGCCCATCTGCTGGTATCTTTTTCAGTTGCTCGTTGCCTGGTCTTTTTAAAAATGAGATCCTTTTTTAAAAATAAACTATTAACTAAGCAGGCAGGCTGACTGGCCAGCTGCTGTTTTTTCTCCATTGCTCCCCTTTTAAAATATAACCTCTGTGCAGTTCTGGTAGCTTTCATCTCTGCCCCACAGCCTACGGAAGTTTGAATTGTACACTTTGTACTCGACTTTAGACATGCCACTTTTTTTTCCAGAATTTATTCCTGGAACAAATTTCAGTGTGACTCAGAGCTGTGAATTTATAGTTGGGATCAGTCAGGAACCCCAGACTTAGAATTCCTTTTGAAGGTACAAAACAGATGCTACAGTTCTAAGTCCTGACGCTGGGCAGCAGCACAGCAGTCGGCATGAGTGGGCTTCCAGACAGCCGCCTCACGTGGAGGCTGGTGGCGCCCAGGCCAGGCGCAGTTAGTCGCTTCAGCTTCTCAGAGGAGCCGCGCATTCCACGGAGTAAGGCGACCCCGTCATCCTGGACTATTCTAATGTAGAAGAGGGGACCCAGTGCCATTTTGATTTTCCTCGTTGCAGATTAATGCCTTCTGGGTTTTTGGACTTTCTTAAGTACACAATCTGCCCTTTGCTCACCATCATTTTCTCTTATCATTGACAGCTAATTTAGAAATAGACAGTCTGAGAAGAATTCGTCATTTCTGTAGAGTATTCATTTGAGGGTATTTTGAAAATTATGTTAAATGAAAAATATTAACATGTGTGACATAAAACTTAATCATTTACTTTCAACTCCTTCACGTTTCCTTGGAAGAAGAAAACAAGCTTGTTGAAAGAGAACATTGAAGCATCATTTGTTTTAAACACCTTGCAGTTGGGACTCATCCTATATTTAATTTGCAGTTCTTTTTCAGTTGCCTTTAAAATTTAATTTTATATCCGTGTGTTAGATGTGTATGATTATTGGGAAATTACACACTCGGAAGTTACATAGTATTTAAGGCTGGTTATCGTAGCCCATGAAGAAGTGTAAGTGATTCTCTCTCTCTTGTTAGGTTAGCGATGCAACTAAGCTGAGGCCAAAGGCTGAGTTCTGCTTTGGTAAGTTGCTGTATTTTATGTGAGTTATTTGAAGTTAGATTAATGTAATTACACCATATTGTAAAACAGTCACCAAAAACAACATGACACAAACCTAATGGCTAATGAATTATTCTAAGGCAAATTCCCTTGAGACCCCCATCCAGGTGAAGAAATAAAACTGCTCTCTCACCCCTGAAGCCTCTTTCCTGAGTCCCATCCCGCTCCAGCCCCCTCCCTCTGTCCATGTGTAATCATTGTCTAGGTCTTTACAGTGATCACCCCCAGCAAGGTTTCAGGTAATACTTAACTTTCTACCTTGTATTAGTCTATATTTAATACATAAATAATGAAAGGATTTGTTTTTCAGCTGGTAGGTAATGAGAAGTTCATAGCGTGGGGTAATCGAGGGTATCTGATTAATTCGTTCATCAGACATTTAGTGAACGTCCCATGTACGTGCACTGTGCTCGTCTCTGGGGCTATGAGGGTGGCAAGATGCGATCGCCACCCCTGTGACTCTCACAAGCTGGTGTCTCGCAGGCAGATACAGTGCCAGGTGATTCCTGCATTCATCACGGTCAGAAAAGGAGTGCGCAGTCTCCTTTTCTGACTTTTCTAGGGGCAAGTCAAGTAACAGAGAACTTTGTATTTTAGAATTTGTCATACACGTATTCTCGGCAAGTCTTTTTGATATAAAATCTCAAGCTTACATTTTGAACGAATACGAATATATAGTAATAGATTAGACGTTCAGTTATGGGAGTATTTAGAGCGGGTAATTTTAGTTGGAATCAAAGATTAAGACTGATCATTTATTGGTCTGCTAAGAGTTAGTCCTCTGCTACCAGAGGGGATAGAGAAAAGATTCATAAATGCTTGCCTTTGGAGAGGGAGCCTCTGGCTTGTAAAATGGAACCACAGCTTCCACTCAAAATGGCAACATTGGCTTTCCCACCTCTGCTTCCTCAGATTGCTCAAAAACAGTGAGAACAAGAAACATTCAAACCATCTTTGATGAAACTAGCAGACATCTGTAACCCACAGGGTATAAAGATGGAAGGCGGATGGAGGAGGGATGATAAACAACTTAGTAGAGCTGGCCATCTCAGTGTCCTGCCCATGCTCCAACTCTAGGTAGACTTGGATGCTGGATTTGTCTGGGGAAGCAACAGTGAGGAGAGACCAAAAAAGGGGACTTTGTTTGAACATCTATATAAGAAACAACCTCTAACCTCTACCTGCGTCTGGCTCAGTCAGGCAGCCACCCACCATTCCAGCAAGTAATGGCATGTATAGTGTCTCCAGAAATAGAATCAGTGAGGCTGTGCGCTTGCGAACACTAGTTCCAGAGAAGAGAGATGAAGCACGACACCGAAAATAGGATTGAATGAAAGTCTGCACACTGAATGCAGCCCTTTCCTTCATCCCGCCCCAGAGCATTGGAGAGCCACGTGTAGGTGGGCTAAGAATCCGAACACCCCAGAGAAGAGAGCCAGGGGAGCTGACCGC
>NW_011889235.1:114027-121323 GCF_000151845.1 Pteropus vampyrus
GTCCCACGCACTGTGCAGTTTTCTTACATACATCACCTCTACCCCTCAAGGAAGGGATGGCTGGCATTCCGTGTCCTAGACGAGAATAACAGAGCTCAGAGAGATTAAGTAATGTTTCTAAGATGATACTGCTAATCAGTGCATGAGCTAGTCAGGTCTGACTCTAGACTCTGATTTTTTTAACCCATCACATCACTATGCCTCTTGAAACAATACTTAAAGCACATGAATTGTTATTCAGACTGCAAGGTGTGCTAAGAGTCTTTTTAGAGGTATATTTGCCTCTCTTTCCCATAAAAGAGATCCTTATATAAATGTTATTCATGCAAAAGCGTGTGTGTTAAGTAAGCACTTGCTTGGTGGCAGGTGTACTGTATCACTAAGTGCTTAGAGTTCAAACTCTCCAGACACTCTAGGCAGTTTCCCAAAACAGCCTTGAGAGGAAGAAGCCATCATGAGAACTCAGCCTAAGCTGGGAAAAGATGCTTTACTGATTGTTGTTAGAGATTAAAAGCAGAAGCTAAATGTGGACATTGTCCTAGCGAGTTAATTTATCTTAGTTTATCTTTATGGCATTTATAATTTCTCCAGCCTCTAGTAAGATATGAAAGAACTGATTTACAGTGTTTTAAATTTCTTTAGTTTTCAGTCTAGTTGTTTTATAGCACTTCACAAGAAATTATTTGATTTCCTTTCTGAGATTCTCATCTCAATTCAAGGAAGCTCTGCTTTAGTGTCTTGGTCTCAGTTCCAATTTCAGAATCTTATGCATTTGAGAAATAACTTATTTTCCCTAAAGGGTTACATCTCCCCCTTCCCTTGGTCGTATTCAGCTGAGTGCTGGTATACCATTTAAAATTTCAATGGAGACTTCTGGAAATTATTCTTATATTTCAAAAATTGCAACACCGTAGCTATTCAAATAGTCCTAGAATATTTGTTTAAAAAATAAATACATGCGATATGTAATTAGTAAGTTTTAATACAGGAGTTGTAGTTTGTCGGCAACTGTATATGCAGAGGTAGGCTTTGCTTTATACAAGTAGTCACTAAAGGGGCGTATATAAATTTAATTGCATAAAAGTTCCAAATGTATTAAGATTTTAAATATAAAGAAAATGCATAAGCGCTGGAAAGTAAAGGTGTTTATTTTTATAATCTTGAGTTGGGGAGATTTTTTAAATATGTTTGATAAAAGATACCATGAACAAAGTGAAGAAACAAATGACAAACTGGAAAAAGTACTTGAAATAAAAAAGTAAGAACTCATATAAAAACTCTTATAAGTCTATAAAAAAATAAATGAACAACTCAGGAGAAATATGAGTAAAGAAAATATACAAAGTTCACAAAACAAATACATGTGGCCAATAAACATATAAAACTAATTTATCTCAATAATCGCAGAAATTCAGATTTAAACAAGGTATAATTATTCGCCAATTGGGTAGTCAGAGTGCTGTATTAGTCAGGGTCCAGTCAGAAAAACACACGAAACCAGGTATTTCAAACCCAGCGGATTTGTTAAAGGGATTGGTTACCAAAATGTTGTTAAAGCTGAAAAAGTACAAAGGGAATGATGAACTGACCCACAAGTTAGAAACTGCATGAAGCAGCTGCCACCCCCAGGGCTGGAGAGACGAAAGAAAAGGTAGTATTACCAGAGCTTTGGAGGGGGCCACCAGGGGGCTAGTGCCTGGCATGTGCTGGGACCCCAAGGTTGGGTAGGAGGCTGAAGCAGCTGCTTGTGTGCTGCTGCTGCTGCTGGAGAGAGGTCAGCAAGAGCAGGGATCTGCAAGAGACCCCTCTTCTCATTGGTCTCCCCACCTTCCCATATCTCCTCCGAGCGTCCCGTTAGCAGAACGTGACCTGAGCTGGCAAGGAAGTGTAGGGAATCTTGTCTGCAGGCTCCCAGCCCCAGTGTCACAAGTCCTTGGGGCTCAACGGGCCCATAACGAGCTCAGGCAGTGGGGAGTATTAGAAGAAAGAGGTCTTTGGATGCACTACTGGTGGGAATATAAAGGGGCTAACTTTTTGGGAAGGCAGTTTTCCAGTGTCTATAAAATTTTAAACATGAATTTCTTTTGATCCAACAAGTCTATGTTAAGAAATTATCCTAAAAAGAAAAAAAAAATTATAGAAATCATATACGTATGTTTTTCCATACTTGGAAAAACATACGTATATGATGTTTCATTGGGATATTTTATGTAATTTCAAAAATCAGAAATAGCCTAAGTATGTATCATTAGAAGATTGGCTAAATACATTGTGGTATTTTCGTTAAATGGAAAACATGGCCATTAAAAGTAAGAGTTTACCTACGTTACTCAGTAATAATAGCAGTGCTATATGTGGGGTAACATTTTTTCAAACCCGAGAAAGTCACAGTGTTGAACCTAGCGTGGTTTTTCAGCTGCTGCAAACGAAATTAGAGGTAACAAGGGCAAATTTTCATGTGTTGTATTTTATTTTTTCTTTCAAGTTATGAATGCAGGGATGAGGAAATATTTCCTACAAGCCAATGATCAGCAGGACCTCGTAGAATGGGTAAATGTGTTGAACAAAGCTATAAAGATTACAGTAAGTATTTGTTTTTGTTTTTTTTTTTTAAGTTTAACATCTGGAAATAATCTTTACATTTTGAAAATACACCTCCTGAATAATAACTGAATTACCAGGTTGCGTACCGAAAGTTTATTTAAGACAGGTGTTTATAATGTGAACACATTTTCTTGCACATGGTGAGTACAGGCCCGTAAAATCGGCCCATAAATGCCTCTTTGACCCATTAGGCACCTAATAATGGTATATATCACTGTAGCGTTTCGCCCTTGCTTACAGTAATGTTTTAGGGGACAATGTAGGGTCGAGTTCTTCCTTGAAGATGTGTTTTTCCCTCCCGAAGGAGAGAGAGAGGCTTCCTGCCACCCGCCCAGGCAGCAGGAGAGGGCGTTCCGGGACCGGTGGTAGGTGGAAGTTGACACTGGGAGGAGGACCCGGTGAAGGGACTGATCCGAAGGGCTGTGGCAGCCAGGGGGTCCTGTCACGTGGCCCTTGGGGAGCTTGTCACAGGCTCTGAGCTTCTTGCCGCGCCCACTTTTTCCCCTCGAGTTCAGAGCTTGCTCCCCTCACACCCCTTTTCTGTGCTACAACTTCCTGCTTCCAGCACCCTCCTTTCTCTTCTTGGTTTTCTGATGAACATTCATGTGTTGATTATTTACAGTGTGCAGGCCTTACACTGAAGGTTTTACCTAAATTATCTGAAAGGTGAGGCTTAGAAGGATTAAGTAACTTTTGCAGGTTCCATGGCTGGTAAGTTGTGGAGCTGTGAGCCAAACCCCATCTTGTCTGACTCGAGAGCCCAACCGAAGCACAGTGCCTTAACTGCTTCCTGAAGAAGAGCCCTCTCTGTCCCTACAGCAAAAAACAAGCTTTTCTGAGAGAGCTCACTGCCGGCGATGATAAGCAAGAAAACAGGTTCTGGTCCCTGGTTATCCGCCTTACCTGCCACACTGGCAGAGACGCACATAGGAGCCCACATGGAAACGGTCAGGCAGGAAGTCCTGTGTGAGCTCTGTGTAAATCGAAATGTGTTTTTACTAACATGCAGTTATTTAACGGACCTCAAACGACTTACTCTCAAAAAAAAAAATGCTCCGAAAGTCAGCATATGTTACTTTCCATCTAAAACAAACGATTCCATGTTTATATCACAACACAGTAAGGAGTTAACATAACTAAAGCTGTCCAGAGTTACGTGAGATTTCTGGTCTCGCACCAGAACAGCCTGTCACCACACGACAGAACGCCCACGCACTGCCTCTGCTCTGAGGCGCAGCAGAAGCATTTTAGGTTTGTGCAGCTTCAGGAAAGCACGTTTTTGAACTGATCAGAAGTACATATTCTTAAAAGGTTTTAATTGGTTTTTAGCTCTCCCAATAAGTTTTCCCTGTTTGGAAATTTATTTAGAAACACAATATCGGGTAATTTTACTGAATTCATTCGTTTTTTTACAATTTTTAATAAAAAGCAGCACTAGTTTCTTGGTGCTTTAAGAGAATAAGTAATGAATGATCTCAGGCTTTTCACCGTTTGAGTCGATGGTCTAAAACCATCTTATGCACGTGACAGGGTTAGGCTTACTCTGTGGGAGAGAAACTGATGAGGGCTTGGGGAATGCTCCAGAAGTATGCAGACTTAAATGGCTTTTGTGTCTTGCAGCTTTATTTTACATATTGAATTTTTATAGTTTTTAAGATAAATCTGTTGGTATTTGCTTTTATAATCCAAATTTAGGAAATTAAATACATATAAGATAGAAATTTTTAGCATATCAGTAGAGTGATAGAACTATTAAAGTGAGTATAGAATGGATACCACTTACTAAAAGTCAGCTTTATAGAGATACACATTTACCTCATAGATAGCAAGGGAAGAATTTCTCACGCTTTAATAAGGTACTTTTTAATGTAATTTTAGCCTTTCAAAAACCTTAGTTTTAATTCATTTGCGTTCTACACATGGAAGTGGGTTAGGGTGTGGCGTCCAATTCGTCCTACTTCTCTGTGGAGATTGCTGATGATGCACGTGTAGGTTTCTTTGAAAAATTAGAGTTTACAATTGAATATACGTGCAGTTTACCTTTCTGTGGAATCATTCCAAATGGTGTTTTGGTCAGTTATGTACCTTATTAGCCTACTGAGTACAGTGTGTCATGTAAGCTTAAGATTTTTGAAAATCCAAAATCAGATTTTGGAAGTATGTAGTTTCAGAATAGAGGTGGTCAGAGGGTAGTGGGGATGGTGATCATTCAGCTACAGACTCCTCACAGTGGCACCGTGCCATCTTAGTGGACTGTCCTCCGACACCGTGGCCTGTGGCTTTCATTACTTTCTTGAAGTCTGTGTGAATGTGCGTTGGTGTCTGCCATTTAAAAACTTTTTCTCCTTATTTAAAAAAAGAAAAAGAGCAGTAGTAGAGAAACCAACCCTGAAGTATCAATGACTAGAGTTTGGAAAATCAGATTTTAAAGTATGCTTTCATCTATTCATTTATAGTGACGACAATATGGTGGTCTCTGGTCCATTGTTATTGAGAAATGTCTAAGATGTATATGGCGTATCCCTGGAAACCCACTCTATTTAAAAATAGTGTCTTTTTTCACCAAAGATTTTAATTTAAAATCAGTATTAGATTTCAATCGAAAAATATTTTGAAATTGTGGCAAAATTCCACACTTGTTTAAAAATTGGCAACTGGGAGCAAGTAGCGTAGGCCGAATACAAGAGTTTGGTCCTAACACACGTGCCCAGAGCAAAAGGCCTCTCTCTACCTTATGCTAGACTCCTTCACCCGGCAGGCCTTGGGTGCAGCCCTCAGAAAGGTCATCATTAGCAGGCGTTTGTGTTTGAACATATTAAGTTTCGATCCTCAAGCTCTGTCATCATTCTCCATTTTGTTCATCTCTTCTTCTTCAGGTCATTTTTTTTACCTTTTCTTTATTAGAATTTCCCACTATTAGGATTGCGTGTAAATGCCTACTAAAAATACATTTAAATCTTTTACCAAAAACAGTCACAGTAAAAAAGGCTAGAAAGCAAGGGAGAGGAGAAGCAGCAGGCAGTGAAACCAAGCCTGTGCATTGTCTTCGATACTTGCTATCTGCCCAGCCAGTCGCTTTTCTGATTCTCATTAAACGGGGGCTGGCTTCCCGGCCCCCCCACCCCAACCCCGCTGCTGAAAATATGTTTTTTTAATGGCTGAATTTAGACTAATTCTCATTCAGAACTTATAAGGGAGTTACTATATTCGTAGGTATTTTGTTTGTATAAGGTGATTATAATTTAGCTAAGTTTTATTTTAAAATGCAAGTGAGTTAATTCTTGAACCTCTAACATTGGAATTTTATATGTTAAGCATTTTGTTTTAAGGACAAATCAGCAGTCGGCTTAACAGCATAGGCAAGGATTTTTAATATTGTCATTTCCAGAAGGAAAGTAGAAAAATCAATATACATTTCAGTATATTTTAGGGTAATCTTAGAGGTTTTTCTTGGGAACGTCTCATGTATGACTAACTTCTTGAAAGAGGAATAACTAACTATTTTTCACATGGGTCACCTTTTAGCACATTTCAGCTAATACGTTTGAATTGGTAGTTTTCTCTCTACTTTCAAATTCTCTTAATGCTGTTTTCTGTTTTTTAATGGGTAACTTGACCACATTTTATCTGTCGAAGTAATTTAAACACAGGCTGCTCTTCATTAGGAAGCACTGTGTGCCTCCGCAGCGAATTGTTTCTGGGTGTTGTGTGCTTTGTAGCCCTTCTGCTTTCATGTATTCATGTGAATCTTGTCAAGTAAAATCTGTCCATTGTGGTACTGCCTTTTAAAAGCACTCCAAAACGTGCAGCCTCTTAGAAAAAACTCTTGGTGGGACTCAGGAGGCACCCCCCTCAGGATGAGTTTCTCTTCCCTTCCTGTCCTGTCTCTCGCTCTCTTTTGTTTCTGCCAGTCCCTGGCATTGTCCTGTAAATAATGCTGAGATGGGGGAGGGTGGCTCGAGGCCTGGGAGAAAGCCTTGACAGGAAGCATCTCTAGGGAGGGACACGAGGTACAGCAGATGAGAGGAAGTTTCAGAAGTCACCCAAGAGACAAGTTATTTATGTCCGTAAATTATATTTATGTGGATTGGGATCTACTGCAGCTCAGTGTTTCTCATACACACACAGTCTGTGTTTGCCCAGTATTTTGCAAAAAGCTTCTTTGTAAAGCCTGTCTGCAGATGCCCTCGTACACCTGCTTTCCCACAGACCCGGTGGGACTAGGATCATGAGAGAGCGCAGCCTTTGGAGCAGTGTTTCTAGCAGTGTGGTTCACGAAACACCTACATCAAAAATGCCTGGTGATCCTGCTGAAAGCACAGTGTTGTCAGCTGCACTGTAGGTGTATTGAATCAGAATTTCTGGGTATGGAACCTGGGAATCGGAAGTTTTTAATAATGGTCCTGGGTGACACTAACACTTGAGAAACTGTGCTGCTTTGAAGTCATATTTGAGTCTTTGAATGCAGTGCGGGTGGTTTTATGTTACCTGTAGCTGTGCAGTGCCCTGTTGACAGGGATTAGCTGTACGACAGGTTATTTAATTTTAAATTAAACGTTTTTACACCACTTCTCCTGTGCTTGTGGGTAGCGTTTGTTATGTTTCTGAAAGCCCGCAAGATCCTCAAATGCCCTTCTAATCATTGGAGAGAGATTAAATGTCATGTTCAATATCATAATTGGTGCTGAACAT
>NW_011889235.1:121373-138817 GCF_000151845.1 Pteropus vampyrus
TCTGTCGAAGTAATTTAAACACAGGCTGCTCTTCATTAGGAAGCACTGTGTGCCTCCGCAGCGAATTGTTTCTGGGTGTTGTGTGCTTTGTAGCCCTTCTGCTTTCATGTATTCATGTGAATCTTGTCAAGTAAAATCTGTCCATTGTGGTACTGCCTTTTAAAAGCACTCCAAAACGTGCAGCCTCTTAGAAAAAACTCTTGGTGGGACTCAGGAGGCACCCCCCTCAGGATGAGTTTCTCTTCCCTTCCTGTCCTGTCTCTCGCTCTCTTTTGTTTCTGCCAGTCCCTGGCATTGTCCTGTAAATAATGCTGAGATGGGGGAGGGTGGCTCGAGGCCTGGGAGAAAGCCTTGACAGGAAGCATCTCTAGGGAGGGACACGAGGTACAGCAGATGAGAGGAAGTTTCAGAAGTCACCCAAGAGACAAGTTATTTATGTCCGTAAATTATATTTATGTGGATTGGGATCTACTGCAGCTCAGTGTTTCTCATACACACACAGTCTGTGTTTGCCCAGTATTTTGCAAAAAGCTTCTTTGTAAAGCCTGTCTGCAGATGCCCTCGTACACCTGCTTTCCCACAGACCCGGTGGGACTAGGATCATGAGAGAGCGCAGCCTTTGGAGCAGTGTTTCTAGCAGTGTGGTTCACGAAACACCTACATCAAAAATGCCTGGTGATCCTGCTGAAAGCACAGTGTTGTCAGCTGCACTGTAGGTGTATTGAATCAGAATTTCTGGGTATGGAACCTGGGAATCGGAAGTTTTTAATAATGGTCCTGGGTGACACTAACACTTGAGAAACTGTGCTGCTTTGAAGTCATATTTGAGTCTTTGAATGCAGTGCGGGTGGTTTTATGTTACCTGTAGCTGTGCAGTGCCCTGTTGACAGGGATTAGCTGTACGACAGGTTATTTAATTTTAAATTAAACGTTTTTACACCACTTCTCCTGTGCTTGTGGGTAGCGTTTGTTATGTTTCTGAAAGCCCGCAAGATCCTCAAATGCCCTTCTAATCATTGGAGAGAGATTAAATGTCATGTTCAATATCATAATTGGTGCTGAACATATTGTATTACATTTTATTCAAAGCCTTAAAAATTTATAATTGAAATATAGACTACATGAAACAGTCTCTTGGCAGAAATAATGATTCACCAAGTACCTTATTTCCTGATTAGGCCACATAAGAGAAATGAAAATAAATGTTAAACCTTTTCAATGTCTTTGATTCTACTTTAGTGAGGTGTTACTATATGAAATTCCGCTGCTGCCCCAGTCATATTTGTCCATACTTGTGATTTATCACTGATATAAGTATTGGAATTCCTTTCTAAAATTCCTATTAAGCTTTAAGTTATTTTGAACATTTTAACTTGTAATTTATATTAAATATTTTATTCTTTTTTCCTGCTGATGTTGGATTCATCCATTGAGTTGGTCTTTCACCATTTACTCAGTACGTTTTCAGTGATGGACTGTCCCGAAGCCAGTAATAAGGACCATGCCGTGATCCCTGTCCTCAGGGATGTTTCAGAATCATGGGTAGGGATGGAGGGAAGGCAGAGGTAACAGCGCAGGAGTGCTAAGCCCTGATAAACGGGGTGATACAGTGCTTGCGTGTGGAAGAGGGTCACACAAACTTAGCTGGAATGTAGTACAGCCAGGAGCCAAGCCTGCTGCCCCAGGCCTCTGTGGCTGTTTTCCTAAGACTACAGTGGGGCTGGCGCTCCGTGCACAGGGTTTGGTAGGAGGATTAAATGAGAAAATGTACCTGCCCTGGTGAGCACTCCGTAGAGGATGGCCGCGTTATAAAGCATTACCGTAACAGAAGAATTAGGGTGAGAACTTAAAGGGGAGCAGAGACATCCACTATCAATTTTCATATATGTTTCTTACATAGAAATAGACCGTTAGTTGGAAATGCTGTGATAAAAGAGGGTATATCGTGTGAAATGCAGGTTGCAAAACCATTCACGTTGACTTGTTATTTTAGGTACCAAAGCAGTCAGACTCACAGCCTCATTCTGAGAACGTGAGTCGCCAAGGTGAGTGTGGTTCGAAGAAGCAAGTGTCTTACAGAACTGATATTGTTGGCGGTGTACCCATCATCACTCCAACTCAGGTACAAATTAATTCTGCTTTGTGTGATGATTTAATGATTTAATGACTGATTTCTGTATTGTTAATAAAACTAAAGCAGTACATCTTCATCAAATTAACATAATAGTCAATTAAGACAAAAAAAGTTACATTTGTTTCTTATTTCAAAAGTGTTTATTGTAAAAAATTGGAAGATCACGGATAAACAACACCTGACACTTCTCATGCTTTCCCTGAGCCTTCTTCTGTGAACTTGTGGCCCCGGAAGCGGACATTCAGTTGAACCCTGAATAATTCGGGTTCGAACTGCACGGGTCCATTTATACTCAGATTTTTTCAGTAAATACCTGTACCGGTTACGCTCTGCGGTTGGAGTCCTCGCACGCAGAGGGCGTATCGTTTTATATCGGGGACCTGAGCACCATGGGTTTTGGGGTCTGGGGGCCCTGGAATCGACTCCCCGCGGATCTGAGGGGCAGCTACGATTCGGATGCTCTGACTCCGGCGTCGTTCAGGGTCAGCTGTACTTGGGAAACAGCTTTTTTCACTAACGTCGCAAACGTTTTTTAAGTCATTGAAGATTATTTTGCCTCATTTTTATGACTGTGTATTATTTTGCCACAAATTTACCACAGTTTGCAAATCTTCTGTTGGACAGTTCTTTCTTTTTTCTTTTCTTAAAATAAACGACGTGATTAGGAGAAACCCACCCTCTCCTGTGTTTCTCACACCACTGTCCCGCTCACAACACTTACCAGATGTGTGGGTTCCCCCCACACCATGCCATTCTGTGGCACCAGCTGCGTGCCCTACAATTTAACTGAATTCTGACACTATCTCCCCGGACCCCACAGGTTAAGGGCTCAGTCCCACAGGAATCCCTCCCTCCCCCTCAGGTGCCGGTCGCAGGTCTCAGGTCCAAGTTGTCATCACCTGCACTTCTGACCAATGGCTGTAAGCGGGAGGTTCCCACAACCCCCTTCCTTGGGGGTCGGTTCCTTTGCTAAAGCGGCTTGCAGACTTCAGGAAGACAGTTGACTTGTCGTTTACGGTTTATGTCAAGAGGGTATGATAAAGGGCGCAGATGAACTTCCAGATGGAAGAGACGTGTTGGGCAAGATGCGCGGGAGGCGTGCGGCCTTTCCGGGCCCTGTCTGGGCACAGCACTCTCCCCGCACCCCCACAAGTTCACCAGCCCCGAAGCTGTCCGAACCCTGAACCCCGTATCCTCCCATAGGCACGATCGATCACTCACTCCACTTCCAGCCCCTCACCCCTCTGGAGAATGGGGAATGGGTTGAAAATGCCATGCTTCTAGTTATGGCTTGGTCTTTCTGGTGATGAGCCCGGATCCAGGAGCTATCCATTAGCCCACTAACAGTCACCTCATTAGGACAAAGGACACTGCTCTCACCCAGGCAGTCCCAAGGGATTTAGGAACTCTGTGTCAGGAACCGAGATCGAACACCAAATATTAGAACAAAAGATGCTCCTCGTGCTGTTATTATTGAGGAAATTGCAAGGGTTTTAGGAGCTCTGTGCCAGGAACCGGGGCGGAGACAAACATATATTTTTTCTATTATATCATAAATACTGTGATGAATATTCTTGTAGCATGAGCTTTAGGGACATAAACAGTCTTTTGTAAAGGATAAACTCCTAGAAATAAAATAGCTGAGTCAAAAGTGTTTGTTAATATGTGTATTTTTTTAAGCCTGTTTTTCAACAACCTGGCCTAGATGAGCTAAAGAAAGGACTGGAATTTTGACTCAATTCTATCCCAAAAGTACTGTTATGCTAAATTAAATCATATTTGGGTATTATGAAAAATACAAATTTATTTTAAAAACTTATGATGAAATTAAAACCTTTGTATGAGTTTAAATTTTTTATGTTACTATCGAATGAGTTTGTAAGGTAAATTAAATTACCAGCAGTGGAGAAACCGAATATTTTCAAGTAATTAATTGGTATTGCCAGCGTTGGACATTTTCATTACTTTTTAAAGGTTTAAAAGGTACACAGATACTTTATAAACCTTTATAAACTTTTGACACTCTATAAACCTTTACAACCCAATCGTATTATGCACCATAATTTTCAGGACTTTTGTCAGCGGGGAGTGATTAGCAGAAAGAGATTTCCTACTACATTAAATACTTGGGGGGGCCACACCTCAGTCTTACCATGCCACTTAGGGGAGGCCACACCTCAGTCTTACCATGCCACTTAGGGGGGCCACACCTCAGTCTTACCATGCCACTTAGGGGGGCCACACCTCAGTCTTACCATGCCACTTAGGGGGCCCACACCTCAGTCTTACCATGCCACTTAGGCTGGGAAGCCTTTCACTCCCAACCCTTTCCTCCCACCATTCTGAGTGAGGAAAAAAAAATTATTATTGAGTGCTTTCTGTATGCCAGGCAAAGGATTATACTGAGTAAAAACTCCATGCTTTAGGGAGAGGTTACATTTATCATCAGAGTTCACTAAGAAATAATCTAGGATTTTGTGTGTGTGTGTGTGTTTACTTTTTTAAAGTAATGATTTTAACCTGTAAGACTTCTTGTTGAGATACAGCTAGACTACGCTGCTTTTGCCTCTCTTGTCTTGTGTGGATATACGTGATTCTAAGACAATTTATTTATAGTCGTATTAGGCTATTTTCATTATTTATATCTGGTTGTTTTAATTTTGTACAGAATTAAGATTCCATTTTGATTTTGGTATAGATTACTCAGTAAGTTCTAAGATTCTGTAGTGGGCATCATGTTAAAGATCCCAAAGAATTTTATTGCTGTCATTTTTCAATGTAGTTTATTTAATGATGAAGTAGTATTTACTTATAAAAGTATTTAGATGACATGGTATCAAGAAAATGTTGACTAAATCTCATTTGCATGGTTAATTTATTCGGTAACTATTGGATTAGCATGTACTTAAGTGCTAGGATTACAAAGTTAAGCACATAACGATTAGTGCTGTTGACCTGTCTAAGTGTAGAGCAGGTTGAGAATTCCTCAAGTTATGATTTGAATATTTAGTTTTTCTCTTGAAATTTAGGCATTCTTAAAAACATACCTTTGGTGATATGTGGTGTTCTAGATTATCACTTTAATATGTTATAAATAAACAAGAAACTAGTGCTTTGGGAAACATGAAAACCTGAGTATAGTTAGTTTTTTTAAAGCACTGGACTTACACGTAAAAAAATAAAAATAAAACTACAGTGTTTTTAGAAAAGAGCAAAGGGGAAAACCTTCAGGATCTAGTACCAGGTGAAGCGTTTTGAGACTTGATATCAGAAGCACTATTCGTAAAAGGAAAAAATTGGTAAATTTGACTTTGCCAATATTAAAAATGTTCGCTCTTGTAAGACCCTGTTAACCGGATGAGAAGAAAAGCTCGACGTTGAGAGAAAATATTTTCAATCCACACACCTAGCAAAGCACTCGCATCTATCAAAACTCAGCACTAACACAATTCAGTTAGAAAATAGGCAAAACGACTGAACAGAGATTTTAGTTAAAGTTAAAAGATACACAAATGGTAAATGTGCGCTGGAAAGGATGTTCATCATTAGCCAGTAGGCAAATGCAAATGAAAGCCACAGTGAGGTATCCCTACACACCTATTGGAGTGACTCAACTAAAAATTAATGATAAATGTTGACTAGGATGAGGAGAAACAGAATCACTCGTACATTGCTGGTGGGCATGTAAAATATAGCACAGCCACTTTAAAAAAGGGTTTGGCAGATTTTTATAAAAATCAACCTGCAATTAATATGTGACCCAGCATTTACACTGGGCATTCATTTTAGAGAAATGAAGAATCAATGATCACAGCAAACCCATACACGCACATGCATAGCAGGCTTGTTCCTCATAGCCAAAGCTGCAAACAGCTCGAGTGCCCTTTAACGGGTGGACAGCCAGTGGGGCACCAAAGCATGGCACCCGCTGAGCAGTAAGAGGGAGTGAGCATCCGAAGCAAGGAACAACCTGGGTGAACCTTCAGAGAATTACGTTGACTGAAAAAAGCCAATCTCATAAAGTCCCCTATTATATGATTCCATTTATGTTATATTCTCCAACTGCCTAGGGCTTGTGGATAGGGGCTCAAAAGGGGTACCCAGGGAGCCTCTTGGTGATGAACACTTCTGTGCATTGGTGGTGGTAGTTCCACAAATCTGCATGTGATAAAATAGCATAGAATGACACATACACACGGAGAGAAATGAGTTCACGTAAAACTGGCAAAATCCAAATATGGTTGCGTAGTGTTTCGGTTTTGATAATGTACGGCAGTTCCACAGTTTCCCTGTTTGGGGGGACCAGTTGAAGGATATATGGACCTCCTGTGCATCTTTTATTATCACTTTCTGTGAATCTATATCATTATTTCAAAATAATAGTTTAAACCCTCACACACAGAAAAAAAGCACTGGTGGCAGGACTTTTATTGAACAAGAGAAATAGAAATCTTTGGTTTTATCAATAATACGTAAGTTATGATTAAGTATCTCAAAATAATTAGAAAACTTTTCACTTCCAAATCTATGTTCCTAACTGAACGAAGATAGGGTTTAAGATTTTGTACTAGAATAATGAACAGCATGAAGTATAAATATGCTTTGAATCTAAACAAGCAAGAACAGAATTTATTTTGCTTCATTTTAGAAAGAAGAAGTAAATGAATGCACCGAAAGTACTGACAGAAACAATTTGAAACGATCGCAAAGCCATCTTCCTTACTTTACTTCTAAACTACCTTCAGATAGTGCAGTTATCAAAGCTGGGTATTGTGTGAAACAGGGAGCAGTGGTGAGTAGCTTAACAGCGTGTGTGTGGTAATGACAGTAAGTGTTAGCACAGTCTCCATACCCAGGTAAGTGAGGGGTCAGCTTGTCGGGGGAGCTGAGAGATGGAGCGAGAGTTATTCTGTGTTCCTAACTCCGTGCTATTATTTTCTTGGTCTGTGAGCGGCTAGGAGATTAATGCTGACTACCACTGACATTCAGTTTTAAATGAGCTTTCCTAACAGTTTAATTTTTCCAGAAAGTTTTTCTATCGATCTCCGCCCCCTGCCCTTGGTAGTGGGCCAGGGAAAGCACTCTAGCAGGGAGGTGACAGGGAAGAGGATGTCAGGGGGGCGGGGGACAGGGGGCGGAAGTCAGCCCAACACTTGATTTGGTGTGGGGCTGACAGCTGAAAGCTCTGTGACCTTGGGCTACTTACTTAGTCTCTCAGCCTCTCAGTTTCTTTTGAAGGAAAATCATATTCTGAAACCTGCCATTGAGAGGTGGTTTTGAAAAGCGTCAATGTGAGAGCACTTAGCACAGCACCTGGTCCTTGCTAAGAGCTGCCGTGGGTTATTCTCACACAGCCAGTTCCGTGATGCAGACCTGTAGCAAGCGAATCTACCAGTACTTCTGAGGTCCCGAAGTGCCTTTCTAAGCCATTCTTTCTATGTGAACTAAATCTTTAGAATTTTATGAGAAAATGTACATTAAAGTTTGAAAAAGAAAATTCTGTGAGTCAAGAAATACTAAAACTCTCCTGGCAGTTCTGTCTGACTTTAGACACCACTTCTTGTTAGCTTAGGTCAGCCGAGGGGAAGTTCCTTCCTAATTGTCTGACCTTCAGGTGAAGGTAAACGAAGGGGCGGGGGGCGGGGGCTGGAGGCTTCTCCTTCTGCCGTGTCTACAGGTAAAGGCAGCCGTCTCATCAGGCCGTGACTCTCTTGTGTGGCAGAGTTTTCAAGGAGACGTTCCTTTCTTTCTGTTTTACTCTTAGGGCTAAAATATCAACCTTTAGAAATACTGAAATGCTTCCACAAAAACTATATTTCTCTGACAAAAAATGTTTGTGCAAAGTAGGTTCACTTTAATATTAAATTTCTATTGCTTTGCTACTTAAGTATAAAGTACCTATAGAAAGATTTGTGCATTTTACAGATAGAGAAACTTGATGTGGTTTAATAACATTTCCTGTTCTTGCTGTTGAACTCTTCAGAGCATTTATTTTGTGGAGGTTGGGTATGGGGAGGATGGGGAAGTGCTTTTTCTTTTTTTTTTAATTTTTAGAACATTAAAAATATGAAACTACATTATAAAATTGTATAATAAAAACTGAAAGCCAGTCCCCAAAGTTGAATTAGGAATTCAAGGCCGGAGCAGCAACCATTAATCTCCTCGCTCACGGGGCGGCGAGGTTTTCCAGTGCTTGACATTTCTGGGTGTGGGCTCATGGCAGAATAATTAAGTGGTTCTTAACATCTGGCATTCTTAGAAGTCTTATGTCTGTGTTCCTCTCTGGTAGATGAAAAACTGGAAAAGAAGATATTTTCAATTGGATGAAAACACAATAGGCTACTTCAAGTCTGAACTGGTATGTTGCCGTGTCTTAAATGTTGCTTTAAAATGTTTGAGAAGTGTTACACTGTGGTAAAGTATGGAAAATATATTTTTGTCCTGTTTTCTCTTTTTTCAATAATTAAATTCTGGTTTTGAGAGGTACATACAATTCAGTTTTTGTTGCGATGCTTGTTAATGGTATTTTTGTTAAATATATCTTAAATTAAAAAAAAAAAAATCATATCTTCAAAGACATTCCACCTTGAAGGAATTAAGAATATCAGCCCCTCAGTCTACAAATTTTCTTAAAGGGACACTGGAGGAGGTGATGGAATTAAGTCTCTCAAAGTCAACATTTAACCCCATGTATTTCTGCCTTCTCTTCCCTGCCCCCTCATCACATTTTCTTTTCCTGTCAGATTGACTTTTAAGTTTCTTTATATGAGATGTTTTTGTCCTATCTGAAGGTAGAATCAAAGATCGAAATTCCTTCTTACATTTTTTTGAGTAACATCCTTATTTAAAATATTCTTGTCATGTGACCTGAGTTCTGCAGTAGGTTTTTGGGTAAACTAAATGCAGTTCTATACCTCACACGTCTGTCCTGCCTCTTCTTGTTTTACGGGACCTTTCAGGGGAACCATATACTTATTTGAAGGAAGGCACCGGAACAGCACTGTCCAGTCGAGCTTTCTGCACTGACGGAAGTGTCCTGTATCTGAGTGGCCAGGTCTGCGGACTGCATGTGGCTGTTGAGCACTGGAAAGATGTCTGTGGGACTAAGGAAACAGACCTTTAATTTTAAGATTAAAACTGATTGTATTTAATATTCGTTAATTTAAATAGTTGCACATAGCTAGTGGCTGCTGTGTGGGACAATGAAGTTCTAGGGAACAGGAAAAGTATACTGGAAGAATCATCTCAGGTGTCTGTTCTGGGAAGCTTTGGGGCCTGGATTAAATACCTTCGTTTTACACGCCGTGGTACCTGATGCCCACTGCTGTCGTATTTCACACTATTTTGTAACTGCGTGATTGTCTTTACCAGTCAACTACACGAGCTTCCTGAGAGCAAAGATGTTCTTACGTACCCTTTTATGAACACAGCTTCCGGTATTTGGTAGATAATAAGTGCTTTTGAATGAATGAACAGTGGCATAGTATAGGAAGAATAGCCATTTTAGCGTGGGATTCTTCTCAGACTTCAAATTCTAGGAACCTCAGCTGGAAGTACTAGTTACTTGGTTCAAAAAACACCAGCCTTGGTGTCTGAGAAGGCAGCGTGCGTGCTTTTGTTTGCAGGTTGATTCATTGCTTTTAGCGAATACCAGTACTCTTGGGAAGAGGCGTTCATGCAGCAGGTGTCCGCTGAGCTCTTGGGTCCTGGCGCAGTGTTCTGGGAACTGGGAATAAAAAGCAGCAACGTTCTGGCCTTCAGGAGTCCAGTTTGCCAGAGAAATTGACGTATACCTGTGTTACCTGCAGTAATTACGATAAGATAAAGACTATTATAGAAATATTTATTCAGTTTCGAAATCCTGTATATTCACGTTATGCTATAAAATCTGAGAGCATACTGAACTATCATAGGTGATAGGGAAATTATATGTATTTAGGAATATGTCAAGTATTCAGAAAACAGATAAAATCGAAAACTTAAATATATTTATAATTATTGACATTTATCAATTACTAAGATTGATAAGGTTCCGCCCCCCCCAACATTTTAACTTTTCTGAAATATTAGGGTGTCTCCGAGTTAGGCAGGGGAGGGGCAGCCAGGGGGCAGCGGTGCCATAGCTGTCATTGCTGGCATGTGCACAGCACCTTTGGGGACGATCCAAAAGACACCAGCATCAAAACCTGCAGAAAAGGTGCTGGTAGCCCGGACGGAAGTCTCAGGGACACGGTGACACATTCTTAAGAAATGCTGCCTCGTCAGCACTCTTTGGCACAGAGGATAGTCTGGAGTGAGCAGCGTGGACGTCGATGGCTCCTAATCAAAAAGTGATTCAGAAGAGCTGGAATCCGAATATGAAGTTTCAGAAACCTTAACCGACTCGTTTTGCTTATCTGTTTTTCTGTATGCTCAAGAATGGTTTATGATATTAACGTTTAAAGTACAAAATGTTTTGATCATGGAAAAGTTCCAATATAAATTTAAATAGTATTCTGAACCTCTATGTAGCTGTCACCGAGATTTTATAATTATCTTCTATATCACCACCCAGTTCTTTCATATTTTGAAGCAAGTCCTAGACATATAATTTCATCTGTAAATATTATAGTGTGTATATCTCTAAAAGATAGATTTAAAAATGTTTTCAGTAAGTAAAAGATTTAAGTATACAACTGAAAAACCAAAAGTTTTTTCAGTAAGTATAAAAGATTTAAGTACCCAACTGTAGCATGTATCAGAGATAAAACATTAATATCTCTAATATATAAAGAATCTTAAAATTGAGGGGAGGGGATCTTTTCTCATCTATTTTTCCCTCTTCCTCCCATCAATCCTAATTTAGACCTAAATTTTTTAGGTAAGGCGAATCAGTGTAGGTGTCCGTGTGTGTGTGCCGGGGAGGGCAGGAGCAGAAGGAACTAGAGTAGCCAGGTGGGGGCGGTCCGAGCCCACGCCAGGTTAGAGGCCATCTGGGTCCGCCCAGCGTGGGGTAGAGAGGGGAGAGCGGGGAGAGCATCCACTCTGGGGAGACAGTGGTGGCCGAGATGGGAGAATGTCCCATCTGTGCTTACTGGTAAAATAAGGACATTTATTCAGGGTAATGAAAACTAGCCTTCTCACTCACTGGTGAAGAAAGGAGTAATATAAAAAAATTGTTTTTTAGATCGGAATGGGAATATTGATGTGAAGTTTTACAATCTATAGATGTAGAAACAAATATAAATGTATTCATGTGCTTATATATATATGTATGCATATAATATAGCTCTCGACCCTGAAAAAATTACCATTTTCCATGGGAAGAAACCTAGGCAAGATTTCAGAGTTGGGACAGGAGAAATAAATATAAAATGATCCTGGGATGTCTTGTGTCAGACATTCAGGATCATTTGAAACAACCTCCAAGGAGAAGTACTCGCAGAACGATAGGGACATGTTAGAAGGACCCGAAATCCAACTTTTGAAAATTTCCCCCTCACCGAATTTGGAGCATTTTGAGGATTAAATTAAGTAACGATGGTAACAGATTATTGCCCATTGAATAAAATAGCAGTCCTGAACCCGTACAGGCAGAAATGAATGAGTGAATAGCGACACATGTGTACGTGTGATGGAGAACGAGAGGTGACGGCTTCAGAGTGTCCGTCTGCAAAACGTACACTAAGCACAAAGCGGGAAGAGCCGCTCTGCAGTGAAGAAGCCTGGCAGACACCGCTTTCGTCAGGTGGTCAGATGGTTACGGCGTACTTCATCAGTGACGAGATGAATTAAAGTCACTTACCCCCTGACAGGAAGAATGCAGTGTCACTTCTGGGTGCATGGCCTGCCTCTAATCGCGAGTTAGTGGCAGGCGCGCCCACGTGAGGGACGTGCTACAGAGTGACTGCCCTGCAGTCTCCAACAGAGTCGGGACTGTGGACGGCAAAGAATGACCAAAGGAAAGAAGAGAGAGAAGACAAGTGCGACTTTTTTTTTTTTTTAATTTTTATAAGAGTTTATTTGACCTAAACTGACAGTGGCTGGGAACCAAGATCTCACATGCTTCCAAGACAAGTGTCATTCTGAACTGAATTCTTATGCTTTAATAAAAGGCATTTGGGTGACACTTCCTGATTTTGATGGTTGTATTGTGATAATATAATAGGACACCTTTGTAGGAAATACTAAGATGCTCAGGGTTGTGGGAGCCAGGTCAGCAACTCACTCTGAAATGGTTCAGGAAAATGAGTTCCTTGTGCTGTGTTTTCAGCCTTTGCCTAAGTTTGTGGTTGGTTCAAAGTCTAAAAAGAGAAATTCGAGGAGAAAATATTTGGTAGAAAAATGAGCAAAAGATATGAATAGTTCATTTACAAAAAAGTTAAGGTGGTCCCGAAACATTTAAAAAGATATTTAACATCATTGATAATTAGAGAAGCACAAATTAAAACTTAACAGAAATATTACTTCTCATCTATTATGAGGAAGCCATGGCTGAGTGAAGAGATGGGGGACATGCCATTTTGTGACACAAGGGCCCCTTGGAGAAATGGCCAGTTTCAGAGCTGGGGCAGGAAAAGTACAAGCTGAGCCCATCTAGAATATCTGCTTTTGACAGAAAATAAGGAAGTAGCTCAGAGAACAATGGACATGTGTCAGAAGGACACAGGGGCTCCCAGTGCCCCAAAGTGAGACAATTCGAGCAACATAATAAATAATGGATTATAACTCAGTGTTCAGTGAGTCATGAATAAGTAGATGGAGGACAAGCATTTTCTCAGAATAAAATTCTGGCCAATGTATATCCATGAATTGATGAGGTTAGAAAAGTCACCATTTGGTAGCCACTGTAGTAATGGTGGTTTTAGGCAAGAATCCTCAGTGTTTGATAAAACCAGAGGAAAAATTACAACGGGAGACTGGGTATTACACAGACTCCAGCTATGTCCCTGCAGGATAGTTAATAATGAATGACAAAGGGGAGAAGTGATCGTACAGTCTGGCACACATGACCTTCAGCAGGAGAGCAGAGTTAACACACTGGTAACGGGACAGACCACTGTCATGCGCCCCCTGAGTGACGTGCGAGGAGAGCCAACCTCACTTCTGTGGCTTCCTGCCGGACAGACCCAAGTGCAGGACAGTCTCCAGAAAGACTGGCCTGGCTTTTGAAAACTGGCAGGGCCAAAAAGGACCCGAAGAGCCGTCCCCTGCGAAGGGGACTGGGACAACCGTGAAGTGGAAGGTGTGGCTGGGGATTGGACCCCGCATCAGAAAGCATAGTTTTTCTTTTGCTGAAAATGTGGGGCAGTGAATGAAATCTGAGTACGGTGCGTAGGTTGGATAATGGTGTCGCATCACCTGTGGAGTTTTTGGTTTTCATAATTGTGTCCTGGTCATGTAAGACAACATTTTGTTTTAGGAAATACACACTGAAGTATTTAGTAGTACAGGTGTATTGTATGGACAACTTGCCTTCAAACATTTCAGGAAAAATACATATACATATATTCACATATATGTACACAGACAGAATGGTTTTAAAAAATGAGAAATACTAACATCTTGGAAAACGGTGTGGGTTTTCTGTTAAGTCTTTTACAGTCTGAAATTATTTTAAAATAAACTTTTATAAAACTTGAAAGAATCGTGGTTTTTTAACAAGTGATCAGCCATGGTTCAATTTTTTTCTTACTGCTATATAAAGTAATGGTATGTCTTAGTCTCATGGTATCCTGTTCAGTGAAATACAGTATATAGTGTTTTGTGGAATGTATAGTATAAATGTTATGCTATTAGGAACTATTTATCTCTTATATTTACATCTTTGATCTAGTTTGTAACCTTAGGTGAGGTCTTTAGCATATCTAATCCTCAGTTTCCCCAGGTGAATAACAGCGCATGCATTGTAGGGTTGTGGAAAGTTTAAACGAGATATATTTAAAATCTGGGGGATGTCTTGGCACTTAGTAAATGTTCAATAAATGGTGCTTGTTAAAATAATGTGTTCATATAAAACTAACAGTCTTAAAATGACGAATTTAAAGAAGTCTGGGTATTCACTACTCCTGTGCTTTCTTTATCAAAATAACATTCCAGAAGTGTTCCTCTCCTGGTGCGTAGGGCTTCCTTGGGGAAAGGTCTGATAGTGAATGGCTTTTCATAGCTACGCTGTCATTAAGGCCAGAAATAATGTAAATATGGGTTATATGCCAGTTTTCTTGTTTCAAACCATAATGTGCACAAGATTATGATATTTCAGCTGTTCTGATGCTGGATAGTTCAAGAAGGTAGATTATGTCTTAGATGTGCTTCAAGAAAGAAGCATAGTTTTCACATAGATCTCCAAATAAGACAACTAACCCTTAAAAGGATTTTAAGAATATATCTCATACATGTTCATTTGTTTTTTTTGGTGGGGGGTCAGGAAAAGGAACCTCTCCGTGTAATACCACTTAAGGAGGTTCACAAGGTCCAGGAATGCAAGCAGAGGTAAGTGCTGGCCCTGCCTCGTGTGTTACCATGTTGCGTGTTAGTGCCCAGTGGAGCTGTAGTTTGGTTGACGTGCTTACAGACGCTATTTTTCTGTATGACTTCTAGTTATTTTTAACTCTGAATAGTTGGATATGCAAGAACTTTTAAAACCCTCAGATGAAAGTGTTGAGATGTTTGAGAACTAAAAATTAGGAAATAGTGGAAATGAAAAACTTTAATATGAACAGCTTTAGTCATATTTGACAAATCGATGTATTAGTAATTTTAGTATTTCAGGGTTGCTGCAGAATAGAGCTTTGTAAGAAAATATGTTAACTGTGCCCGCGTTTCTTTGAGCAAACCGATTTCTTCACAGTTGAAAACTTTGACTTTTAACGTTATTTTATGACCCTTTCCTAAAAAAATACATATAACTACATAAAATAAGTAAAATTTAATGCAAAAATGAATTGAAAAAGATGATTCAGGTTTGTTAAATTATATCAGTGTTTTAACTCTGATGTTTATTTTTTTATTGACACATATTTGGTGTCGAGTAGATAAATGAAAGAAAAAATATCAAACAATTGCTATTTAAGTACAATTGGGAATTTTTTTGTTAACAGTGACATAATGATGAGGGACAACCTCTTTGAAATTGTAACATCGTCTCGAACTTTCTATGTGCAGGTAAGATACTTCTTTGGAGATAATAGATCCTCTTAACAAGAAATTAATAATTTTAGAGGTGAAACGAACTTGTTGTTTATGAGAATAAACAAAAATATGATAACTATATTTTGCCAAGTTAATAAAAAAACATTACATTTAAGATTGCCACATGTTCAGCAGGGGAGGATCTTCATTGCTGAGTTAGTCGACTAGAAACGTGCAGCATTTGGAGGAAGTGCTACTTTACCTTAGATGCCAAGTGCATACTTCCAACTTGGATTAGTTTTGCACATGCTTTGGAATTTTAATTATGTCGTTTTTTGGTAACTTTCTAAGAGGGGGGGCCTTAAATACCCGCAATAAAAGTAGACAGTAGATCTTAACAGTGTCACTAAAAGTAGATAGGCATTCTGTATTTAAATTTAAAATACACTTTTTACTTACTACATTAATTAAATTTGAAGTTTTTAGAAGAACATTTTGTTTTATGAAACTTACATATACTTATGCAGAAAATTTAGAAAATATAGGAAAATATGAAGAAAAGGATGGTTTATAAAACACAGAATTCCACCGTCAGGCAGCTGTTCTTATTTTTTTACTGCCTTTCTTAAGGTTTATATTTTTATAACAAGTGGTCATATGAAGTATAATGTTATATTTTACTTGTTTAACAAATTATGGTCATTTTTCTACAGCATTAAAAATTCTCAGGAAACCTTTTGGAATTACATTCGTGCTCTGTCGTATGAATGTTTCACAGTTAAACTGTTTCTCTACTGCTGTGTTGCTGATCATTGATTTACATAGTTTTCATGCATTTACTATGATAAATAACATGGTGATGAACATTTTTGTGTGTAAAGTTGCCTTAATTTCTTCTTTAGGGTGAGGTTCTAGATCAAGAATAACTATTAGAGCACAAAACTTTTCGAACCTCTTTATTTTGCCAAATGAGTTTCTAGACTTGCACCGAATGAAAGTGTACTTTTTACCTTTGCCTACTTTGAGTTTTTCCTTTGAAAAAGTATTGGTTAATATTGTTGGTTTAAAAATATTACCTTAAATCTTTAAAATTTTTGAACTTCTAGAATCTAGAAGTAAAGGCTAATATCTCTATACCCCTCTTAGGGCCTAATTTAACTGGATTGAAGTCATAGTAAGGTTTTTAATTCACATTGGAAGCCAAGATCCTGTCAAGAAATATGTCTTTTAGGGTTATGGCACTCCTAGAAATTATTTCTAGAAAAATAATATATAAAATGATGCCAAAATGGTTTTTTACTATATGCAATTATGTATTCTTGCAGCAACTACAGACAATATAGCAGTTAATATCGAAAAAGCAAAACGAGTGCTCTAACTTCTTCCTCGCCTCGTTTTCCCTACAGAAGTGTTCATGTTGACACGTTTTGATGTGTCTGGTCTGCAAATGTTAAGTGCCCAACTTACGTCTCTGTGTAATAATTTACCCAGCAAAGCCTGGTTTAAAGAAGTGATTTATAAATTTTTTTGGAAACCATTGATTGCCTTAGAATGATTTTGTCGTCGACACTATTAGTTACCAAAATGCATACATTGGATTTACGGCCACAGGAGCCGATCTTGAGGGAAAGTGGACTGAACGAGCCCTCTCTGTCCCGTAGGCCGACAGCCCCGAAGAGATGCACAGCTGGATTAAGGCGGTGTCCGGTGCCATCGTCGCACAGCGGGGGCCTGGCCGCTCGGCGTCTTCTGTATGTTTCCTGCTCTCTGGGGTGACACGCTCGGGTTCCTCCATCCTGTCCAGTTATTTTCCTTTCTGTCTCCCTAATCCTTCTGGTTTCTTTCTGTATTGAGATTTATTTGCATGGTGACTTTCATACCAATTGGACTTGCAAAATATAATGCATTTCTAATATGGTGCTTCCTTGTAGTGTTATGTATACATAACTTTCTGTGCATTGTATTGTCTTAAATGCACAAGCAGGGCAACTAAGGAATGAACATCTCCTTCCTTTGTTTTAGGAGTTCTTACTGGTCAGTAAGTCTAGATCTGGCATAACTTGACCAATTAATTCTTAGTATTGGACGTGGCCCAGTCGTGTAAGGCACCTTTAGTGAACCCTTCATTTTCTTCTTTACTTTTTGTAATTTCAGTTAACTTTTTTTTTCCTGTTTTTGTTTTGGGTTTCATCTATCTATC
>NW_011889235.1:138867-145695 GCF_000151845.1 Pteropus vampyrus
CAGTTAAACTGTTTCTCTACTGCTGTGTTGCTGATCATTGATTTACATAGTTTTCATGCATTTACTATGATAAATAACATGGTGATGAACATTTTTGTGTGTAAAGTTGCCTTAATTTCTTCTTTAGGGTGAAGTTCTAGATCAAGAATAACTATTAGAGCACAAAACTTTTCGAACCTCTTTATTTTGCCAAATGAGTTTCTAGACTTGCACCGAATGAAAGTGTACTTTTTACCTTTGCCTACTTTGAGTTTTTCCTTTGAAAAAGTATTGGTTAATATTGTTGGTTTAAAAATATTACCTTAAATCTTTAAAATTTTTGAACTTCTAGAATCTAGAAGTAAAGGCCAATATCTCTATACCCCTCTTAGGGCCTAATTTAACTGGATTGAAGTCATAGTAAGGTTTTTAATTCACATTGGAAGCCAAGATCCTGTCAAGAAATATGTCTTTTAGGGTTATGGCACTCCTAGAAATTATTTCTAGAAAAATAATATATAAAATGATGCCAAAATGGTTTTTTACTATATGCAATTATGTATTCTTGCAGCAACTACAGACAATATAGCAGTTAATATCGAAAAAGCAAAACGAGTGCTCTAACTTCTTCCTCGCCTCGTTTTCCCTACAGAAGTGTTCATGTTGACACGTTTTGATGTGTCTGGTCTGCAAATGTTAAGTGCCCAACTTACGTCTCTGTGTAATAATTTACCCAGCAAAGCCTGGTTTAAAGAAGTGATTTATAAATTTTTTTGGAAACCATTGATTGCCTTAGAATGATTTTGTCGTCGACACTATTAGTTACCAAAATGCATACATTGGATTTACGGCCACAGGAGCCGATCTTGAGGGAAAGTGGACTGAACGAGCCCTCTCTGTCCCGTAGGCCGACAGCCCTGAAGAGATGCACAGCTGGATTAAGGCGGTGTCCGGTGCCATCGTCGCGCAGCGCGGGCCTGGCCGCTCGGCGTCTTCTGTATGTTTCCTGCTCTCTGGGGTGACACGCTCGGGTTCCTCCATCCTGTCCAGTTATTTTCCTTTCTGTCCCCCTAATCCTTCTGGTTTCTTTCTGTATTGAGATTTATTTGCATGGTGACTTTCATACCAATTGGACTTGCAAACTATAATGCATTTCTAATATGGTGCTTCCTTGTAGTGTTATGTATACATAACTTTCTGTGCATTGTATTGTCTTAAATGCACAAGCAGGGCAACTAAGGAATGAACATCTCCTTCCTTTGTTTTAGGAGTTCTTACTGGTCAGTAAGTCTAGATCTGGCATAACTTGACCAATTAATTCTTAGTATTGGACGTGGCCCAGTCGTGTAAGGCACCTTTAGTGAACCCTTCATTTTCTTCTTTACTTTTTGTAATTTCAGTTAACTTTTTTTTTCCTGTTTTTGTTTTGGGTTTCATCTATCTATCTATCTATCCATCTATCCATCTATCCATCTATCCATCTATCTATCTATCTATCTATCTATCTATCTATCTATCTATCTATCTATCCATCCATCTATCTATCTATCTATGCATGCTCAGTAATGTCATAAGACCATTGAGCAGCTGGAATCTTAAATACAATTTGGTGCTGCTCAGTCAGTATTTTCCATTTCATGTTTCATTCTCATTTTCTCATAGGTTAATTTAAAAGGTTGCTTCCCCCTTCCACAATCCTAATTATCTTTGTGGTAGTAGAATAATAAAATTGAAACAGCTAAACATTCTCAGAAGCAGTAAGAAAAATATTTTTAATTTATAATTTATCATGTTCAAGAACATCATAGGAATAAGGTTTGCCTTTAAGATACTTTGGTCAGTGGTCCGATGTGAAAATACAGATTCTACTAAGGAATGAAAAATATTTTAAGTGTCTTGAAATGTAGCACTTTGGTCTGCAGAATGTAATATGATATGTAGCATGATAGCCTTTGTTATCTGGATTCGTTGTAAAAGCTAGAATTCTGCACTTTTAGTCTTTTCCTGGTAGTGATATTATCTTTTAATAGTCTCTTGCTATTAATAACTACAAATCAGTATATACAAATCCACCTTTCTCATTTCTTAATTCATTCTCTTTATAACCTCTTTTTGGAATGTCTCAGAAGCTGCTTCCTTGGGTGTTAATTTGGTAACTGCCTGTGTCTTCTGTGACCCTTTCAGCAGTCAAGTATGAGAGACTCTCTGCAAAATCAACGTCTGTTGGGAAGAGGAGAAGTCGTAGAAGGGCGTTTGTGTTCTGTGCTTTGTGGTGGGGGCAAACTAGACTGTCTAGCTGTGACTGTCAGCAGAACTTTCTCTTTTCCTCCCTCTCCCCAGTACAGGTTGACTCTAATCTTAGCTTTGCACTGTGTTCCAGATGCGGCAGGCCAGAAGGCTGTCGAACCCTTGTATACAGAGGTATACAGCAAGGACGGGGAATGCAGCACGTATGTGGGCTCTCACGCAAACGTGCCTTCTCACACTACTCACAGCTCATCCTAGAAAGTTGAGTTCACTGAACTGCCTTTTGCAGTCACCGTAACTGACTTTGTCAACACTAACGCAAACTGTGTCACTACCGTCATCAGGTTGGAGATGCATTTAGGAAAAAAAAAGATAAATAATGAAAAAATAGAACTTTACTAATCGAAAAAGTCACATTAAGTTATCTTCTAAAATTAATTCACCTAATTGCCATAGGAATTTCAATTTTTATATCTTATGTATTTTGAAAAATTTTTTATACTCTACCACTTGAAATGCGCCTTTGTTCTAATGGGCGCAAACTCATGCATTGGATAAATTCGCCATTACTGTAGTTTGCGTGGCATTTTAAATCTCAGGTGAAATTTAGCCATCTCATAGGAATCTACTGTGTTAGTAATTTATAGCACTTTGTTTTCAAAGCCACTAGTATCATAAATGAACACGATATACTAGGAACTGTGTGGCGATGTACTCAGAATGGTCATATTTAAGGATATCTTCAGATTTGATATCATTAGAATTATATTGAAATTAATATTCACATCTGTTGATTTCGCCAGTTACAAATGATTAAATACGTACCGTTACATTTAAAATCTTAAGCCATATGAATGTATGACATATTCAAAACTAAATAAATGCAATTAAAAAGCAAAAAAAAAGACTAATAAGTGAGTTGCAGTGAAATTCAGGGAAGCAAAAACTGTCAGACTGCCAGATAAAATAGTCGTTTTGAAAGATGTCGAATTCTGCTTATTAAATATGGCCTTTCATTTTTATATTCTACATTTCATTTTTTATCTTTCTAAAATACGTGAGATAATTTCTACGGCTGATTGAAAATAAACTTAAATAAAACGATAAAGCTGATAGGCCCCCTTTTAAACACACTTCATTTGCAATTGGACCACTGTATTCCATTTTAGGCTGACCGAATCTTCAGTGTCAAAGCTGCCAAATTTGGCTTTGGTGACAGAACTGGTTTCTTAGTGGAAATGTTGGCCGTCATCGCTCTAAACTCACTCCTAAAAATGCATCGCTTTGGGAGAGAACTTGCACATGTCTGCTGCATGGCTCATGCTTCTGCTCTGTCCGTGTGTGTGTGCGTGTGGTTTGTTTTTCAGAGAGTAAAGTCTCACACTGAGTTACTAACCTGGGCCTTTGTGACCGACTCTGTCTGACCAGCACTCCCCTTTGCAGGAGCATCCCAGCTGCGCAGAACCCAGGCACGCCTTGCGCCCCGCCGCCGCCGCCTCGCATTCCACAGCCTCTCGCAGCCACTCTCTGGTCTCAAGCTTTACCGTGGAGAAGCGAGGATTTTACGAATCTCTTGCCAAGGTCAAGCCAGGGAACTTCAAGGTCCAGACTGTCTCTCCAAGAGAACCAGCTTCCAAAGTGACTGAACAAGCTCTGCTAAAACCTCAAAGTAAAAACGGCCCTCAGGAAAAAGATTGCGACCACGTGGACTTGGACGACGCCACCCTTCCGGTCAGCGATGTGTAAGGTGGAAGCACGCGGAGCCCGATCTGCCTCTCACCCCCTCGGTTTCCTTTCATGAGGCTTCTAGCCAAAGATGGTAAAGGGCGAAATGGTTTTCAGTGCGCATATCATACTGCCTCTTAGATGTACTCTATAAGCTGGTAAACCAAGAATCTGGAGTGGCCAAACTACATGTAATCTCTTTTTAAAATAAGGAAAGAAAGAGAAAAACCTAAGTGTCTCATTATCAACTGTCTGAAGTTTCATGTGTTCTCATTTGGGTGATGAAAATGTGTGCGTGATATTCTTTCCTAGTGATTTTGACAATTTAAATGTTTAACAACTTAAAACATTAAAAATGTTTATTGTTTTGGTCCTTTTTAAAATGCTCCTATGATTTCCTATTAGATGTTGATATTTACACATTCTTTCTGGTTAATATTATTGAATGAAATATTACCAGACTAAGATATCTAAAGTCATGATGTCTGTGGTGCTGTAAAATTTATACGACAATGTGGACTGTTTTGACATGATTTTTGATGCCCTGGGTCTCAAGATGAGTGATAAGTTTTGCATAGAGGATGTTATTGGACTGTCAGTGAGGCTCGTGAGTTGTACTCTGGTGGAGAGAAGGGGAAAATTAGATTTTAAACAGCTGTATCTTGGATGTTCGTTTGAAAAAGCTTGAATAGGACTCGAAGCACTCATTGCTTTATTCACTGAAAATGATTTAGGATGAAATTTCTGGGAGATCTGATTTTCTTATCAAAGTTTTGTACATAGTTCTTATTTCTATATTTGGATCAGTGAAAGACCTCAAGTTTATATGTAAAGACATACTACCCTGGGTCATGCTGTTGTGGCCTCTACTTTTTGTCACCAACAACCTTTATGCAAGTGCCTGTGTTTTCCATCTTGTTAACGTGCTCAAAAGTCCTGTGCGATTGGCTTTAAACATCGAAATCAAATTAAGTTTCAGTAGCATAGTTTAATACGTTAAATAAGAAAACATTTTATGTTAGAGATACCAGAGCCCTGGTGTTCTACTACCTGTGCAATATATGTATTTTAAAACACAAATTTGAGTATACATTAATCACAGGGATGTCATAAATATAAGCACCCTTCTAAAAAAATCCTTAGGTCGAGGTGTTGAATAATCGACCAGTTTGAGCAAGTGCCATTTTTGCAGTTCAGTCTTAAACATTTGCTTTAAGAATATAGTCTTGAATTTCACATGCTGCTATTTTATTTTTTTTATTTTTTTTTATTTTACCATTTTACAGTACTGTTTTGTTTTAAATTCACACATGTCATGTTTCTCCTTTTCATTTTCTAAGACGACTTCTTGTCTGGAGAGAGATTTCCTGCTGTAGAGGTGGAATCAGAGGTGACTGTCTTTTATACTAGAATTATAGCATCCGTTTCAAAACTCAACTGCATAATGATGCACCACTCAACTTTTTTTATTCATAAGCTAATATTTTTTAAACATTTAGGTTTTTTGTTTTTTGCAGCTACATTTGAAAATGACGAGTGAAAAAGTTTTAAGTGATTGTCACTTTTTATCCATTGTAATGGCTCTGTCGAAAGTTCTTTTTTCATGGCACACTTACTAAGAGATCGTGTGTAGACAGTTTGTGATATTCAGGAGCCGAATGCTGTTTTCTTTGGTACAGCTTCCACAATGCATGTTTATTTTAGCATATTTTGGTATTGGTAATTTGATATATTTCATAGAGGCCAAATACTAGCTCTATTTTGGGACTTTTTATGGAACTGCCCTTGTATTCGGTAGCATAGGAAAGTGTTCTTGTGATTGTTGGGGTCTCCTAATATTTATCTCAATACTTTTATAATTCTATGAAAATTATTTAATTATTTTAAAACTTATACTTTTCTTGTAAATATGTCACATCCGAATTGTCCAAAAATTACTTTGAATACCTTAATATTTGCTGCATTTTTTTTTTCTGTACAGATAACGTCTTTCAGAATGGGAATGTATGTGTGCTTCCCAGTGTTTACTTTTATGTCTATTATCTTTATACATCAAACTGGTTGAACACTGTAATGACTTGAGAATAAACCGTTCAAATTAATTCTAACTTACTTCTCATTTGGTCGGTTCTGCCTCTGTGTGAACAAATAGAACTAGTACAAAATGTGTTAGGTTAATTGACCTGAATTTATATATGTAAGGACAGACTATTTAGTAACATTCGAAAGGCATAGTTTGATATGTTACTGCACAGGGAAAAACGAATCTTTTGAGGGGAAAAAAAAGCTTGCTTATTTTGCTTAAGTAAAACAGTCTCAAAAGCAAAATTAAAGGTGTTGGCTTCAGAGCATCGTCCGAATCATCCGGGCCGTTTGCAGTGCTTGTTTATTGGTTAGACTGGACGTGACGTGAGGAAGGCGGAGTGTAGAAGGTGTTTTCATCCTCAGGTGGGCTGCTGACGTGCGCTCATGAAGAACTCCCCGTCACACGTTAGAGGCTTCCTCTTGCAAACCCGCTATTATTAACGAATAGTTTGTGTCTGCTATGTATCCAGCATCTAATAATAATGGAATCGGATAAAGGACTTCTGTCTTGGTAATTTTTATTAACTGGTGCAATGTCATTTTCTTCCTCTGACGAGTATTTTAAATGTTTTATTTTTTTAAAAACGAGAACGTTCTAAACTTCGTTGCTTTCACAAAAGAAATCCCTCCCTCGGCTTGCCTTTTACTTCTAGTTGCAGAATTTTCCTTCAGTGATGCTCAGACTTTTATCAGTTGGTGAAGCAGGAAGTATTTGTATAAAAAGCACCATGATATCACAGCTTAATACCAGATTTGGTGAGAATCTTCTTAGTCTTTAGAAGGGTTTGCCAG
>NW_011889235.1:148865-152384 GCF_000151845.1 Pteropus vampyrus
CTATGAAATTTGATGTGCTTAGCTTTTCTATCTTTTCTGGAATCAGTTTTAATAAGTTATATTATTAGAAAACTGTACATTCTAAGTTTTCAAATGTATTTGCATGGAACTGAGCAAAATAGTAAAAATTCACCTTGTCTGCAACTCAGATTATACGAATGAATGTGAAGACCATTTATATGACAAGTTGTGATATCATCTGGTTTTTGCCTGGCACCAACATGGTTCCAAACACAAACATGAACCCCGGAGTTAAAGTGGCAGGTATAGGGAGACTATTTAAATCTTATGAGTCTTTTACAAATTAAAATTCAAGTGTGCGATGTGTAATTTCTCATTGCCCACGATCCCCGAAGGACACGTCTGGGCTTCCCATCTGAGAAACACTCTCCTTACGAACCGTGTTTAAACTCCTTAGCTGAGAGTCCAGGCCCTTCCGTTCCCGCTCTCACGCGATGCTGCTTGTACGTCCCACACGCAGGTGCACACGAACCAGTCTTTGTTTCCTGGTGGTCTTACCGCCCCATCATCCTCGCTCTTCTGCTCAAATGCCACTTTCTGGGTCATCTTTGCCTTTTAATTCCATCTGTCTTTCAGTTCTCACTAAGATGCAGTTTTCTCCTTGAGGCGTTAGAATTGCTTTCTTATCTTCCCCACAACACAAGCCACGATGACCCCAAAGATGCCGATTCCTTCTCTCTTCCCGCGCCAACATTCCATTCAGTTAATTGGAACTAGAATTCAATTTAAGCTTTTGCTTTTAAACCTAAATCGCTTTTCTCTCTCGACTGCAGTAAAAGCCAATGACTTCAAAATTTGGAAGAGGTTAGAAAATGGGAACAGGCCAGATCTAGCTCTTTGCTGATTTAGATTTGCCGAAAAGAAGTAAATTAAAACAGGAAGCAAAATTCAAACATCCCAGTAGTCGTGGTCACTGTGAAAGTTTCAGCAGTTGCTCACAGCTGCAGGGGCATCCCTGGCTCCCATGACACTCATGCACGGTCCATGTTCCATTGAATTTCAGGTGGCTCAGCGTCACCCAATGGCTCAGAGTCACCCAGTGACTCCTCTCCACCTGCAGTGAGAAAAATTGAACGAATCCTGAGAGCAGTGACTCAGTTGGTTCCAGGACCAACGCTTCAACATCACGGGAGAACTTGCTAGAAATGCAAATTACGGGCCCTTCCCAGGGCTACTGAATCAGAGTCTCTGAGGACAGGGCCAGCGGGTCTGTTTAATAAGCCCTCCAGGTGACTGATGCCCTTTAAAGTTTGAGGCCCGCTGCCCGAAGGCATCTGTTGCACGTAGTGAACTCCTCTCCCGTGCTTCAGAAGGCCACAGTTGGAGGCGTACCCCTGTACCCCTGTACCCCTGTTAGCAGAGCTGAGAAAACCCACAGCCACCATCTTCTGGATCCTGTGTTTCCTTCCGACGAGAAATCAGCCTGTGCACCAGCCTGCTGTGACGGAGGAAACTCACATTAGAAGACGTTTTCTCTCTCTTTGTGGTCTATATAGACAGACTTTTATCAGGAACCCAGGAAAGGCGCTCACTGCACACAGACACGGCTTCACCCTGAGCCTCCTGGTAACAGGAAAGGCAAAGCGAATTCCGTAACAACCGTGTTGTTTGGTGGGAAGAAGCACGTCCTCTTTTTTGAGCAAGAGAATCTTCTTGGCAGTAAACGTTCAGAAGCTTTTGTCATGTGAGTTGTGCTGCAAGGGATACAGAATAACGTGGGACCAATGTCCTCAACAACAGTTTTTGTAGAAAATGGAAAATAAGTGGATTTCTATATTCCTTGGTCCCTGGGAACCAAGGACAGACCAGTTAGAGTAACTTGGTGGAAAGGAGTTCTCTGCGTGGAACACCTTTGCCTCCCTCTCTCCATTTTGAAAGCTCCTTCTCGCCTTCTGTGACTGGGCATGCCCTGTCACATCCCCTCGGAAGGCCTCCGTGCTGTCCCCTGCTGGTGCTTTGGTGTCTACGCTCCCGGGGACATAGCCACCATGGCCACCATTGTACTTTATTTTGTTTCCATTTTTCTTTCGCAAAACTAGGAATTCCTGAAGACAAGGATGTTTTGTTGTTTAAAAAGAATATGCTTAATGCCTTTTTTTCTGATTTTAAAGTGAACACATTATTGTGGAACATACCTGTAAGCAAAAAAATGAAAATCACTGTCATCTCATCGTCAAGAAATGACCCATTTCAGTGATTAGGCTTCCAAGTCTTTTCATACATGTGTATGTAAATAGCTTTGTGTGTGTGTGTGTGTATGTGTGTGTGTAAAAATGCTCTCAGCCTTTGGAAACATCACAGCCATGTGCGCACACACAGCTCACACAAAATGAGGAAAGTGAACGCCGCCTGACATCCATCACGTGACTTCTCTTGGGACGTCGCTCTGCCTGTCTACACACGTCCCTAGGAATCTTACGTATTTGGGACCACGTAATACGTGCCGCTTTGTCGCTTTTCCACACAGCAAAACATTATGGATACTTTCACATATCAACAAATATGTATCGACCCCGCTATTTGTTAACGGTTTAAACCTGTTGTCTTTTCTCGTGTACAGCTATGAAAAATTCTCTGCCTGTTTCTTTACTGGATGTTTCGATTGTTTCCATCTTTTCAGTAACAATCCCGCAGGCCACATTCTTGCTGCCGATCGCGGCACATCCCGACACATGGCTTCGCTGCTCCCAGAGGTATGTGTATTTCACGTGTTGACCTTGCCTAACGATCTCGTAGGGAGGATGTACGCCTGCACCCGCCGGCAGCGCGTGACAGCGCCTACTTCTTCACATCCTGGGGAGCACTTTTAATTTTTGTCAGTCTGGTTAGAAGAAACACTACCTTGTGATTTTTATTTACATTTCTTCGAAAACTATTGGAAGTTTTTTTTTTTAATTGATCATTTCTTTTCTTCTTGTGAGTTGCCTATTTTTGTCCTTATCTATTTTTCTATTGCTGTTCGAATGTTTATTTATTTCTAAGCTTTTGTATATAAATATTAATCTTTGTCCTAAATTTATTTTTGTCTCTATTTAAACATTTTCCTTGTTTATCATTTACCTTTTATTGATGGCGCTTTTATTTATGGGTATCTTTTTTCTTTACGGATATTGCCTTTGCTGTCATGTTTAGAAAGGAATTTCACACATACGTATGTATATTTATAATATTTCTCAATACATTTAGTTTAGTTTTTTACTTCTAAAAGTTAAATACACCTGGAATTAATTTTGGCAAGTCATATAAAAATCTAATATACTACCCTTCCCCCATCAACACAGACAGTTTTCTCTATGATACCGGTATTTAAAAATCAGCCAGTATTCTCTATGATATTGGTTTTAAATATCTGCTTCCTCCCATTCATTTGAAATCCTGCTTATATCAGTGGCTTAGTCAGTTTGGGCTGCTATAACAGAACACCACAGACCGGGGGGCTCGTAAACCCCGGAAATTTGTTCCTCACCATCTGGAGGTTGGGAAGTCCAAGATCGAGAT
>NW_011889235.1:152434-155194 GCF_000151845.1 Pteropus vampyrus
CAGTTTTTGTAGAAAATGGAAAATAAGTGGATTTCTATATTCCTTGGTCCCTGGGAACCAAGGACAGACCAGTTAGAGTAACTTGGTGGAAAGGAGTTCTCTGCATGGAACACCTTTGCCTCCCTCTCTCCATTTTGAAAGCTCCTTCTCGCCTTCTGTGACTGGGCATGCCCTGTCACATCCCCTCGGAAGGCCTCCGTGCTGTCCCCTGCTGGTGCTTTGGTGTCTACGCTCCCGGGGACATAGCCACCATGGCCACCATTGTACTTTATTTTGTTTCCATTTTTCTTTCGCAAAACTAGGAATTCCTGAAGACAAGGATGTTTTGTTGTTTAAAAAGAATATGCTTAATGCCTTTTTTTCTGATTTTAAAGTGAACACATTATTGTGGAACATACCTGTAAGCAAAAAAATGAAAATCACTGTCATCTCATCGTCAAGAAATGACCCATTTCAGTGATTAGGCTTCCAAGTCTTTTCATACATGTGTATGTAAATAGCTTTGTGTGTGTGTGTGTGTATGTGTGTGTGTAAAAATGCTCTCAGCCTTTGGAAACATCACAGCCATGTGCGCACACACAGCTCACACAAAATGAGGAAAGTGAACGCCGCCTGACATCCATCACGTGACTTCTCTTGGGACGTCGCTCTGCCTGTCTACACACGTCCCTAGGAATCTTACGTATTTGGGACCACGTAATACGTGCCGCTTTGTCGCTTTTCCACACAGCAAAACATTATGGATACTTTCACATATCAACAAATATGTATCGACCCCGCTATTTGTTAACGGTTTAAACCTGTTGTCTTTTCTCGTGTACAGCTATGAAAAATTCTCTGCCTGTTTCTTTACTGGATGTTTCGATTGTTTCCATCTTTTCAGTAACAATCCCGCAGGCCACATTCTTGCTGCCGATCGCGGCACATCCCGACACATGGCTTCGCTGCTCCCAGAGGTATGTGTATTTCACGTGTTGACCTTGCCTAACGATCTCGTAGGGAGGATGTACGCCTGCACCCGCCGGCAGCGCGTGACAGCGCCTACTTCTTCACATCCTGGGGAGCACTTTTAATTTTTGTCAGTCTGGTTAGAAGAAACACTACCTTGTGATTTTTATTTACATTTCTTCGAAAACTATTGGAAGTTTTTTTTTTTAATTGATCATTTCTTTTCTTCTTGTGAGTTGCCTATTTTTGTCCTTATCTATTTTTCTATTGCTGTTCGAATGTTTATTTATTTCTAAGCTTTTGTATATAAATATTAATCTTTGTCCTAAATTTATTTTTGTCTCTATTTAAACATTTTCCTTGTTTATCATTTACCTTTTATTGATGGCGCTTTTATTTATGGGTATCTTTTTTCTTTACGGATATTGCCTTTGCTGTCATGTTTAGAAAGGAATTTCACACATACGTATGTATATTTATAATATTTCTCAATACATTTAGTTTAGTTTTTTACTTCTAAAAGTTAAATACACCTGGAATTAATTTTGGCAAGTCATATAAAAATCTAATATACTACCCTTCCCCCATCAACACAGACAGTTTTCTCTATGATACCGGTATTTAAAAATCAGCCAGTATTCTCTATGATATTGGTTTTAAATATCTGCTTCCTCCCATTCATTTGAAATCCTGCTTATATCAGTGGCTTAGTCAGTTTGGGCTGCTATAACAGAACACCACAGACCGGGGGGCTCGTAAACCCCGGAAATTTGTTCCTCACCATCTGGAGGTTGGGAAGTCCAAGATCGAGATGCAGCGGACCTGGTGTCTGGTGAGGACCCACCTCCAGGCTCACGGACGGCCGTCTCATTCTGTCCTCACAGGGTCAGTGAGCTCTCTGGGGGTCCCCTGTGTCAGGGTGAGAGTGGAGCCCTCGTGACCTAGTCACCTCTCGAAGGCCCCACCTCCTAATGCCACCACCTTGGGGGGTGGGTTTCAACACATATTTGAGGGGAACACAAACATTCAGTCTATAGCATTCAGGTAGCAATTGGCCCGTTTCTAAACTTTCTAGAATATTAACATGCATATTTCTCCATTAGTACACAATATTAGTAATTGTAGTTTATAATACATTTTAATATCAGAGAAATGTGTTTCTATTCCATTTGAACCTCTGAGTCTTTATTTTGAAGTTCTAAAAAAATTCCTCCTTTTTAACAACCAGAGTCAAGTTTATGAAATCGTCAAGGTGCTTGTTGCTGTTAAACCTGAGATGAAACTCGGCATCTCGTTGTGTTTGGTGACTGTGGACAGGTGAGTCTCCCAGGTACGGATCTTCCTCGTAGCCGTTTGCATTTCGGGGGAAGCTGATCCGCCAAGAGGAGGTGGTGCGCGCGGAGGGAGAGGAAGACCAGGTGCCTGAGCTGGCTGTGGACAGAGAAGGCTCAAAATAAGTCCTGCAGTTTGGGGAAAGGAACGTCCAGCGGTGCCACTGCTGCAGGGCCGTGGTGGCAGAGTGGGCACAGGGAAGGGTGTTCTCCCCTTGGCGGCGGAAGCCGATGCGGACACAGGCCATGGGGCTAACATCTCTGCTGCACCATCGGTCACTCCCCATCAGTGGGGGCGGCAACTTTTTCCATAAAGGTCCCACACAGTGAATGCAGGACAGAGGTCTCTGTCACACGACTCCTCTGCCATGGCCCACAGACAACACGAAACGAATGAGCAGGGCTGTGTTCCAAAATAACTTTACTTGTGGATACTGAATTTCACATAATTTGCATGTATCACAGCGTCCAATTCTTTTGA
>NW_011889235.1:156272-162176 GCF_000151845.1 Pteropus vampyrus
AGATACTTTTTGGGATTTGAGAATTTATTGAGATGATGTGAAAAATTAATACTATATCATTCTTTCATTCTTCCTCTATTCTTTAATATGCCAGATCCCCCCAGATTTAGTAGTCACATACCTGTCCCCATAAATGATGCTGATTTGTAAACTTCTTTTGCAAGGGAGAGAAAGGTTGCTATCCTTCATAAGTTTTAATATCAGAATGTGCTTCTTTGTAAAACACGTTGGGAAGTTTTTCCTTTGTTTCCCCAAGCTCTTTATCCATGTAAAGAGCATGAAATTATCTTTTCATTTAAAGTTTCAAGGAATTCAACCATGAAACCATTTGGCCTCAAGAATTTTTCCAGAGGTGATTTTTATTTGTTTTAGACAAATATATCTTTTTCTCCATAAATACTGGTTTATTTAAGGTTTTTATCTTTTGTCAGTATTCATATTTTATGATTTCTGAGAAGATTTCTGTTCCATCCAAGTTTCTACTGTCTCCCTACAACCTATTCACACATTTAAAATATCAGACCGTCACTCCCCAGTGAAACCCTTTGATAGTTTTCCATTGTTCTTAGAACAGTAGCTAGCTACATCCCGTGGCCTCAGAAGGCCCTATGCCATCTACACCTAGTTTAGTCCAACTTCCTCCTGCTTTGGGTTCGGTGTCTATGCCAGAGGAGGCATTGCACCCTCCCGCGTAGAGAGTAACAGGAGGGCCCCAAGGAGAGGAGCTGGCACACGCTGAAAACTGGATTTCGCTCCGATTCTGGCACAGCTCCATTCCAGCTCGAAAGGAGCCTTACTTGTCCTGGTATTCGTGCTGACGCGATGGATCTTGGTTCATGATTGATTCTTGTCCTTAGCCTTAAAGGGAGAACAGGCATTAATAAATGCCACGAAATGTCTTTGGTTGTGCTCATTTTTTTTTTTTCCCCCCCAGCAGAAGAAATACTGTGTTAATTGAATTCAATCAATAGTTTTCAAGGGCTTCCTATGGACAAGAAGTTTTTGCTGGACTCTGGAGTATAAGAAATAAGTGAGGCAGACTAAAGACTATCTGATAGAATAAGTCAAGTTATGGGACAAAACTTGGAGGCTTGTAACCGTCAAGGCTTGTTGCTCAGTTACACTATATGTCCACTGTGAACTGGCTACAGCCCTGCCCTTCATTTTTGGCCTGGGGCCCAAGCAAATCGAGCAGCCTCTATCTGGAAAATGCTGGTCCTGGCAGTGGCAGGGGGAAAATACGCTTGTCAATTATGCAACCGCTCCTGGACCTTAAATGACAACATGTTGTTAAAGCTAACACAATATAGTATAACAATTTTTCCTTTAAATTCAGATGAAGACATACAGAAAATTTTAAGCCCTGCATTTCACATACAACCAACCCTTCCATGTCTCGAGAAATTAAAAGGTACTGTGTTCTTGCGATGAGCCAGGCCCTGTGCCAGGTGCCAGGGGGGAGCAGCGAAATGGGCACCTGTCCGCATGACCTGCGAGTAGGTGAGGAGGAGGAGGGAAGCTTTGGGGAGAGGGGGGTCCTCTTCTAAGCTCCCATGTTAACACTCAGGCTTTGTTTCCTCCAGGTCTGAATGATGATCATTTTCTTAACCCATCAGGAGCAAACAGCCCTCACAGCCTCATATCCTGCATTTCTTTAAGTATCTCCCTGGCTCATTATTTTGCTTCCTCCTGCATCTCAAAGGGATTCGCAGGAAGTTGGGCCTTTAGTGAAGATTTCCTGAGTTCCCTTTGAATGATCGCCCTGGCTGGGCTTGGTCTTCCTTCAGTCGAGGGCTCGCGTCATTTCCCCTTCCCCTTCTAACGAGCTGCAGGGCTGAGGGACAGAGAGGCTGGCGCAACTGCAAGAGCTTGGCTTTCGGGCCTGGTTTCTAAAAATGATGATGATTCTTTTTTAAAGAAATAGCAAATAATTTAATGACTAGGTGCCTGGCCCTGGGCTTCATTCAGCACCCAGAAACTGCACCTAAGAAGTGGGAGAGAGACAGTCAGTCTCTACGATGCGAGGTGACAGGGCTTTAACGCAGGATGGAGCAGGCTGTGGCCATAGGCCCAGTGGAAAAGTACCTGGGCCATGATTCATCAGGGATAACGCTCTGCTGGTGCCATGCCATCCAAGACTGCCGACATCTGGAGGTCACATCAAAAAAGGAACCAATTTAAGGGAAGAAAGCAAATGAAAATCAAGATAACAAGCGTCTAATTCAACCAACATGACACCAGTGCTGCTTTCCTGTCCCAGCCTGCTGGGGAGGGCCATGTGGTGGCCCGTCCGCACACAGATTACTGGGTAAATAAGAGCTGGACTTAGATGGGGTTCCCGGTGCCACCGCATTCTGTATCTCTAAGGACATTACCCTGGCTGTAGGATAAACGGATGGTGTACACGCGGATTCACAAAGCATCGCTACATCGCCACGGCCCATCTGGTGGTGCTCAGCCCCGCCGCTCATCGGAGTCCCTGGGTCTCTGAAAACCGGACACCAGGGATGCTCAGTCACACCCCCTAGAGGCTGTTTTTTTAAAGCAGCCGTATTGAGACATAATTCAAATACCATACAGTTCACCATGTGAAAGTATATAATTTGATGGTGTTTCGTGTATTCATGGATATACGCAACCATCACCACCATCGATTTTAAAATATTTTCATCACCTCAGAAAGAACCTCTTATCTTTTAGCCATTACCCCTGTCTCCCCTCAGCCTCCCCAGAGCCCTCGGCAACCACCAATCCATTTTATATCTCTGTAGGTTCCCTATCCTGGACATTTCACATGAATGGGATTGTGTAATACGTGGTCCTTCGTGACCGGTTTCTTTCACTTGGGTCATGTGTTCAAGTTCATCTGTGTCGTAGCAGGTGTCAGTGCTTCACTCTTTTTCACTGCTGAGTAATATTCCATAGTACGGGGGGACAGTTGGGGCTTTCCACCTTTCGGCTATAATGAATGCTGCTGCTTTGAATGCCCTGGACACGTTTGTAGGTGAACGTAAGCTTTTGCTTCTCTCCAGCACATACGTAGGAGTGGAATTACTGGGTCATGTGGTAATCTGAGGAATGGCCAGACTGCTTTTCAAAGCAACTGCACCATTTTTGACTGCCACCAGCGATGTATTGGGGGGTCCCCATTTATCCACGTCTTTGCCATCGCCTGTTACCTCCTGACTTTTTGATTGTAGCCATCCTAGGGGCATCTCATTGTGGTTTTGATTTCTTGATGACTAATGATGTTGAGCATCTTTGCATGTACTAATTGACGCCTCTGAGGTTTTAATTCAATTGATGAGGGTATTTATTTTTTCCTTTTAAAAAAGTTTTTCTTTAAATTTTGAAGTCATTTTAGGTTTGGAGAAAAGTTGCAAAGCTAGTACAAAACTCATTTACTCTTAACCCAGATTCCTGAAATGTTAACTGCACTTGCTTAATCTTTCTCGATCTCTGAAACATTTAAGATAAGTTGCAAACATGAAGGCTCTTTACCTGTAAATAGTTGAGTGTGTAATTTCTTTAAAAAACAAAATATCAAAACAAAACAAAACACCACACAAAACAACTTTCTCTTATACAACCATAATAAAATGATCAAAATCAGAAAGTCATCACTGACTGACTCAATACTATAATTTACTGAATTTAATCAAGCTTTCCCAAATTCCTGGGTGGTATCAGCATTTTAAAAAAGCTCCTTCTAAAGGACCCAAGAATCTGTCACCTTTTCCTGCAAAAGAGGACTGTGAACGCAGAGAATACCCTCCCTGAGGTCACCAGCAATTTAGGACCAAGTTTTCAGGGTGCCCCAACCCCTGGAGCACCTTCGTGCGACTGAGGAAAAGACTCTTCTGCAGAGGCTGAACCAGACGGCTTGGCTAGGGAACAGCACCATTGACATGGCACCATGGCCCCTGCACCCTAGCACATGGCACGTTCTCCATCCAAGAGTCGCTGTGGCTGAGGAGGAGGAGGAAGGGAAAGGTGGCCTGGGACGGTGAGTCTCTTCTGCGCCCTTCATTTCCGCCCTCGGAGAGGCTGGGCGTGACGCTGGAGCGGGGAGGAGCGGGGGCTGGTCACAGGCAGAGGGCTGGTTACACTGTTTCTTTGTTGCCCCGCATGGTGGCAGCTGCTGGAACCCGAGCTGAACTCTTATTTACCAATCCGTCTTCTCTCCTGCTAGCACCTGCATCTAGACGGCCCCTCCTTCTGCATGCCCATCCCTCAGACCAGCTTCCACCCAGTCCTGGTGGTCTTCCCACACACGTATCCGACCACATCCCTGTCCTGATCAATACCCTGGTAAGCCCAAGTTCCTCCATATTCAGCAAGTGGCGGCAACGATGTCTCTGCTCTGCCTTCCTCCCCCACCAGCCCCTATCTCTCACCCACTCCCTAAGACTTACCAGGGGCTCTCTGAAGAAGCCCCTCCGAGGTCGGCTTTCTGCTCCTTGCTCCTCCCCCGCACCCCCCATGGTACCACCCACACTGGGGAGGTGGAGATATGCCCAGAGGCAGAGAAGGACCAGGACAGGAGGGGACACAGATTGACTTAGTGCCTTGTTATCCGAAGTGGGGTTTCCTGACCCGCAGCATCGGCGTCACCTGGAACTGATCAGAAATGCAAATTCTCAGGCCTTACCTGGGACCTCCTGAAGAGGAAACTCGGAGGCTGGAGCTGGGCCATCTGAGCTGCAATCAGGCATCCTGGTGCTGCTGGCTCATGCTCAGGTTTGATACCTACTGGCCTAGGTGCTCAGGCCACAGGGAGGTCCAGGCTGGACCAGGACGAATTCAGCGTTTCTCTAGTTCAAGTAATTAGAGGTAGATGTTCTCTACAGCCGGCGAGTCAAGAATATCAATAGATTTTTTCAATGTACCAACCCTCTGCCAGACAAAGGAAATGGAAAGATGCACTGGGTGGAGAATACTACTGGGTGAGGAGACCCCAAAGCCTGTAGGAGGCCATCGGGGAGACCCCTCGAGCTGTGGGCTGGGTTTGGGGTTACACTGATGGAGGCAGAGACCTCAGCCATCAGTGACTTCTGGCCCAGGCTGTTAGAGTCATCTTTGGAAAAACTATATCATTCTTTTATGTGCTCCCAGCTTTACATTTCACGTTTGTTCCCATTAGTTCGGGGATTTAAAAAAACACTTGGCAGTATATGTAAGAAAATAACAATGCAAGTTTGTAGAGAGAGTCTGGACTTTTTAGGTCAAGCTGGTTTAAAACTTTGACATTCAAGCACCTTAGAGATGATCTTGCTGCCAAAAAAACTTAGGCATTTTGATGCTTATGGAACTTTGGCCCTTTATGTACTTTAACACTTACATAATTAGACAGTGAAATAACTCTAAGGTTGAAATCCTCCTTCTATTTTCAAAAAAAAAAAAAATTTTTTTTTACCAGTATATTTAAAATCCCGGTTCATTATTTCCTTGACTCAAAGGCAACCTTGCCCAACATCAGCATGTACCGGCGAGTCATGTGACCTTGTTCAGCCTTTCATGCTGCCACTTTATAACAGAAAATTGATAAGCTGCCGTTCATCATGACACAGTGGTGACCGCCTGTGGTTCTAGTCGAACTTGTGTCTAATCTTTGGTCATTGAGCGTGGAAAAATTTAGTCATATGGCATGCACGTTTTTAAGTGTCTAAAGCAAATATGTTGGAAGGAGCCAATTAATGTAACATGGACTGTTGGTTTTTGGTAATTGATTTTACAGAAACGTTAGTCTAAATTAATGGACGAGCTAAGCTATAGATCTTGAAAGACTGAAACACAGAACAGCAGCCAGGCCTGGGATTGGTGTTTAGGGCTCCTTCTTTAATTAATACAGGCAAATGTTTTGTGATTCGATGTTAGAAATGCTAGTATTTCTAAAGCGTTTCG
>NW_011889235.1:162846-165818 GCF_000151845.1 Pteropus vampyrus
ACTTTGACATTCAAGCACCTTAGAGATGATCTTGCTGCCAAAAAAACTTAGGCATTTTGATGCTTATGGAACTTTGGCCCTTTATGTACTTTAACGCTTACATAATTAGACAGTGAAATAACTCTAAGGTTGAAATCTTCCTTCTATTTTCAAAAAAAAAAAAAAATTCTTTTACCAGTATATTTAAAATCTCGGTTCATTATTTCCTTGACTCAAAGTCAATCTTGCCCAACATCAGCATGTACCGGCGAGTCATGTGACCTTGTTCAGCCTTTCATGCTGCCACTTTATAACAGAAAATTGATAAGCTGCCATTCATCGTGACACAGTGGTGACCGCCTGTGGTTCTAGTCGAACTTGTGTCTAATCTTTGGTCACTGAGCGTGGAAAAATTTAGTCATATGGCATGCACGTTTTTAAGTTTCTAAAGCAAATATGTTAGAAGGAGCCAATTAGTGTAACATGGACTGTTGGTTTTTGGTAATTGATTTTACAGAAACGTTAGTCTAAATTAATGGACGAGCTAAGCTATAGATCTTGAAAGACTGAAACACAGAACAGCAGCCAGGCCTGGGATTGGTGTTTAGGGCTCCTTCTTTAATTAATACAGGCAACTGTTTTGTGATTCGATGTTAGAAATGCTAGTATTTCTAAAGCGTTTCGGAAGTTCTCAAAAACATTTTAAACACTCATCGTTTGCACTATTTTCGAAGGAGAGTTTTGCGTTAAAGAGGTCACGCTGAAATGAATCGTTACGAAGCTGATGGAATCTTCTTACTTCTTACCTATTGGGTTCCATTAACTGCATCTTCAATTCAATCCAAAGTGCTCCTTAAGCTAAGATTTAATAATGTTCCTATTTACAAATGTATGTCACTGAATTCATTTTTTTTTTTTCAATCTACCATCCACACTGCAGCAAGGTGATTCTGCCAGGATGCTTCTCCTTAAATGCCTGCTAGAACTTAGCAGCACCGGTGTGAAGACCAAAGCCCCTGGGACGACAGCCTGGCCCTCCCCTCCCGCTACCCTCCTGCCACGGGGACCCCTTTCCTGACTCTAGCCATGCTGGACAGCTTGAAATTTTCCCAACTGGGTGGACTTTGGATGTCAAGTTAAGAAGTTTAGATTTCATATTACTGGGATTGAGAGGCCCTGGAAATGACTGGGTAGGGGAGTGATATGTTTTAGGAAGAGTCAAAATTATTACTACAGCTCTTTAGGTGTTAGGGCCTGTGGGTTAGGAAAGGCCGTGTGAGTCCTCACGCACCTGGGAGTGCCATGTGGGAGAGCTTTCTCCCCTGGGCAGCACAGACATGGCGACTCTGTTCTACTTCAGCAGGTTCATTTCCCAGTCAAGGCTTCGGCAGCCGTGGTGCTTCATTGTTCGTTATTCACGAATAGACTTGACTTTGTTCAAAATTAAAGCTTAAATGCTGTAAACTGGGGCCACAGAGTGGATGGAGGGAACGCGCCTGTGTGGCTTCAGAACTACCCTCTCTTCTCTGGAAAATTTTTTTCTAGGAATCTGTGCCAAGAGCTAGTGAGAAATGAGTTTTCATGATGTATCAAAAAAATGCATCTTTTAAGAAACTGTCTTTATAAATGGCATCAGAGAAAGAAGAAATAAAAGAGAGAAAGGACAGACCTTTCAGATCAAAAGAGTTACTTCTAGATAGGGGGACGTCAGGACTCAGAGAAGATCAAGGGCGGGCCCGTGATGCCAGCTTCCCGTGATTTATCCTGATTCTTCTGCGCACTCACGGGCATAGACACACACAGGCACACACACACGACACCCTCCTGTGTGGGCTGTTTAGGGCCCCTGTAATCCTTCCAGTGGGGTTTTAATTCCTCTAACTTAGAGTCCAAGGACTTGTCGGGGCCCTTCGGTTGAGTTGCCCATCTTCTGGGTGATCTGCGTCATCGTCAGAGCAGGTGGGTGGGCTGCACTCACATCTGGGAGACGGTCACGTGACGATGGGCCTCCTAAACCCCTGGGTGCTGAAGATTTTGCTTCCCGGGTTCTGCTGAGTCCTCCATTCTTCCCTCTGTCGACTCCTCCCAGAGAAACGACCAGCGTGGCTTCCAACGGCAGGTGGTGCCATCTTCCTCCCCTGGGAGAAGAGTCGTGTGGCCTCTGTGGCGTGCGTTTACTGATCACCGCCCGTACTCACTAGGCTGTGAAGGGTCACAGGCGCGGTCCCATGGACACCCTCAGGTTAGTCACTCCAGGGAGATGCACTGTCACTGCCATCTTCCTGGTGAAGGTCCCTGAGATTCTTACACGATGAGCCCAAAGTCACAGAATGAAGGGCCCGAAGTGAGATTCTGAATCCAAGCCCATCAGACGACATGGCTCCTGCTTGCTTCGCTAGGTCACACTAACCCACACTGGAGAGGAGGAAGGGCATTTCAGGTGGCTGCAAGAGCATGGGCAAAGACAGAGAGACTTTGAACAGGTTGGTCTGTCCCAGAAAATGCAAGTTATTCCATACTTGCAGAGTAAAGAGAGAGGATCGAGTGGAGAATGGGGTGGGGGGTGAAAGGGACCCAGTGGGATCCTCAGGGATTTATTCTCCCACAGGGAAGGAGCTTGGAGACCCACTCAGCAAACAGTGAGAAGGCTGTGCTCACATTTTGTTTTTAAGCAGCTAGTTCACTCTGCAGTCTGGCCCCCTGGCTGGGGGTGTAGGTTGGGGGCTTGCAGGCAGGTACTACTTAGAAGGTGTCCTGGCTCTGTCATTCTTGTTTGTGAGGCTCGGGGAGTCTCTTTTTTTTCTTCTGGACCTCAGGTTTTCTCATCTGTTGGACAAAAGCAATTTTTCGCCGATGTATTCACCACCACTGCCCACTTATTTGCCCACTGGACTGCATTGGGGAGTTTTTTTTCTTTGCCGATTGGCTTTGCTAATTATTCCCCTCACCCCAACTGCCCCCTTTTTGGGTGGTCATCTAGCCAGCACTCAGGG
>NW_011889235.1:169253-178186 GCF_000151845.1 Pteropus vampyrus
GGAGCCTCTGCTGTGATTCCCATTTTGCAGACGGAGAACTGAGGTCGAATTGCTTGCCCAAGGCGGTTTGGCAGGAATGTGAACTCAGGTAGCCTCACTCAGAGCTAGCCCGGCCTCAACCCCAGGGTTGTGGAGGAGAGGTCAGGCAGGGTAAAGGAAGTTTCCAGAAGGCTAGGAAGTGCATCTTAGGCGGAGTGGGGAACAGCCTGAGCAAAGCCTTGTTTGGGGAGGTGGTGAATCCATTGGTGTGTTTGGGGACGTTTGGGAGGGGAAGCAGGAGTGACCCAGGCTGGTGGCGCAGAGTCCCAGGTGCCAGAGCGGACGGGCGGGCGTGCTGCGTATGCAGATGTTCTGGAACCAGAGCAGCTCACAGCTGGCAAAGGACTCGCCTAGTGGTGGGGTGCAGAAGGCACCAGGGTGTGGAGTTAGGGCCACTGCAATAGTCTGGGTGTGAGGTGACAACCTTAAAAAAGCCTATTTTTGTTAAAAACAAGCCCGCTGTCACTGTTTGTAGCCTCCCTGCACGGAGACCCGAGTAACTGGCACCATCTGAGCTCCGAATTTGTTGCCAGAGAGGCGGAGTCCCATGGCAGGCTTCGGAGCTGGCAGTCATTAGCAGTCAGTGTGGAGAGAAACAAGTCCTCTCCTATTGTCCGTCAGGCTGGCAGCAGGCTCTTCGGAGAGCAGGCGAGGGGACTGCCACAGGACGATGACAGCGATGTCCTCGGAAGGAGGGAGAGACAGAGGGTGCAACACTGTTCTCAGCTTTCCCTCTTTCTGCAGGTATTTATTGAGCTCTGCCGTGTGTCTGGCACTTCGTGTGTTAGTCTGGCCCATCAGAGGCACCTGATCGATGTGGTGGGTGGAGGAAGGAAGGAAGGAATGAAGGAAAGAAGGAAGGAAGGAGTGAACGAACAAGAGCTGCTCCAGAGACACGGCCATCCAGTCTTTCCTTAAGGGAAGACTTCATTTTTGCCGCCCCCATCCCCCCTTATCTAACCCTCTGCCCTTGACCTCTCAGTGGTGTCTCTGAGAACTGGAGCCTGGGAGCCAAGACTTCATTTAGTCACGGCTCTGCCCATGAGCAGGTCACTTGACGTCATTGTTAAGTGAGGTGAATTGGCCGCCTGCTCTGGCTCAGAGGTTTGGCGGGGGTGCTGTTTTAGCTGGGGGTGGGGGTGGCTGCCGGAGGGCGTCGGATGCCTTCAGGAGGAGGTGCTATGGGACTAGGGGCCTGAAGTTGGAGTGAGCCGTGGGAGGGTGTGGAAAGAGACCCCAAGGCCTGCAATGTCCAAGGTCATAAAGAAGGTTCGTGGGGAGCAGAGAGTGAGGGCTAGGGAAGTGGGAGGTCCCTGGGCAAGTCCCTGGGCCAGTGAGCAGCATTCTGGAGGAATGGTGGGTCTTCGTATGGCAGAATGCACCACCCTTCCAAAAAGGGTACTTTTACCTGTAAGCCGTTTAACAAAGACTTCAGGGAACATCTCTAATTATGATCCTGAAAATGAAGGCAAATCAGCTATTCCAGAAATCTCTGCTGCCATCCGAGTTTGTATGGGAAAGCGGCCAATTATACTAGAGAACAAAGGTCTGTCATCTTCCATCAGAGCAGTTTGCATTGGTTTAAAGCAAAAGCTCTTCACTGGTCAGGAGATTATAAAAAAAGAAAAGAATTGCAATTCATAGTAGTGTGATAACGAGGGCTAACGCACGTTTAGCGCCTGTTCTGTGGCATCTGCGGGCCCATTTGACCCTCCTCGCCAGCCCGTGGAGGGTGCCGCAGTCCTCCCCATGTGTTGGGAGACAGAGGCAGCACCTTAAGCGGGACTTGAACCCGTGCATCTGGCCCGTCCCTAATCACCATGCTGTGCTGCCGACGGAGAAACTTGAGATTCTGAGCCAACCCCAGCTAAGCCACGGCCGAAAGCTGGAATGACCAGTGCTCCAGATGGCCACGGCCTTGACATGAAGCTTGGGACCCATCATAGCTCTCACTCCACAGGCACAGGAGTCAGAGGACACAGTTGCCCCCAGTTGCCCTCAGTGCAGCTCTTGCTGAAGAAAAGCAAAGGAACAAAGGGCCATAGTCACCATGGTTCCAAACCGGAGTCCCGGGCCCCACGCTGCTCTTGGGGAGAGAATTCTCAGACATTGCAAAAGACCGGCCCGGTGTGCAGCGCTGACGATTTCTGCTGGAAAAAAAAAAATGGACAAGAAGCCAGGAAAGAGGCCTGAAACAGACTCTCCAAGCACCAGAAGCTTAGTTCGCTTCTCCTGGCACACACTCCACGATAGTCCACTCCCCCTACACAGCAGCCAGATGGGCCTGGAGGTCCCCAAAGCCAGGGACGCCCTGCCCAGTCTCCCCCAGCCCTAATGACAGAAGGCCTCTGAAGGTGGACGCCAGCCATGCGTTCCCGGTGAAGAATCATTGGCTTAGATGTTTTTCCAAAAGTTTATAAGGCTTTGCTCACTTTGATGAGTTATCTGCTTTTATTCTATGTTGATTTTGCTAAAGAGTTGAAATATTAAGGTTTTATAAAATTAGTTAACAGCGAAAGCCAAGTGTTTGAGTAACTGCATTCCATCTAGAGAGCTGTAAATAGGTTGCATTAGAACTTAAAATAACTGCCTTCAGTAAGCGATTATGGTGGGGACCATGAGCTAACTGTGGTCAGATACCCGCCAGCCTCGGGGCTGCGGGGCAGGATTCTGAGTCCATTTGGAATTATGTGATCCTGGCCACAGTTTTGTGCCTTGGATTGAGAAGTCAGATTTTCCATGAGCTTATAGTTTAAGTGAATAAATAGCTCTGGTCAGGTTTAATTTGAAGACGAAATCAAGCTTGGCAGGGATTGGTGGAAGGGGCTTGTGGGCTGGCAGCTGGCTCTGGCCCTTCCTGGGCTGTTACCTGAGCAGGTGAGTGGCCCTTGACCGTTCAGCGCCTCCACAGTGAGGGGATTGGACCAGATGATCTCTGAGGTCACTGGACTGGTCTGTGATTCTTGTAAGAAAACCAGTCTCTGAAGAATTGTGTTCACCTCATTCCTATTTTAAAGGCCAGGCTGGCTTCTTTAAAAGTTGCTTGTTTTTCCTAAATTATTGATGGTTAAAGCCAAGGTTGAAGGCATTGAACACATGTGGCCCATCTTGGGCCTGGCTGCTTGTTCTTCAGCTTTGTGCCGACCGCTGAGAGTCCTTGAATGACCACAGTGGAGACAGAGCTGAGTGATGAGCTCCAGGGAGCCCGGTGCCCCTCGTTGCTTCTTGGCGGGGGGGGGGGGGGGGGTGTCCCAAACCTGGCTGTTAAGGTCCTTGGAGTGAGATCCCTCCCGAACCATTTCATGTTTCCATCTCCACCTTCTCCGCCATTAAAAAAAGAAAAGCTTAATAGCAACAGAGAAACGGAGTATAGCATTCCAATTGCTTTTCCCAAAGGGTGCCTGAACTGGCAGAAGAGTTAGTGTGATTTGGTGCTGCTGGGTGACGTGTGTCCAGAACCACCCGCAGACGCGGGCCAGTACAGCGTGCTGCAGGACGGGCGTGAGTGGCAGTAAGCGGGCAAGTGTGCTGTTGCCGGAAAGATGCAGAGTTCAAGTTTTGGATTCAGTGACGCGAGATCCATTTCTAAGTTCATTTAGAGTCGTTACTGAACATCTGTTACGTACGCAGAAGTGTCTAGGTGTAGGGAGTCAGAGGTGAGTGAGACTCGGTGGCCCCTGATCTCAAGGACTTTGTTCTTGATCATGGAACACCCGGCTTAAGGACCTGGAGTCAGATCACCGCTTTCTTACTGTGTGACTTAATCTAAGTCTCAGTTTTCTCATCAGTAAAATAATAATAGAAATAATGGTATATCTGCACATACCTCACAGGGGTGCTGGAGGAAAGAAGCACCTAATGATATGACATGCTAAGGACTGTGCCAGATGCATTAGTGGAACTCAGTCAGTATAGCTACAAGAAGAATTATCTTCCTCATCTCTGGGACGGCTAACGAGGGGTCCGAGGGGTCCGGTCAGCGGAGGAAGTGCTGTGGTGACCTCGTCTCCCAGGTGATAAGGTGAGCGGGTGGGTTAGGGAAGGAAGATGATGTCCCTGCGAGGTGTGTCCTGGAGGCCGACTTTGGAATTTGCCAATAAATATGTCAGAAAAGGTTCTCTGGGCAGACACGACCTGGCCTGTCACCCTCTGAACCCCATAGTGGCTGCCTGGATCATCTGAGAAGTGTGTGACTTCTCTCGAATGAAGACGTATGTGTCTGGGTTTTACAAATACCATCTCATTAACTCTCCCTGGAGTTTGTGACTCTCGGGTACCGTACGATGGCTCTGAGGCCTTCTTGAGCGATGCTTGGTTTGGTTTCCTTGCTTTGAAAATTCCTCACAAGGAAAGATTTGTCACATCTCAGGGAAAAAAACAGTGTGGGAGTTCATGGATACCCCGTTATTTTAGATTCCTAGGACGAATTCTCAAATAAGCATATTTCCTAAAAACAGTTCTCCACAAGCATGTCTCCTTGGGCACGTGATGAGGACATATTGTGGCGGCTGCAATTTTTTGCTAATTCTCAAATTTAAATAAGCCCTGTCTTAATGAGTCAGAGCCGCGTGCAGTATTTGCAGGCCTCGGGAGACATCCTTTTTGCGAGTTGTGCAATCGGGTCTCGAGAAGACGGTCGGCCTGCCTGGGCCATGAGCTGTTTTTTTGTGTTTGGCAAAGGTTTGCACGCGCGTCTCCCTTTCGCACAGTCTCAGGGGAGATTTTAGTGGATCATCGGCACTCGAGTCACCTCACACCCCGTGACTAGGAGAGCCCTCTCTTCGGTGCCGGTAGTCCAAGTGGCAGTCACCGCTTGGTGGGGACAGATAGATACGGGGGGAGTTTTGCCAGTCGAGCTTGCCCAGGCAGATAGCTGCCAACTGGCTACGGAGCGGGGTGGGGCTCGGCATTCAGCAGTCACATCTGCCTTTCTCTGGCGCAGAGTGAGCTAGGGTGGCACAGGGTGGCCGGAGTGGGGGGAGGGGGCAGCGGACATTCGCCAGGACAGCAGTGGGGAGAACAATGACCCGAAGAGCTTCCAGCCATGGGTGCTTTCTGGGAAGTGGGCACTGGGCTAATTGTGTGCGGGCTTGCCTTGTTCTTTGCTCACCACCACCCATGGAGGTCGGGCCACCATCTCTGTTTCCCAGCCAAGGAAAGAGATGAGGCTCCAAGAAGTGACTTAATTGTCCAAGGCCACCCAGTAGGAGAAGGCAGAGCCAGGACCGAACCCCCGAGTCTGTCTCACTCCCAAAATGTTCTTGAGACTTCTTTAACTCAAGTGTTTCTTAGAGGCATGTTGTTTAATCTCCAAATATTTGGAGGTTTCCAGCTGTCTTTCTGTTACTGATTTCTAGTTCAGTCTCATCTAGTTCGCGGTCTATATGGTCTGAGAACATATGTTGAATGGTTTCTGTTCTTTTAAACGTGTTAGGGTGTGTGTTCTGGTGTGGACCGTGGTCTTTCTTGGTGAGGTTCTGGTGTTCTGTGGTTGGGCGCGGTGTTCTGTAAACAGCACTTAGGCTTAGCGAATTGATAATGCTGTTCAGGACAACTGTATCCTCACTGATTTTCCACCTGTGTAGTCTGTCTCTTCCTGAAGGGGGGTGTTGAGGTCTTCCAAGTCTATTACAAAGCCCTGAGCTGCTGTCTCCTTTACGGCCCATAGTGTTAGGACCTTGGGATGAGTTACTAACTCCCTCCAGCCTCAGTGTCCTCATCTGCAACATGGGCACAATGATGCCGCCCAGAAGACCTCAGGAAGACACCATGAGGCTCAGATGAGAAAATGGCTGTGAAGGTGCTTTGTCACCCGGGAATGCGGGAGCATCGCCCTTGCGAGGAGTCGGGGTTTGTAATCTGCAGTTCCAGACTCTTCCGGGACCCCTGGTAGAAGCAGCACCAAGCAGGGGAGCCAGCAGGGTGCAAGAATAACATGCTTCCTGGGTCTCAGAACATGGGTCTCCTCTGGGTGTGTTCCCTTATCCCACCGAGACGTTGTAGCTCTTGGCCAAGGTGACAGAGTTGCCCTAAAGTGCTGACACTCCATTTCAGGGAGGCCGAAGGCAGAGTTCACACCCATCATCTCCCAGGGCAGACGGTTTGATCCAGTGCCCCAATTATTGGATAAACACACCGCTGCCTCTTGTGCCTACATCAGAGGGAGCACGTGGTCCTTACCGTGCGTTCTGTGGTCTGCGTTCTGAGTTTCTCAGCCGAGCTTCTGTTGAACATTTGCTGGTCAAGAAATGGCCTGAGTTGAGGTTCCTTAGATCCAGGCTTGGCATTCTCCATCAATCTGACATTTTGAAAAATGTAGCCCAATATGGTTTGGCCTTCATTGGGAAAAACCCAGTAGAAGAAGTCTGATATCAGCACAGATGGAACGGGAGGGAGGGCAAGGATTTGAGACCATCTAGAAAGGACCCATGTGCACTGACACGTTCCTGTGTGCAGGGTTCTGTCAAACTTTCATTCACAGTCTTCCCTTGGGATGCCTTCATTGGCCAGCCCTATAATCCTCCGTCTCTGAAAACTGTCACTGTGCTGTCACCTTCCACAGCTCGTTTCTGGCCATATCAGCTCCCCGTTTTCATGTTTTCTGGGATCCTGCAGATGAGGATACCCCCTTCCCTGCAGAGATGACTGGTGGCTGGCCAAAGCCACCAACTGGCTCGTAGAGAACCCCAGGGCATGAAACCTGAGTGTAGAAGGTCCTTGCAGGTCCTGCAGTCCAGCCCTTCGCTTTACGGACGGGGAAGTCGAGGCACCCAAAGATAACACGACTCTCCCAAGCTATCCAGCTCATCAGTGTGGGGCGAGTGTGGACTCTGAGCCCTTCGCACCTCAGCCGCACCTTCCTGCTGACGCTGGTGGGTGTTTGGGAGAGGACAGGGGCCACCCACATGGTTTTCTCATGAGGCCGAGAAACACTGGGTGCTGTCATTCAGTCTCCCATTACAAAATGATGCTCAAGAACCCTCCCTCCCCCAAAGCTCTCCTTGGGTTGGAAGGTGACCTGAAAGTTGTCCCTAATAATGAGTGATTCCTCTTCTCAGGAGTTCTAAGCGCTTATTAGCGCCCTCGAGCTGTAATTACAGGGCTCTTGCTGATGGGAAGAAAAAAACTGTAAATATCATGGTGGATACTCCAGATAAATCAGGGCCGAGGTGCCTCAGTGTCGCCAGGCTGCGGTTAGACTCTTTGGGAGGGAAATGCCTTCACATAAAGGCTCCTTGTCATCTCTCACCATTCTGTTTCGACATCACGGGCAATGCATTCATACGTTTGATGACATATCGTGCTGTATCAGCTTTTTCTAGTTATAAATATAGTCTGATTACATCAAAAATAAAGAGAAGAAAAGATCCACGGCTCCACCATCGTTCCAGAAGCTTCACCCTTTCTGTCCTGAGCATCACACCACCCTCGGTTAACTCTTTGCCTTTGTGTGTCCACCTGGGCCATGGTTGCTATGGCAAACAATACCAAAACAAACGTTTTCGTGTTCGTGTTTATTTCTGTATCTAGGATTATTCCCTTGAGCGAGGCTGGATGGAAGGATGTGGATTTTTTATGGCCTTTGATGTATGTTGCCAAATTATATTCCAGGAGGGTTGTGCCCATCTTCATTGCCATCAGCTATAGAATTTTCACCCTTTTAACTCACTTAAAGCTGGGCAGCTCACAAGGAATTCTTCCAAAAGAAATCCTTCAGGATAAGTGGGATGGGACGGCGCCATCCAGTCGTTCTGCTTAGTCCATAAATTACCTGGTCTGTCTTTAAGTTACTTTTATTCTCAGGTCTATCGCTTTTAGGAGATAAGCAACGTTTCGGGTAGAAGGAGCAGTTTTAAAATTTGGTTTTACCTGGGGGTGGAGCTGTGATCGCAGGCTGTCCCACCTGGAAAGGATTGTGTGGTCGTTGGAGAGCAGGGACCGGTGAGGGGACATGTCGGCCTCAGGTCACCATGCAGGCGGTGACAGAATCTGAGTTCCTGGATGCCTAGCCCAGGGCTCTCTGCCTCCCCGATGCCAGCTCTGTCCAGGATGCAGGAGGAGGCCAGACGGTTTTTGTTCATTTTGAAAAGTGAAGAATTACGTTGATTCAGATTTTTTATACACGTGGCAATGTAACATGAGCCACATATATAAAATCCAATTTTTTAGTAAGCACATTAAAAACATAAAAAGAAACAGGTGACATTTTTTCTTTTGTATTGCAGTTTTACTGAGATATAATTCATATACCACAAAATTTACCCTTCTAAAGTATACAGTTTAGAGTTTTTATATATTCACAGAGTTGTGCGACTAACGATCACTGTCTAATTCTAGAACCTTTTCATCACTCTAAGAGGAAATCCGGAATCCATGAGCAGTCACTTCATGCCTCCCCTCTGCCCAGCCCTAGGCAACATCTATTCTATTCTGCTTTCTGACTCAATGGATATCCCAATTCTGGACCTTTCATGTAAGTGGAATCACTTACATGTGGTCCTTTCGACCGGCTTCCTTCCCTCAGCGTAGTGTTTTCAAGGTTCATTCATGTGTAGTGTGTGTCAGCGCTTCATTCCATTTTGTGACCGAATCATATTCTTTTCTGGGACATAGGAAGGCCAGACTGTAATGTTTTCCTTCTCTCCCTAATGGAGAATCCTAACCCCAGCCCTGAAAGTCACTTTGAAAGTCTACACTGCTGAGGCTGCACCGACCTCGTCTGTCGGAAGAAGCCAGAGGGAGGAGGTGACACAGGTGGCCAGCACTGAAAACGCGTGTGCCGTGCGGATGGGAAGTACGCCGAACGGAAGAGATCAGGAAATGCGCTTTTCAGATTTTTCACATTTTACAACCTGGGCAGCTGGAAAAGGGTGTCGGAAATGGTCTAGCTCGCC
>NW_011889235.1:178821-194060 GCF_000151845.1 Pteropus vampyrus
AAGTATACAGTTCAGAGTTTTTATATATTCACAGAGTTGTGCGACTAACGATCACTGTCTAATTCTAGAACCTTTTCATCACTCTAAGAGGAAATCCGGAATCCATGAGCAGTCACTTCATGCCTCCCCTCTGCCCAGCCCTAGGCAACATCTATTCTATTCTGCTTTCTGACTCAATGGATATCCCAATTCTGGACATTTCATGTAAGCGGAATCACTTACATGTGGTCCTTTCAACCGACCGGCTTCCTTCCCTCAGCGTAGTGTTTTCAAGGTTCATTCATGTGTAGCGTGTGTCAGCGCTTCATTCCATTTTGTGACCGAATTGTATTCTTTTCTGGGACATAGGAAGGCCAGACTGTAATGTTTTTCTTCTCTCCCTAATGGAGAATCCTAACCCCGCCCCTGAAAGTCACTTTGAAAGTCTACACTGCTGAGGCTGCGCCGACCTCGTCTGTCGGAAGAAGCCAGAGGGAGGAGGTGACACAGGTGGCCAGCACTGAAAACGCGTGTGCCGTGCGGATGGGAAGTACACCGAACGGAAGAGATCAGGAAATGCGCTTTTCAGATTTTTCACATTTTACAACCTGGGCAGCTGGAAAAGGGTGTCGGAAATGGTCTAGCTCGCCCTCATCTCGCTGACGAGGTGACTGCGGCCCAGAGAGGGGAAGTGGCTCGGCGTGGGTCTCAGGGCCACTTCTCACCTCTTACCTGAGCCAGATTCTTTCCGGTTCTGCCTCAGCCTTACGAGTCCCCCTCATTCTCCTCCTCGCATCTCAAGCACAGTGCCCGTCTGCAGATGGGTACCAGGACTTGTCGGGAAGAGCTGTCCCTTTCCTGAATGGAGGGCTTAGCTTTGCCGTCACATGACATCCCTCCCTGCACCTTCCCGTCATCCCCTTTCTCCCAAGCCCCGGGCCTACCCCCTCCTCTACTGAGGGGACTGTGGGAAGGTGGCTTATGACAGACCCTTTGATAAACTGAACCTTCGCCCCCTGTCCCACCCCCTCCCCACTTCCCTAGCCCGGTGCCTGTGGCTGGAGAATTCGGGAGCCTGAACTCCCTCGGCCTCTCCAGACATAACAACCAGGAGCAGTCAGGGCAGGAAGAGAACCCAGCTGAGAAATCTGGGAAGGTCAAGACCGGAGCCAGATGCTTATCAAGAGGAAAGTTAATAGTGTTTTTGTGAACCAAGCAGTTAGCCATTTCCCTAAAGATAATAATAGACACATGCCGGGCATTCAGGAGACTTCTGAAAAAAAAAATCATGTGGTGAAATTGATTGGAAACTTTTTTTTATTCCTGATACATAAAATAGGTCAGCAGAGACTGTCAAACGCAACAGTACTCATTAAACCCAAGCATTCACCGTGGCTGTGCAAGCAAGGATGTTTTGTTTTTTATTTTTTGCCCAGTGAGACTGAAAAGTGATTACAATGAGAGGCACCTTTAAACGCAGACGTATGGTTCTGGAAAAGGCACCGTTTACCGGGAGAGTCGAAGCTGCAGAGCTGGGCCATGCGTGTGGCCGACAGCGCATCTGGGGGTTTGCAGCCCCGGAAAACTTGTTGCCCATCGGACGAGACTGTCTTAGACTTGTTTGCGTCGGTCGGTCCCCCTGCTTCTTCACTTCACCTGCCCAGTCTTTTTCTGCACCATCTGCTGCAGCCTTGGCCCAGCCCCTGCAAACAGTTACCGGCTCGGGACACATGGAGGGGGGCGGAATCTGCAGTCTGAGGTCTGGCGTCGGGCGAGCTTTTCCCACTCTGAGCGTCTGGGAGGCTGCACCGGAAAAAGGGGGGCTGCCCGCGCCTGGAAGTGCCAGTGTGGGCTGGAGATCCAGGCCAGGCTCCCAGGTTCCGCCTCCTCTTCCTCCTTTATTCATTATGAGGAAAGAAATGGGTCACACGTAACTCTCCTGAATATCAATTCTTTATTTCTATGCAGAGGGCAGAGGGTATAGTAGTAGTAGTTCCATTCAGTTTTGAACATGTGTTGAATTTTAAAAAAATAATAAAAGTTGCTACTTGGGAATGCAGTTTAACAAGAAAAGGTCCCAGAGCCTTTGGCCGTGGGAAGCTTGACACCAAAGCTGCGTCTCTTCTGCCGTCTTAGGTTTGCTCGGCATCTTCAGGCTTATGTCACATTTCCGTCTGCTGCCTCGGCCACAGCCAGGCGAGCCTCTCTCTTTCCTGTGGACTTCCTGGGCAGGGTTCACAGAAACCCAGCTGCATGGGCCCCTCTGCGCCCAGGCCCCCCAGTGGCCTGGAATTTGCAGCCACAGCACCCATCCGAACGGGGGTCTGGTGTTCTGGAATATGCGAAGTGTCGCTCGTGTTTCTGGTGCCTCCACTTTCCAGTCCAGCGCTGGGCCCGGAGGCTGGAGTCCTCGCTGACAAGTTCCCTTGGAATTTAATGGGGTGGGACAGACAGAATGCAGTTACTCAAACCGAAAACACAGAGAAAATGAGTCTTGTGGGACATCTTTGCTGCCGCTGCTGGGTTATGCTTCCCCCGCCCCTACCCCCCAGGCAACCACTTCTGCAAACAGCAGGCCCTGTCCCTTTGCGCTTCAGGCCATTACCCATCAGAAACTTGTTAACTTGATTTCTCTCCTGAAGCTCAGGGAGATAGTAGTCCAAGTTCACTGGATGAGGAATAAGCCCCGTTCGTTTGCTGTTCTGGCTCCCTTAATGCAGCCTGACCGCCTCTTCCCGCCCTCAGCCAGCCGGTCTGGCCTCCTCCTCCTGTAATTCCCCAATTCATCATGCAGCCTCACAAAGAGGGCTTTTCTTAGTGAGAAATCATCCCCCTGGCCCTCCCTGAATGTAGACCAGCACCTCTCCCAGCTGCACGGTTGTCAGGTTAGTTAACCGCCTGCCTCCTGGTCTGGTCTCTCTGTGCCTACACACCTGGGGCAGGTGTCCCGTTCCGGCCTCAGGAGCTGGTGCTCAGCCAGAGTTGTGGAGCCCAAATTCCAGTTCTGACGTCGAAAGCCCTGATGTGGTAAGCAGCGTGGGGCCGGGGGGCAGAGGACAGGGCGTGCGTCGTTCAGTCTGGAGCTCAGTGTCCCAGGTCTTTTCTTCCAGCCGACCCATCGAGCGGCCACAGCAGCCTCTCAGCATCAGTGGGTCTTGGTTGCAGCCTCCCATCTCTGTGCTCTGCTTTATCTCCCTTTTATTGCACCCCTAGTCGATCGGAAGTGTGGGGAACCTTTAGCTCAGGGCTGGGGAGGGAGGGAAGCGCTGGAGGGACGAGCTCTGGGTCCAGCCCTGACTGCGTTCACTTTTCCCCAGCCTCCCTTAAAGGTGCCAGACTGTGAGTGGAACAGGGCAGGTGAGGGCAGGCCCCCAGGTGCGTGCAGGTGATGTGCCTGGCAGGTAATTTCCTCCTGGAGTCACCTCTGGATTTGAGTCTGGCTTTATTTACCCAGCAAGTGGGCTCTTTGTACTTTTAATCTAGCCATGCTAGAGACAAAGAAATAAATGTTCAGATGTGACCCTCGGACCATCTAGAGATGAAGAGGACAGCCTCCAGCCTACACCCCCATGGCAATAATTCCTGGGGTGTCACTGGATTCTGGGCCTGAGTCTAGGCCGGTACTTGGAGGATGGGGCTCTAGAGACTGGAAGACTCCTCCCTGGGGTGTCGGGGTTGTGGGATGGCAGCTGATGACAGTTGAGGAGTGCGTCCCAGACCCCGCCAGCAGCTGAACCATTCCCAATGACTATTTAAAATGTTCACGACACCCCTGGGGTTTCTGCTGTGGTCGCTGCTTTATTTACAGCTTCTGAGCCAGTGGGAGTTTGGCTGGCCGCGTGTCTGCTGGTGGCCGGGAGGTTTCCTGGGGCTTTGGGGAGGGACTTTGAGTCTAGGGTGGCAGTCTGTCCCAGCTGGCATCTCATGAGTCGGAGCTCCCCTGGGTTGTTCACAGTCAGGAGAGGGGGCTCCTGGCCCTTTGCGTGAAAATGGGAAGCGCTTTCCACGGGCCTTCATTTCCGACCTCTGTACAATGCATTTTGTGCCCTTGCCTTTGAAAGAACTCTGTGTCTTGTGTCTTTCGTGCCCTGGCGCATGCACTGGTGGAAGAGAAGGGCTGGATCAGAAGTGTCAGGGAGGCTGAGGAAGGTGCGGGAGGGGAGCTGTCCCCGCACCGCACAGCCTGCCGCCCGCGGTCCCCTGCTGGGCAGACCCTGGCCGAATCCCGAGGTCTTTTTGGCGGAGTTTCTTTCTTCACATTTTGTCCTTTCCCCCGAATCCTGCCAACTGTCGGAACTGGGCTGTGCTGTGATTTTAGTCTTTAAAATACCACTACCTTGGCTGGCATTGAAGATCGAAGAAATTAGGTGAAAAAGCACAAGTGATTTTTTCCTCTGTGACAGCCAGGAGGGACCATGGAAGCCACCTGCTAAAGCTCCTTATTTTAAAGTTGAGGGATATTCAGCACAAGAGGCTTGGCTGAGGTTGCACAGCTTGCTTGCACCATGGGAGCTGTGCCCGGCGACTTAAGATCATGGAAGATGGGCACCATTTCCCTCCCTGCATGCGGGGTGCTCTGTCAGTCCCTGGAGGCTGCCTGTGGGAGGCCTGGGCTCACCCAGGGTACAGCAGCATCTCACCCAGCTCCTGAGCCAGTGTGATGCTTCTCAGTATGTCACCTGCACGTTGGGTTTTAAATCAGATGAAGTTGGAATGCAGGCAGGGCTGGCATCACGGGTGTGCGACCTTTGGGTGGTCCCACAGGGCCCCGCGCTCAGAAGGGCCTGCACCTGGTTCTATGCTCTGCTGGACCACCTTGGAATTCTTCATAATTTGGGAACAAGGGACCCCACATTTTTGTTTTGCACTGGGCTCCGCAAATTGTCTTGTGGCTCCTGAATGTAAGACAGTGCATTAAAATGCCAGTGATTTGATCAATCTGCTCTTGCAGCTGATTTGCATTTTGGGAACATGCTGTTCCCTCTGAATAAAAGAGGATTCATTTCTTTTCCCTCAGATACACTGCATTCTGTTTTCCAAATTAGCTCTACTTATCAGCTCTGGGGAGAAATTGGATTGTGCGATTGTTCTTGCTGGAAGCGAAGGTTGGCTTGTGAATCCCGAGTCCTGGCCCTGAGTTCTCAGGCCCGGAAGCGGGGAGCTGTTCCCACTACTGTGTGAGCTGCGGGGGGCTGGAGGCTGGGTGAAGGGGCAGCGACCTGGAAGGGAGGCCACAGATGCAGAGCAGAGAGCTCCAGCTTGGGTGCCAGACAGATGGGGTTAGCCTCTCGCCTCTGCCACTCGCCACCTCTGGGGCTTTTAGCAACAGCTTTACCTCTGCCTTCCTTCTGATCTGCTTCTCCATCTTTCTGTAGGCTGGGGAAAGGATTCACCCTGCAGGCTTGCAAGAATAATTAGAGGTGACATTTTTCAGTGCCTGCCATTGCGCTCGACACACAGCAGATGCTCAATAAACGAGTGTTCATGTTCTTCTTGGTGGTGTTATTCCAGGCAGGAAGAAAAGTGTGGGTGCAGGGGTAGAGCATAGTGTGTTTGGAGGCCAGCTCCCGGCCCCCAAAGGGGCCTGAGACCCAGTGCTTTATGTGCGTGCGCTCCCAACCATCCGAAGTGGGTGGTATGATCTCCATGTTGCAGAGTGGGAGACAGGCTCACACGGAGAAGGCCACTCCCTGAACTAACAGCCGGAAGGGGCAGAATCGAGATTTGAGGCCAGGCCTGGCTGAAGTCACTCTCGGTGTTGACAAAGAGCCTTGTGGCCTTTCTCTGCCTTGCTGACCCCGCTAGGAATATATTGGGGTTGGAGCTGAGCTGGGCCGTCCCCTCTATCCTTGACACTCCAAGTTTGTGGACCAGAGTTGCTAGGTCAAGGTGAGGAGAGGGCGGGCAGCTCTGCGTGGCACGGGGATGAGGGGTGGACCCGGGCATCCGGATCCGAGGCTAGGACCACTGGAGCCAGGTGTGGGGCGGCTGCAGACTGGTGTGGGGCAGGCGCTGCCCCAAGGGTCTCGTTGGACTTCCAGGGAGACCCCTCCCACGCTGGCCATGGCGAAGGCCAGCGACTGAGAGTCCCCGCCGGCCAGGGCAGCGCGTCCTGTAGGTATAGTTTAGGGGTCCTGCTGGCATGGCTCAGGTGTGCCCGTTGCCCTGTGAGTCAGCTCTGTGCTCCTGAGGGCCAGGGAGGTGGCACGCCCCACCATCCCCCGGCAGCTCCAGGTTCTATGGGACCTGAAACGTGTACAATTTAATTTGGGGGACCCTCTTTAAGAGAAAGAATTCAAAATGATGACTACAACATTAGGCGTGAAAATGATTATTTACTTAGATTGAAAAAAGAAACTGCCACGAATTACAGATTTCAAAAAGTAGACAGATAACTACGAACTCCACCCAAAACCCAGAAAAATGTCACGATGATGTTATTAGCTGCCAGATTCACATTTATGTTTAAAATACTTTAACCCCTATAGTTTTTTGGCTGTAGACTCTTCGATCACCTTTTCATGTGACAATGATTTTATAATATTTCCTACGGAGAGAGTAGAATTGTTAATTATTTTATTATTGTTAATTCAGTCTTTCCCCTGGCATATTTCGTCACTACCAACAAAGCTCTGCACACGACCTCTGGCCTGCACCAGGGGAGGTGGCAGGGTGACAGGAGGAGTGTCCCCAGAAATCATTTCTATACCAGGATAGATCCGTCACTTAACTAGACACAGAAGTGACTTCAGAGCACATAAATGAATCTAATTAAACCCAAAGAAAGTGATCCCCCAGTTTTGCTTTCCCCAAATGCCCACGGCCATTGTGACAGGACAGGAAACATGTGACAGGGAAGGAGACAGTGGCCTCAACCAACAGCAGTTTGAATGTTCTACAAATTTTTCAAAAGCACGTGACAACTGAATGCTTTGCCGGGGCCCCTCACGGGGCAGACAGAGGGCTCGCGGCTGCAGCTCTGTTTACCGTTACTGCAAATCCACTTCTGCTCTGAAACATGGCCGCTGAGCAGCAATTCGGGAAAGAGCCCGAGAGACCGCAGACGGAGGTTCCCAAACTTTCAGAGTTTGTGGCACCCTTAGCATCTCAGTAATGTTTTTCGTGGTACCTCCTAGGCCGAAAGAAAGAAATACCTAACAATTCCAGTGATCAAGTAATTAGATCCTAACGACTTAAATATTTGTGTCCTTATCATTCAGAGTGGTCGTTTGAAAAAAATTTTTTAAGATATTTTAATTTTATTATTTACTGACCACAATTACTTAACGAATGGGATGTATCCACCTGTTGGGTGCCTATCCACATAGTCTCTCAAATGTTGGGATCAGATTGGACACTGCCACCCCCGTTTCCACGTCAACACTGACTTTTGTACAGTCTTTGCTTTTAATCGTAGCGACCAACAGAAATCCAAATTCATCAAGGTATGGAGTCGTCGAAAGGACCGTCAGGAGATCTGATTTTGAAACCGTGAGCGAATTACTTAGAGCTAGTTCTCCAGGTGTCCAACCGATATCAAGAATCACTATTTCCTCAGGAAATTCGAAATACCCTGTGAGCTCGCTATAGTGTCCTGGGTGCCTTGGGGCAGAGTTTGAGGACCATGGCGTTAGGCCTGGAAGGGGGTATTTCTCTCCTTCCTGCCTCACATCTGATCTTTACCTGACATTTTTGCCTTCAAGATGAAAGAAGCGCTCGTTTTGATGTGTTTAAAAAGCATGTGTCCGATTTTGTGCTAAATCTTTGATTCACGGTTCCCTCACTGCGATTTTCATTTTTGGTGTGAGAATGTACGTCAAGTACTTCACTTAGCGCCTGGCTCTTTTCAGTAAATTCTTAATAATGAAAGTGTCTGTTATTCTAATTTTTACATTAATTACGGAAATTTATCAACACTCCGTGTCTCTCTCTTTTCTCCTATAAGGAAGACGTGGAAAGTCATTAAAAAATATTTTCTGTAAAACTCCAGGAGTGATGGGATCCAAGGAAGCAGGATTTGTGGAGTTGGGTGCTTGACCAGTAGTTTGTAAAAAGGAAAGATGAATCATTTGTTAGCTTTGGATGGAATCCTGCTAGTCTAAAAACTCATAAAATTATAGGAAATGTTGGCTACACTTAATGGGTCATTCGTTGTGTTAAAAACCATTAATGATAAATATTTATTAGGTAAGTGGAAAGCTCCGTCTTTCAAATGCTGCGCCTCGTCATTCTACGAATCCTAGTTATTCAGGCCTTTTCTGTTTAAAATAAAATCGCATAGTATAAGTCATTCATTTTTCTCTTTTTGAGAATTATTTTGGATATCCTGCGTTCTTTCCTTTCCATGTAAATTTTAGAAATCACCTATCAATTTTTATAAAAACTCCTGCTGGGATTTTCATTGGGGGCATATTGAATCTATAGATCAGTTTTGGGAGAATTGATAGCTTAGCAATAGGGAGATTCTGAAAATTGCAATTTCTAGTTGTTAATTGCTAATACATAGAAATACAATTGATTGTGTTATTGACCTGTTGTTCTGGAGGTACTGATAAACTCACTTATTTAGGTAGCATATTTATAAATTCCTAAGCTTTTCTGTATGGACCCTTATGTCATCTGCAAATAAAGACAGTTTTATGTTCTCCTTTCTGATCTCTATGCCTTTAATTTCTTTTTATAGCCTAATCGTTCTCTCTAGGACTTCAAAAAAATGTTGTCTAGAAGTGGTAAGAGCGAATGCCTTGCCTGGTTCCTATTTTTAGAGGGAAAGCATTCAGTCTTTCACCATTAATGTGATGTTAGCTTTAGATTGTTTATTGATCCCTTTTATCAGGCTGAGGAAATTCTCTTTTATTTCTAGTTTGCCGAATGGTGTTTTTGTTGTTGTTGTTGTTGTTTTTTAATCACAAATGAGTGTTCTGTTTTGTCACATCTTTTTTTTTTTTTTGCATCTATCGAGATGATCATTTTGATTTTCATTTTTAATATGTTAATATGGTGAATTATATTGTTTCGTTTTTGAATGTTAAACCAACCTTATCCTTTCCTGGGATAAAACCCACCTGGTCATGATATATTATTCTTTTTATTATATCGCTGAATTCTGTTTGCTAAAAGATTTAAGGATATTTGGCCTATGTTCATGCTGAATGTTAGTCTATAATTTTCTTTTGTCTTTTCTCTGGGTTTTACATTAGGGTAGTGCTGAGTTCCTGAAATAAATTGGGCAGTGTGGTTCCCCTCTTCTATTTTGGGGAAAAGTTTGTGAAGTGTTCGTATTGTCTTTTTCTTAAATGTTTGGTACGATTCAGCAGTGAAGCCTTATGGGCTTGAAAATTTTCTTTGTGGGAAGGTTTTTAACGAAAAATGCATTTCTTTAATAGATGCAGAATTATGTAGGATAGCTATACCTTCTTGAGTGAGCTTTGGTAAATTAAGCCTTTAAAGAAATCTGTCCATTTAATCTAATCTGTAGAATTTACGTGCATAAATTTGTTCGTAATAATCACTTACAAAAACTTATAATGTCTATAGGATCTGTGGTGATGCTGTCTCTTTGATTCTTGATATTGGTCATTTTTGTCTTTTCTCTCATTTCATTAATCAGGAATGTAGAAAATACCCTACTTTCGCTTTTCTGAATTCTGAGTCGCCAGCTTTCTCTAAATGGCAGGCCATTACAGAACACCAGTCAGCTCCAGCTTTCTGCACAACAGTGGAGCGGTTAGAAGGGCCAGGCCTTGATCCTGCTTGAGGCTTCCCGTCCTTCTTACCTCTGACATCACTTCTGGCCCAACTGAACAAGGCCCTCGCTTCACAGAGGGAGTTAGATGTGTCTGCTGTTGGTACAGGTTGCTTGCTCCGTGGTTATTTGAAAGTGCACCTGGGCTTCAATTCAGGCTAGATTATTGTGCTGACCAGCCCCCTGTCCTCCTTCTGCACTGGTTGTGGGGTACTCTTGGAAGCTGGGGAACAGAGGTATATGTCAAAGCCAGAAAAACGGGTCTCTAACAGCTTCCCGTTGGGCTGTGCCTCTGCAGTGGTGGCCATGGTGGCCCTGTTAGGCGGAGCCTCCAGGACCTACATGAATTCGGCAAGATGGGGAGAGTCGTTCCCCAGACGCCTCACCTCTCCCTTTGTCTCCCTGCTGTACCACTGAGGTGTGTGGTGTTCACGTCCATCCAGGGCTGCCTACTGAGAAGCACTTTTCCTCATCTTTTTTTTTATTTTTTTATTTTTTTATTATATGGCATGACTTGGCTGAGCACTTCGCATACAGGAGTTCATAAACATAAAATCAGCATCCAGAACACATCGAGGTAGGTGTTATTGTCATCACATTTTATGGACAACAAGATAATACTTGGAATACTTAGGGGGACATAACTAAGGTCCCACGGCAGGTTCGTGTTGTGCTGAGTGGCACACGCCCTGATTCTTCCGCGTCTAGAGCGTGTGCTCCTCTTACCCATTCTCCCTAGCTCGAGTGGCCTGGATGCCTCCATCCGCATCACTCAAAGAGAGGGTTGTGGCAGAGCCAGCCTGGGACCATCTCTGGGAAGTCTCTGCTTAGGCTGACCCCTCTGGAAGGAAGATGAGTGACCAGCAGCAGAGATCCGAGCAGATGGGGTCAGCCAGGGTTTCTAAAGACCGTGAGGCAGCAGCAGCAGCCCTAGTTTGATGGACGAGCTTTTAAAAGTCCTGGAGCAGGACTCTCATGCTGAGCCAAGCTGCTCTTCGAGACACTTTCATTCCTCATCCGGAACTGCATTTGGAGAAGACAGACACTTCCTCTTTGGTTTGCCCATCTGGGAACAATTAGTTGATGTTCCTTATATTCAATTGTTGCTGCTCTGTTTAATTTTCCCCATTGACGCTGGTCCACCAAGTGATGGTAATGGAGGTCACTGGTTATTTTTTCATCGAAGCTGCACAATTAAGGCTTGTCTGTTCGCCTTTTCAATATGGTCTGTGCTCACGCTGCTCCTCCTTTCTGTTTATTCATCTGCAGAATTTGGACAGTCCCGTGCCCAACCTCAAATTTGACAAAACTGTTATCTGGCTCTAGCATGCTGGGGTAGGAGGGGGAAGTAGGGATCAGATCATAGAACACTGGACTGGAAGAGACCTCGCAGCTCGTTCTAGAGGCAGTCAGCCCCATTTCACAGGTGACAGAGGATGGGGCCCGGGCCTTCTAGTGTCCAGGCCAGTGTCCTCCTTGCTCTCCCATGTTGCTTTCCCAGGGTGGACAGACCCTGGGGCCACTTTCTCTAATTTGTGTGAGAAAGCAACCAGTTCTCATTTTAGCTGGAAAAACCCATGTTTATTTTCACTGCTAATGCGGGCAGATTCTCCCGTGCTTAATTTGGCAATCAGAGAGAGGAAGTGAAGTATTGATTTTCGGTGTCGAGACTTAATAATCATCCTTCTTGTGAGGGTCTCAGAAACTCCACGCTTCCCCGAGGGATGCTGGTCTTGTTGGAATTAAACCTGCTTTGGCCTTTCCCAGGAAGTTGGGCTGAGGGAACCTGATGGTTTGCTCACAGCTCTTGGCTGGGTGATGTCCACCCGGTTGTTGGCCGGGAAGGGATGCTCCTGTCCCTTCGTTTACATTCTTCATCAGAGAATCCAGGAGGTGCAACTAGGAATCTTGGGACGGTAGCAGATATGGAGGGGGCCAGTATTAAGTGGAAATGTTGTGAGTTTGCTCAGATTTTTCTGTTATTTATACTTTCTACTAAGAAAATTTAGTGTCTATGGAGAAGTCTTTTAAAGTCCCTACATATCTTGTGGGAACAACGTCTGATTTTCCTCTTCCATAGGAAGAAGGGAAAGATGAAAATAAGGTCCCATATGAAACGGTTTTGAAACAAAAATAATAAAATGGTGCCACCATGAATTTGTCGAATCGGTTTATCTTGCCTAGAAGTTGCAGGTCCTTTTCTGCATCTTAGAAAATCATACGATGCAAAAGAGATTGCTTTGTCTGAAAGTAGCTTCAAAAATGCTCACCATGTGGGGGTTCACCAATTATAGTGTATATTTTTATATAGAAAATCGTGGTCATTTATTTCTCTTTTTTCCCCCAACAGTATCAAGGCACCTCTTGTGCCTTTTGACCTAAGATGTCTGGGGGTTGGAATGAATGGTTAAGGTGTGGTGGAAAATTGCTCTGGGGACAGATGGTATCTGTGGAAAAGACAAGATCTGTGCCTTTGCCTTAAGACTTTTTATGATAGTCCTTTACATCTATGACATCTGATGGGCATCTTGTCAGAAACAGCCTCGGCCACCCCTCCCAAAGGTGGCAGTATGCTGAGAAGGGCCGTTCTTGGTGGTGCTGCGGGAGTTGGGGAAGGGACGGACGCTGGCGGAGGAGGATGCCATGTCAAGGGGACCCTTGGGTGACCACTTTGAAATAGCTGGTAGGAGGTCCCGGTATCCGCTGGCTTCTCCAGTCCAGCATTTTCATGGCGAAGCTACTATAGGAAGAGAACCGAGCACAGAGGTCCCCTGGGACAGATGTTGCCGTCTCGTCTGAGCGGGTATTTCCTCTAGAGCCAGAAGGGTCTTTGCCATTGAGCCCAGGTCAGGCGTCTCGTCCTCAGCCCCCATTCCGGCCCCTCTAACCCATACCTCCCTCCAGGCGACCACGGCACAGAGCCCAGGGTTTTCAGGTGTCTTCTCTTTGTTCTCGTCCTCAGGGCAGGAAGACCCCAACAGTTTGCGCCATAAATACAACTTCATCGCCGACGTGGTGGAGAAGATCGCCCCCGCCGTGGTTCACATCGAACTGTTTCGCAAGTAAAGAGGCCCCGCCTTCTGTCTGCCGCCTCTGAAGCTCGCACCAGTGCACGGTGCCACCGGCACAGCATCAGAGCTGTTTTCCAGACACTTTAAAGTGTCAGAGAGTCACTGAATATGTTCTTAGGGGGAAATAATGTTTCTCCCTTAGGATGTTGTCCTGGTGGACTATTTAAGTCTGCTTTGACTCTTCTAGATGGTTTAAGTACCTCTAGGTCTGAAGAGATTCCCTAAGGACATTTTCTAAGTGGACTTTTCTGCTGCCTGTAAAAGTTGGCCTAATGTTGTCTTTTTTAATCTCAATACACCTGGTTATACAGGCACAGTAGCTAGATGCATCTCGCTGTGGTAGAACCAATTCATCACTGTGTCCAGTTGATTTTTAGGTGTTTCGTGCTTAACCAAATGCTCTTTTGGTTTCTAGGCTCCCTTTTTCTAAGAGGGAGGTGCCGGTGGCCAGTGGGTCTGGGTTTATCGTGTCCGAAGATGGACTGATCGTGACAAACGCCCACGTGGTGACTAACAAGCACCGGGTCAAAGTTGAGCTGAAAAATGGAGCCACCTACGAAGCCAAAATCAAGGATGTGGACGAGAAGGCGGACATCGCACTCATCAAAATTGACCACGAGGTAAACGTGTTCCCCGCCTGCAGAATGCAGTTCTCAGGCACCCTGGCTAAAACTGGGCAAAACCCGGAGAGGTCAAAGGGCACCACAGCTTTTCGGTGAAGGCATTGAAGCTGGACGGAACCAGTGAAATCTGGGCCAAAGAAGAGCATTTAGGAGATGCCGAGTGTGGTTAGGGTGGGGGTGGGAGGCCTCGTGGAAGCTTCTGTAATAAGCAGGCTGTAAGATCCGAGAGTTTTCAAAATAGTGTTTTATGTTTTTATAGAGGAAAGCAATAGGTTTATAAAGAAATTGTAGGTAAGCAGTGAAAACTGAATCTTCCTTGCATTCCTGACCCTAAGGCAACTGTTTTTACAAATTTTTGTTCATTTGTGCATTCTAAGTTTGAGAACAAATAGGTCTCCCACATTGGGTTTTTGCAGGGTTACTAGATGTTTTTTAAAAACAAGACTCCATACTTTAAAGTTTTGGAAACCATGAATTAAAACAAAGCAAATGGATTTCTTTCATTCAGAACTTGCCAGAGCTTTTGCTACGCTAATGTGCATGTGATTTTCCTTCAAGAGGTGTCTACTCTAAATTATAATTATCTGAATATAGGACCTTTTTTTTTTTTCCCCAAACTGAGACAGAATAAGCTCAATTTGGGAAATGCTGTGTTTGACAATGTGTTGCTTTGTACTTAAATATTCTCCTTGCAGTCATTTTCGCTCTGTTGATATGTTTAGCAAAGTACGCGTACATGAAAGTAAGTCCAGTTCTTATTAGACCATCAAAAATTGCCCCTTATTGGCACGTCGATCGTGGAGGTTTGGTTTGCTGTGTGGCATGTGCTCAGTGAAATTGCATTTTGTTTTTTTTCATGCCCTTGTCGTTTCTCAGACTTCACATGGAAGGAAGATTCAGGGTGGGTTGGAATCTTGCAGCTGGCCCAGGAAAAGATCACAGACTGGAAGCCAGGAGGGGTGTTCTTTTCCAGCTCTCTGCATAACTTTACCTGGATGTGGGCTCTGAAGTCAGACCAGTGTGGGGCTGCACAGGCTGTTTTTGTCTGTGCGGTTCATTGGGTCAGAAGCAGGCTCTGTGCCCGGTGTTGTTAACTGGACTTCGGCAAGGTCCTAATTGCCTATTATTTCTCTTAGGTGACTGTGGAATTGCTAATAACAATGAATCTTTCAGAATACGTTTATTGATCACAATAACTTCTATTTGATAAGCTCTCATGCTGGCCCAGGCTCTGCCTTCATTTATAACTTTCGCCTAATCTGAAAAATAGCTGTATTATCCCTATTTTTTAGAGGAAGAAACAGAGGTTCAGAGAGCTTAAGGACCTGCCCGAGGCCACGTAGCTTTGCCGTAGTAAAGTTATAGCCTCCTAAGCCGCCAGGCTGCTGCTCCCCAGTTGCCCAGGCCCACGGCCATTAGTGGGGGGATGGCACAGCTGGACTTTAAATAGCTCACAGGAAGGCTGGTGCATCCCTGTGTAGGAACACACTTCTAGGAAGGTGTCCAGGATGTGGTAGTCTCACCGGAAGGCGGCTGGCCAGAATAGCACGTCCTGTGGCCCCACATGAGGACTTTTCAGGTCCACCGAGCCCTTGGAAGGCAGCCAGCAGGGGGCTCTCTGCAGGTAGGGCGCTGGCCGGGGTGCTGCGTGAGCCGCCCCCGCTGAGTCATTTCGTGTTTGGAACTCATGGATGCAAACCGTGCAGCTGCTCTGGCCGGGGGACATTCTTTTCGGATTTTGAGCCAAGGTGGAGAATATCCTTGTGTCATCCTTGGCATGTCCAGGCAGGATATGAAAGACCTCAGCAGAGCAGCCTCGCC
>NW_011889235.1:194110-203000 GCF_000151845.1 Pteropus vampyrus
TTGCTAATAACAATGAATCTTTCAGAATACGTTTATTGATCACAATAACTTCTATTTGATAAGCTCTCATGCTGGCCCAGGCTCTGCCTTCATTTATAACTTTCGCCTAATCTGAAAAATAGCTGTATTATCCCTATTTTTTAGAGGAAGAAACAGAGGTTCAGAGAGCTTAAGGACCTGCCCGAAGCCACGTAGCTTTGCCGTAGTAAAGTTATAGCCTCCTAAGCCGCCAGGCTGCTGCTCCCCAGTTGCCCAGGCCCACGGCCATTAGTGGGGGGATGGCACAGCTGGACTTTAAATAGCCCACAGGAAGGCTGGTGCATCCCTGTGTAGGAACACACTTCTAGGAAGGTGTCCAGGATGTGGTAGTCTCACCGGAAGGCGGCTGGCCAGAATAGCACGTCCTGTGGCCCCACATGAGGACTTTTCAGGTCCACCGAGCCCTTGGAAGGCAGCCAGCAGGGGGCTCTCTGCAGGTAGGGCGCTGGCCGGGGTGCTGCGTGAGCCGCCCCCGCTGAGTCATTTCGTGTTTGGAACTCATGGATGCAAACCGTGCAGCTGCTCTGGCCGGGGGACATTCTTTTCGGATTTTGAGCCAAGGTGGAGAATATCCTTGTGTCATCCTTGGCATGTCCAGGCAGGATATGAAAGACCTCAGCAGAGCAGCCTCGCCAAGTGTTTCTGACCTGGCTCCTGCTGCCCCCGGAGCCTCGCCCTTCCTCCTCCAGCAGCTCGCCCGTCTGAGCTGTAACGTTTCCAGCCCGAGAAAAAAGGGCTTGAAAATTTCAAGTCGGACGAATGTGGCTTTTCGAAATGGAATCGGAAATGAAAGGATGTTAAATTGCAGACACCCACACAAGAGACTGGTTTCCACTGACTAAACTGCTTTTTTTTTTGCTGATAGTAGTTGGAAGTGGAGAGAATGTGAACGCCTCTTCCAGCTCATTCCCCCTGGTTCTGTTGACGGGTGATGATTTAGGGGAGGGCGTGGAGACCGGCTTGGAATGAGGCCTCTCACCTTGGCACATACACGGCTTGAAAAATGTGCAGGCGATGGATGGGGCGGGAGCTCGCCTCACGCTGTGTCACTCTCGGGAATAACAAAAAAGAAGAAACAGCAGGAAGACTCAGAGGAGGCGGGGCAGAACCAGCGGAAACTGGGCTTGGGGGTCGAGGATCGCTCCAAACGGTATTTGCCATGCGGGGCATGGCCCAGCCTCCCAGGGCCATTTTCTGATAACCCCATGAAGCCGCCGTGAGTGGCCGCCGCCTCCAGGGCCCCGTGGCTAAGTCGTTGGCCCCGAATCTGGGGCCCGTTTCTTCCCTCCAGCGTCACGATTTCACATGAGGGGTCCCCCGTTACTTAAACAGCTCCTGCCCTGTGGGGTCTCCTTCTCCCCACCAGACAGTCTTGGTGGGGCCAGTGGTCGCGGTGCCCGTGACGCATTAGACCCAGCAGCTCTTCCCCTGGAAGAGGCAACTGGATGTTACACATGGGCGGAGCTGGCGGAGCCCCTGCTGCTGAGACCCCAGCCCCGAGTCCTGGCCCCGTCGGAGCCCGATCTGCCTTCTCCTTCCATCCTCAGAGCCCCCCTCACATCTCCAGGGAACCTCCCTTGGCTTCAGGTTGCCAGAGACGTTCCGGGCTTGTGACCAAAGAACTTTTTTTTTTGCTTCTCACTGCTGAGCAGACACATGTGCGCTCGCTCTCCCTGCTGAGATTTGAGCCGGGCGAACTTTCAGAAGAAACTCAGGCAGCTGGCAGCCATCTCCTGCATGGTCTGCTGTCCCCACCAGCCCCCGCCACACCCGGTGGAGGTGGGTGCCCCGCTGCAGGCTTTCCCCTTCTGTCCTGGGATTTGTAACTCCCCTCTCCTGGGGCGGGGCCTGGCCAGGCCAGCATTCCCCTGGAGACAGAATGCCAGCTGCAGGAAGGAAGGACAGTGCAGGCAAACATTTTAATAGGAAGCAGCTTTGAGGGCAGACTAGTTCAGCATCAGATCTTGACTGTTTCCCCGTGTGTCTAACACGACACTGGCCGTGTTCGCAGAGCGGTTTGAATTTTCATCCACAGGCAGCATTTTGTTCATGCAGCTTTTTTTCTGGAGTAGTTCAGAAAGAAAGAAAGGGACAGAGGGAGGTGGGGAGGGAGGGAGGGAGGGAGGGAGAAAGGTGAAAAGCTATTTGGTTGCTTTAGGCCAGAGCAGGGGCAGAAATACTAGAGGTGTATGGAAGGAGCTAAGGGAAAGTTACTTGTGTTACAGCTGTTTTTCCAGCGGTGTTGATTGGGAAACACACAGGCGAAAAGCAGATGTCCCCTCGGTGACTGCCACGTTCAGATCATGTCCTGTGTACCCCGTATACAACCCTTTACACGCTTCCCACTGTTCTTAACTCCTGTGGGACCTTGGCCCGGCCAGATGGGGCACCCCCTCCCTCCTGACCTCATCTCCCCACTCTGCCCCTCACCCACTCTGCTCAGCCACCCCCTCCTCTGGGGCCTCCCCACCCCGCTGCCACTCTGGGAACACAGAACCCCAGAGACAATCACATTTCGCTGTGCATCTCCTCATCCTAACTCGCAGTCGACTTATGTATTTGATGATTTAAGTTTATCTTCACTGCTAGAGTGTGAGGGGCACACTTGTCGGGTGGTAGGTGTCCCCGTATGCAATGTCCCAAATATGACTGTCAGAGCCCTCTGCTCAGAAGGAGGCAGGCCCACTGCTCTGTGGGTGCGGGCAGGGGAAGGGGCCTGGGGCTCACGCGGTGAGCGACAGTCCCATTTTCTTTTCTGATAAGGAGATGCCGGTGCACCAGGCTGGTCGCAGAGCCCCCTCCCCTGTCCCCCAGCACCCTGCTTCCCCCCCAGCTTCTCGGCCAGTGCTCCTCTGATCCGAGGGCCGCCTGTGGCTTGGTGACACCTGGGTTGGCTGGGGCTTCCGCAGCCTGTGGTCTTTGGTAAGGCGAGGCCCTGGCCAGGTGGTGAGGTTTCCTGTGGGCGCTTTGCCCTGACGCCAACAGCCAGGGGAATATTTGGAAGCAGCCTTGTTGAGGCTTGTGAGGTGGTTTTCTCTCCTCACCCCCAGGCCTACCACCTTCGAGCCAGATGCCACCTACAGACCTGTTTGAAGTGGCTGAAGCGTGCGACCTGGGGATGGGGGCAGCTTTGTTTTCAGAGGCTCCTTTTACTGCTGAGCTGGCTGCTGGGGCGGGGGAGCTGACAGCTCTCATCTTCCTGAAGTTCAGACGGGGTCCTGGCCCTGCCAGTCGAGGGCCCGGGGCCTTTCACATGCAAGTCCCAGAGGACGAGCAGACTCTGGGCTCCTCCAGGCCTGTCTCAGAATCTGGCCCTGCGTGTGGGGAATCTGCCCTGAGTCCTCCGAATTGGGGGGGTCCTGGCGCCCCGGGACCATGGAGAGGGAGGAAGTGGCCTGGGTTAGGCGTGACTCAGCCAGCCAGTTCTCCTCAGGCAACCTGAGCGTCAGAAGGCGCTGACTCAGCCTAACGAGCTTGTCCAAGAGTGAATCAGATACCGGAGCCTGCATGGGGATGGCGCCCCATCTCCAGTCTGTCGCTCACCCTGGAATGTGGGTCGCTCGGCCTACTTATCCTCTTACTCGGGTTCTGTGTTTTTCCATTTGGGATTCCTTCCCCCCACTCCCCGTCTGCCAGTCTTTTCGTGGTCTCCTTTCTTTGTCTCCCTGACCTCAGAGGGCTGCTGTTAAATTTACTAAAGAAGCCACAAAGACGCCACAGCCTGTGTTGACGTTCCTGGGTTTCCATTACTGTATTGATTGTTCACCATTTTTAGGGGGTTGAGGATCAATATTTCATTAGGCAGCGTAACCCCAGATGGTGGCGCGGAGGTCGGCCCTGTCCCTCTATGCCAGCCGTCGTCCAGGGGCCGATGGGGACTGTTCTGATTGCAGCTCCTTTTGGAATGTGAAAATGTCTCAGCTCCCCAAACTCTCCAAACCAGAGCCCTTGTGTGTTCTCTGGCCCCGTTTCAAGAACTTAGTCGATTGAAGGAAATTCTTTGGCTGCGTTTTTCTCTTAATATGGTAATGCCTTTTTTCATATTGGCACTGTCTTCAGGGAATTGGATCAAGACTATTATTTATGGTCCAGGCAACGCAGGTCCCAGGTTGTTGGGACTGAATTTGTAGGTGGCCCACTGGGAATGTCTTCCGTCCTCTTCCTTGAGTGGGGAGGTACATTGGTTCCATTTGTCAGCTTAGTGAGTGTGTAATAGTGTATTAGAGTCCAGGGTTGGCCACTTACAGTCTGCAGCCCGAATCCAGCCCGCCATCTGTTTTTATAAATAAAGTTTTATTGGAAAACAGCCATGCTCATTCCTTTATGTAGAGTCTAGGGCTGCTTTCACCCTATCGCAGCAGAATTGCATAGTTAGAATGGAGCCCATATGGCCCATATTTACTTTTTGGCCTTTCCCAGGAGAAGTTTGCCGCCCCCGGTGTGACATGATGGAAGCTAAATATGCTCATGAGACCCGAGTGAGGCGAAAGGCGAAGCCCTAGGGGGCCAAAGGGGGCGGGACAGCGAAGCTCACTCATGTCATTTGCTCCTCCTCTGGGGGCGGATTGTGCTGCTTTGCTACTCCTACTGCTTTGGTTTGGCCGGATTAGGCAGAGAAGCCTTAATTTTTGCCCGTTTCTCCGTTATATCAGTGGAGAGGAGCTTATGTGAATTCCAGGATATTTTGCAAACTATTATCCAATTTTAAATCCTAATGACCTTTTAAAGCCTGGTTTTCTCATTCTTTCATTCATCCCGTATTTATCCACAGAGTTTATCAACATTCATTGAGCATCTGTCTTGGCCAAACACTGCTAAGTGCTGAGGATGTATCAGCAATGAGTAAAAGCCATAGATTACAGTCTAGTGTGGGAAAGAGGTCAACCGGAATAAACACGGTGATAGGTACAAAGACGGAACAAGCAGAGAAGAGGTAGAAGGCGCTGGGGTGGGGGAGTCCTCTGTAGGCAGCATAGGCAGGAAAGGTTACTGGGGAAGTAGCATCAAGCTGCAGTGGGAAGGGCGGACAGAGCCAGGAAAGGGGAACAGTGCAGAGGCTTGAGTTACTTAGTTCTTTTCTGCCCAGCCCGGAGGACCTGGACCTTGGACCAAGTGCAAACTTACTTTCCAGTGAGTTCATTAGAGCCCTCTAGAATACAAGCCAGCATTCCTGGTTAGCTGGTTCCTCCACGTGTTGTGTACATGTCTTATTGGATCTTTGGGATTCCAGGTCATCCTCTGGAAATCTCCAGTTTCTTATGCAGCCAATCTCCTGAGTGTCTGTAAGTGCAAAGGGGTCCTAATGAACTGGTCACCTTTCATTCAGGGCAGTGTAGGTGTGGATTCCCAAAACTGGTTTCTTAAAACCATCAAGACCACAGTCTACGGCAAGGGAGAAATAAGCCATTCTGATGATGTGCGGACTGCTTATTCCAATAAGAGTGCTAATTAACAAGTCACTTGTTAATCAAGGCACTTGAATCCGATCCCGAGAACACATGACTCACGGTGTTTTCGTCTTTGCTGTGGCGACCAGGCAGCTCATAGAAGCCATCGGCCCTGTGGTTAGAAGATTCTCTATGTCCCCATTTTATGTCATGAAGATATATTAATTCACTTCTTATAATATGTCCTGTGTCATTAACCATCTCAAATTATTTTTACCCAGAGGAGATGAAATATCTTTTAAATTTTTAAAAATAAATTTGAAAGGAATGGTACATCCTGGGCAACTTCTTTGCCTAGGGCACAAGCTCTGAGTAGTCGTGGATAGTGAGGAGCCAGTTCAGTCTTCAGTTCAGTCCAACAGACTGAGCCCACCAAAAAGAGTGGGACCACAGCCCTTCCCCTTGGGTAGCTGGTGGACATAAGCTGTTCTCTTTGCTTCCCTGACTCCTGAGCCTGTAGCCGTGTAGACGGCTGACAGCCAGGCTGTGTCATCAGTTACCCAGTTAACTCCAGTTACTGGGCTGACCCCACTTTTAAGATCTCAATGGATCTTCGAAGACCTGGTTTGTTCGTCCTTTTCATTTATTCATTTCACATTCATTGTTTTATAAATATTTATTGGCCAAACGCTGGTGTAGCAGCGTTGGCCAAGATGAAGTCAGAGAAGGCAAGAGCTGCACTTGACCATGTTTTTCCTCCACTGGAGGCTGCAGGATATAGACACTCACTGGCCGCTGGGCTCCTGTTTACAACCGTTGACGTTTTCTGGCTTAAACCACGAGAGAAAGGGAGACGCCAGCATGTCTTGCTATAGCTTAAAGGAGACTAAATACTATGGCGGCGTCCATAAATAGCGAGGGGGAAGCGCGTTTCATTTTTCGTTTGCTCTTTCTCTCTTTCTCTTTATTTTTCCATGACCATCCTCTGTTCTTTTTCCCTCCATCACTCCACTGCTCTTATCTCTCCCGCCTGAACCCCTCCCACCCCCCCTTCCCATTTGTCCCATCTGCCCCGCCGTTCAACAGTGTTAATATGTCATCCGGGGGAGTGGATGGCGGCAACTGGATTACGCCGTTCTTCTGGGTCCCGCATGTGTTGGTGACCTCACTCCTTCCTGCCCCGGCCCCTTGGTAGTGCCCGCTGTTCACCTGCTCCATGCAGCCACCCTCCCTTGGTTGTACCTGTGACCTTGTCATCACTGATGACCTCCACCCTCTCTAATCTGAATCCCAAGAATCTCCCTGTTGGCCCACCCGCTTCCCCTCAGCAGGGCTGCTTTATGGGAGTGTGACCTGTGTACTCACGGGCCCTGTGCTCAGAAGGGTTCCTTGTTTGGGGGTTTAATGCTCTGAGGTCATCGCCTTAATTTTATCTTCGAAGTGGTGTTTTGTGGGTGAAGTCTGATGAGACAGTAGGGGTGTGTGTGCTGGGGATCAAAGCCTCAGTCCACGCTCTGTTCCTCCTGCTGACTTCCCGCTACCTCCCCAGGATGGGTTCTCGGCCTCCCAGCTCCCCTGTCCCCTGAACCCCTGGCCTCGAGCAACAATCACTGCCAGGCTCCTCTCCCCAGGAAGTGAGGGTGAGGTTTAGGCATGCACACCCCACGGCATCTGGGGGCAGTGGGTGGTGTGATGGTGACCAAGAGGGGCCAAGCCTCTCCCACCCCATCCAGGGACCTAGTGCATCCTTGTGAGGAAGAAGTTGCAGTGCCCTTGGGGTTGCTCATCCTCTGTGAGTCGGGGCACTGGGCCTGTGGGATGAGGCGGTGCCTGGCTCGTCTTCCATGTCCCTGGTTAGGCTCAACGCCTGGCTCTGTCCAGTAGCTGGGGGACCGAGCACTGAGTCCGGGGTCCCCGGGTCTGCACCCACCCCGTAAATATCTTTGTGCACCAGGAGCACCAAATAGCAAATAAAAAAAAAAGTAGGATAGGTTGAGAGGAAAAGAACATAGAAGAAAAGACTAAACTTTCCATTAGTACCTGTGGCGCTTTGGAAGCGCTTTGTGAACCAGCGATCCACATTCCTGTTTGGCCCTGAGCCCCGCCAGTCACGTAGCTGGTCCTGCCCCCAGCAGCTCCGCTCTAGCAAATCTCTGGACCGCTGATCTGCTCACCTTTCCAGCCCTGGTGGGCTCCCTTCCCTCCTTAACAGGCTAGGTGTCCCCGTCCCTCAGGCAAGTCTTAGACACTGACATCCCCCTCAAGTCCTCTGCGGCCTAGTCTGCTTTTCCTTAGCAGACGTGCACGTTCTACGGCACTGCCTCTTGTGGGTATGGGGGCTGTGCTTCTTTCCCCATTGCATATTTTTGAAGAAAATGAAAGGTTAGCATAACTTTCCAGAAAGCACATTGAATCACTCAGTTGAGTCACAGCCAGTCGCTGCAGTGTTCGCCTTTGAAGCAACCTCAACACATAGGACCTGCCTGGACGATCTGGCTCCTTGAAACGGAGTGTGCCAGGCAGCTGGCGGATGCAGTGGCTTCTGCAGATTCAGCAACAAAAATATTTTTGTAACAGGAGCACTTTATACTTTTGAAGCAAGAGAAAGAAGCAGTTGACTTGCCTCGTGAGGTTAAAAAAGAAAAGTCTCCAGTGTTTCCTTTGCTTTCGCTGGCTCGTTTTACTGCTCTTTACTCCAAGCTTCAGAGAACGAGGCTGCAATAAAATGAGCACCAGGGGCTGTTAGGCAAAACCAAACATGGCCCGAAGCTCCAAGATGGAGGGGTCGTTGCTTTGGGGTCCTCTCTAGATGATGACCAGCTGAGCCTGCATCTGGAGAGTTCCAGGCATCGCCTCCCCTCCCAGGGCTGTAGGGGTTCGTGGAAGTCGCCTGACCCCGCTAGGGAGATGTATGAAGAGAGATTTATTTACTAAGGGCTCTTGTGTCTGTTTTAATCTTACCAATTTAACCACTGTCTGCTAATAGGATTTTTTTTTTTGGAAATCAACCAGGTCTTCCGGAAAGAACCCTAATTGTCAGAGCTAGGATGACCTTGGACATCACCAGACTCAACTTTCTTATTTTAGAAATGAGAAAACTGAGACCAGAGAAGTCCAGGTGGCCCAAGGTCACGGAGTGAGTTAATGCAGGACCAAGACCAAATTCATATGTCTCGCTTCCTGGGACAGCGTGCTCTTAGGATGCGTGAGGGCAAGGTGGCATTTTGTGAGTGTGAGCGCGTGTCTGTGTGGTGTACATACTTTTTCTAAGTCTGTGTTCTGCACCACCCTGGGCTGATGCTAGAGAGTAAGCCGGAAGCAAGCCATGGTCCTGGGGACATTACTCAGCTCAGGCCCAGCTGGTCTCTCTGGGGGCTTCCAGCAGTTGCGATTCACCTTCAGCAGGACCCCAGGCCACAGGTGGGGCCCGTGAAGCAGGTGGTGGCGTGTAGGCCTGCCTCCAC
>NW_011889235.1:205105-206922 GCF_000151845.1 Pteropus vampyrus
GCAGGGCCGCGGGTCACTCTTCCTTCTGCCCACTCTCCTCATCTGCTAAGTGTCGGGGGGCTGTCTTCCTCTACCTCGTAGGCTGCTGCGAGGCCCCAGCGAGGTGGCAAGATGTGGGAAGTGGCTGCTAGGAGAGGGCCCCAGCCTCGGAGGACCTCGGACCGAGAGGGCAGATGAAGCCCTGAGAGGGCTTTGAGGTGGGCGTGGGGAACCAGCCTGCAGGAGTGAGCAGCGCCGTTTCGGACCTGCAGGGCGAGGCCAGGCGCGGCTTGGTGCTTCCAACAGTATCTGCGTTTCATCTCCCCCAAACCCCCTTTGGCGGGTGTGTCTAGACAGCTAGGGAATAAAATGCTCAATTACCCAGTAGGAATTTGGCCAGCAGACATATAGCCGCACGAGCAGACAGGCCGGAGGTAAGGGTGGAGGCTGACAATGAGTCCCACTTGGGTCTGGAGCAGACAGGGGAGTCTGATGCTCGCGGAGCCACTCGGCTCCCCCGAAATGGCCCCCAAAGGGCGTTTTGACTTCATGGAGAGGCATAAACCTGGCTGGGCCCACAGCTGTGTCTCACGTCACTCCCTTGCAAAGATTTCTGCCTGCATTAGAATTCCGGGTTAACACGTCCTGGAGGGGGCGGGTTGGGGGTGGGCAGGTCTGAAAAGCCCAGAAGCGGGTTTCTTGTCCAGCTGGGCTGCTCATTCGCTGTGAGAAGTCACTCGGTCCCCAGATCTGTAAGGCGGGGAGGAATATGCTCTAACTCTCAAGCTGCTCCTGGAAGTGCCTTGTCATCTCCTTCACATGGATGCAGGTTTCACATTACAACCCCCGACCCCGACACGGGCTGCTTTTTCTCTTACAGTTGTCGTTCCTAACTTGTGAAATGTTTGAGTGAGTAAAAGCTTCCATAAGGTGAGCCTTAGTGTTGCCCACAGGTGCAGCTTTGACTAAATGGCACTTGTGACATACACGTCCCCCTCTCTGTTTAGTGAGGATTGGTTTGGAGGAGACTCTGGGCCGTGTTACCGATGTCCAGTATTCAAGCCCTCATGGTCACCCGACTGGGGACGACTTCATTGCACAGGAGCCACGCGTGTCCAGGGGGTTCTCTGGTGTCCCCTGGAGGCCTGGCCCTACCCAGCCAGTATGTCCGAGCAGCACGCAGGGCCTGGATGTCCCCCACTCATGGGGCCTCTCCCTATATCCTCATGGCTTCCGCGCACACTCCACAAAGCGCTTGCCTCCTTCCCTCGTCCGCTGGGCCTGAGCTCAGACGTGGGAGACGTGGTGTGCAGCCCCCTCTGCCTTTCACCCCCCGAGACCTGGGAGCCTGGGTCTGGCTTCCCGCCCAGGGCCCAGAGGCGGAGCTGCGGGGGTCGGGGTGAGAACATGCTAATTAAGATCTCCACAGTGCAATCCTGCCACCAACTTTCTGATGGGTGCCCAGCCTGTGGCTGAGCTGATGTGGGCTGGGCCCACCTTTCTGTATTTGAACTTGATCTTTTGCATTGAAGCTGGTGAAAAGCAACTGTTATCTTGGGCAGCCAGGCGGACCCAGCCCGGGGCCTTCGCTGCTGTGTCCTCTTGCCCACCCTTCAAGCCCAGCCCTGACGGCTGTTCCCAGGCCCTGAAGAAATGGTGATGTCCTCAGTGGGCCTCCCCCATCACCAGCCCTGACTCCCGCCTGCCCACCCGCCGTGCTGCGACTGTTGGATGAAGTCATTCTTGGCAGGGGCGGCTGGCGCCGGCCCAGGGTAAACAGACCACGCTGAGCTCACTGCTGTGCCTGGACGCCTGAGCTCGGGAGCGCAGGGCTGCAG
>NW_011889235.1:206972-210670 GCF_000151845.1 Pteropus vampyrus
CTCAAGCTGCTCCTGGAAGTGCCTTGTCATCTCCTTCACATGGATGCAGGTTTCACATTACAACCCCCGACCCCGACACGGGCTGCTTTTTCTCTTACAGTTGTCGTTCCTAACTTGTGAAATGTTTGAGTGAGTAAAAGCTTCCATAAGGTGAGCCTTAGTGTTGCCCACAGGTGCAGCTTTGACTAAATGGCACTTGTGACATACACGTCCCCCTCTCTGTTTAGTGAGGATTGGTTTGGAGGAGACTCTGGGCCGTGTTACCGATGTCCAGTATTCAAGCCCTCATGGTCACCCGACTGGGGACGACTTCATTGCACAGGAGCCACGCGTGTCCAGGGGGTTCTCTGGTGTCCCCTGGAGGCCTGGCCCTACCCAGCCAGTATGTCCGAGCAGCACGCAGGGCCTGGATGTCCCCCACTCATGGGGCCTCTCCCTATATCCTCATGGCTTCCGCGCACACTCCACAAAGCGCTTGCCTCCTTCCCTCGTCCGCTGGGCCTGAGCTCAGACGTGGGAGACGTGGTGTGCAGCCCCCTCTGCCTTTCACCCCCCGAGACCTGGGAGCCTGGGTCTGGCTTCCCGCCCAGGGCCCAGAGGCGGAGCTGCGGGGGTCGGGGTGAGAACATGCTAATTAAGATCTCCACAGTGCAATCCTGCCACCAACTTTCTGATGGGTGCCCAGCCTGTGGCTGAGCTGATGTGGGCTGGGCCCACCTTTCTGTATTTGAACTTGATCTTTTGCATTGAAGCTGGTGAAAAGCAACTGTTATCTTGGGCAGCCAGGCGGACCCAGCCCGGGGCCTTCGCTGCTGTGTCCTCTTGCCCACCCTTCAAGCCCAGCCCTGACGGCTGTTCCCAGGCCCTGAAGAAATGGTGATGTCCTCAGTGGGCCTCCCCCATCACCAGCCCTGACTCCCGCCTGCCCACCCGCCGTGCTGCGACTGTTGGATGAAGTCATTCTTGGCAGGGGCGGCTGGCGCCGGCCCAGGGTAAACAGACCACGCTGAGCTCACTGCTGTGCCTGGACGCCTGAGCTCGGGAGCGCAGGGCTGCAGGCCTGCCCCCACCAGAGCAGCTCCGTGCACTCTGACCTCGGGTGACCTCACGGTCTGGGCAGACCTGGCCACCAGCCTTCTCCTGGGGGGGAGGGCTGGGTGACATGGGCTAGCTTGTGGGAGTTTAGTCGGTGGGGTGCCCCCATTGGGTCTGCACGGACCCCAACGCTAATAACAATACCCGACGCTTCCGCGAGGCCACGTGACCCACGTAACGTGATGCTTGACACAAGCAGGTGCTATTCAAGGCACTGCTCAGATCTCAGGTCTCAACTTTCACAGCCAACCGGTGAGATAGGTGTGCGACCCCCGTTTTTCCAGGTGAGCACGCGGAGGACGAAGTAGTGTTCAGCTCAGGCCAGCATCTCATCAGGCAGCCTGGCCCGGGGGCCTCTCGGTGTCTGTGGTCTGAGGGGCATTTCTTGTGTCCCTCAAGGCCGGTCTGGGGTCTTAGATCCTTTCTTCCTCTGGGAACGTTCTGGCCTCGCATCTTCCTGAGCAGCACCTTCGTTACCGGGGTGGGGCCTTGGTGGGTGACGTGCCGTGTAATGGATGAGAGAGTCTGGGTCTGGGGTCGCAGCCCCAGGTTGAAACCCCTGTTCTCTCTCAAGTGGCTCGGAGCCTCACTTTCTTCGTCTGTTAAATGGGCCCCGTGACCACCGCACCTCGTCAGCCTGTGTCTGCTCCATCCCTGTCGGAGGAGGGGCTGAAGTCACCACTGGCTTCTACGTACCCCACCCTCCTTGCCCCCTGGCCTCTTTCTTCTGAGGTGGACAAACATGAGGACTCTTGAATTAGCATTAGCTCGAGGTCTGGGCCAGTCTTTGCCTTCTGGGCCTGGTCTGCAGGTTTGGGGCAGCTGCTGGTTTTTTGTTTGTTTGGTTTTTTTTTGACTCAGAACAAAGGCAAAAGGAACTCCTTGGTTCTGGCGGGGAAGGGAGAGGGAGGGCCTAAGGCCTTCCCAGTAGGAAGCCCGGCTCTCCTCAGCCTGGTGACTCAAGCTGGCTTTATTTTGTCCCGTTTTAGTTCTGAGAGTTGTTTAGGGCCCCAGCTCTGGGATCAGTGTCTGGAATCAGGCTTGCTGGGTTGATCACCCCGCCAGGCCGGGAGCAGAAGTGCTTGGTGCAGGACCTTTTCAGGAGAAGAGAGAGCCCACCTCTTGGGTCTTGGTGTCTCGGAGTCCTAGAAGCCTTGCTGTCCCAAGCCCATCCCTGCCTCTCACCAGAATAGCCATGAACTCGGCTCAGAGATGCTCCAAACTGAGTCGGAGCCCTTCAGGCCCTCAGTGCCTGTGATAAGTGGGACAGCTGCACCCTCCCCCTCGCCCCAGGCGGTCTTGCTCCAAATCCAAAATTCGTTTCCCTCTGTCTCCTGATCTCAAAGTTTCAGAGCGCATCTGTGCCGATAGCTGCACGATGTGCCGAGGCCCCGAGGCAGCCTCCAGTAACCTTCCCAAACTTTCCCCAGCGTGGTGTGCGGCTTCAATGCTCGCAACAGCTCACGACCCAGTGCTGACTGTCGTGGGTGGAAGGGAAGCGCGGGCCGCAGCCAGGAAGGGACGCAGGCCTGACCGTGGGTTCTGCAAGGCCCGGCGTTGAGTGGCCATCCTCGCGTGGCATCCCGGGGCGCGTGGGCGCGTACCTGTTCTGTTCCCCTCACCGGGCACAGCATCGCCAACCTTGTGCTTCCAGGGAGAGCTGCCCGTGCTGCTGCTGGGCCGCTCCTCGGAGCTGCGGCCAGGGGAGTTCGTGGTCGCCATCGGAAGCCCGTTTTCCCTTCAGAACACGGTCACCACTGGGATCGTGAGCACCACCCAGCGTGGCGGCAAGGAGCTGGGGCTCCGGAACTCGGACATGGACTATATCCAGACTGACGCCATCATCAACGTGAGCCTGGCGGGGCCGCCCGCCGGGGTTGGGCGGGTGTTCGGCAGGTTGGGCTTAGGAGCTAGGGGTGGGGTCAGGACCTGCGGGCGCCGTCCAGGGAGTTCTCTGAGAAGCCCCAAAGCTGATAGGGCCGCACGGGTGGGTCTCCCGCCAGTTTAGCCTCGCAGGGACTGCTGTGAAGGGGACTTCAGCTTTGCCAGGGTCTGCAGCTCGGAGGACGTCCCCTGTCCTGCCCCCAGGGGCAGCTGCTGCTGCGGCTTTGTGGCAGGAGGGACCCTCGCACCAACAGGCCCTGCAGCCCCCAGGAGGCGTGGCTCTGCCTCGTGCGCAGCCTGAGAACCGCCCTACGCTGGGATGTCTGCTGAGGCCCGGGGCTGCTCCACACAATCTCATAGAGAGTTTTCTTTAAGTCGCATTTTTCTACTTCCGTAGTTTCCCCATTGACGTTTCTAAAAAGCAGCGTCCCTGCCCCTACCCCGTCTGTCTAGGAAATAGGGAACGTGGTGCGTTTTGTGAACTCGCTGCCTCGAATAGGTTTTATTCCCAAGCTCTTTTGTGATCTGCATGAAGTCATGGAAATGAGATGAAAGGTGTGGATTTCCAGCCCCGGCAGGCATGGCGCGGATCGGGGGCTGTGCAGGTCGAAATAATACCGGGACACCGCAGCAGGTGGGCAGCCAGCCTGCTGCCAAGAGCAAGTCGTGCTGAGAGTTTTAGAGAGTTCATAGTTGGCCTCTGGGCTTTGGAGCAAAAA
>NW_011889235.1:210720-216285 GCF_000151845.1 Pteropus vampyrus
GTCCCTGCCCGTACCCCGTCTGTCTAGGAAATAGGGAACGTGGTGCGTTTTGTGAACTCGCTGCCTCGAATAGGTTTTATTCCCAAGCTCTTTTGTGATCTGCATGAAGTCATGGAAATGAGATGAAAGGTGTGGATTTCCAGCCCCGGCAGGCATGGCACGGATCGGGGGCTGTGCAGGTTGAAATAATACCGGGACACCGCAGCAGGTGGGCAGCCAGCCTGCTGCCAAGAGCAAGTCGTGCTGAGAGTTTTAGAGAGTTCATAGTTGGCCTCTGGGCTTTGGAGCAAAAACAGTTCCCCATTGATGGCACATCTAAAACTTTCTGGAAGTGATTAAGGTCCCTTTTTTTAACAGCAAAATATTAGATCGACAGGAACACATTTCAGGAAGGAACCTGCCAGGCGGGGAAGTAGATTGGATAAGGACATAAACTCATAACCTGTTTATTTTTGCTTCGTTTCAGTATGGAAATTCGGGAGGCCCGTTAGTAAACCTGGTAAGGCCTTTTAAAAATCTATGTACGTGCTTTTTTTTTTTTTTTTTGCTTTTTTTTCCCCAGACGTGAACTTGCCGAGCACATCATCTAATTCTTCTAAAGTGAAATCTGTGAATGTCCTGTGTCTGGAAAGAGTAAAGTTCGCTGGAGTCGAGGGTGCACAGTGTTATGCCAGGGGACACGCTTGTGTTTCAAAGTTATAAGTCAGTGCAGGGGAACTCAGGTCCAGTGCAGAGTAGCTAAAGGACAGGCCTTTATTTTGAAGGTGTCAGCAGTTCTGGCCTGTTACAGAAAGGCACGATCCTTCAAATGCAGTCTCCAGGCTGCTGGAGGAGCTGGCTTGGCTGGTCCACAGTCTTTGTCTTGGCCAGGAGCCCTCGCTTAAGACCTGGCTGGAATGAGGAGTTACCCAGCTAAAGATGTCACTTGAGCCTGTTCGTAAATACGTAAGCAGAACAAGGGAAGGCTTAGAATCAGACAGTCGGAGCAAGGGTACAGATCAGGGGGCACCCAGTCCAACTCTCATTTATAGGGCTTGAAACTGAGGCCATCTTTGGTAAGGGTCAGGATGGCAGTGCCTCCTGGGTGGCTCCTTGGAGTTGGAGACTGAATTCTCAATACCGTGCAAAGTGTGGAAGGGGTGATTTATACTCTCGTGGCCGTTTTCCCTTTTAAGCCTAAGTTGACCACATCGTTTAATAATAGTATCCAGAATAATGGTCAAATGACGTGAGGTAATCCTGTTATTTCAGGGTCATTTCCTACTGTGTAGCGTGCACTGAACTGTGAATTTATCTTGAAGCGCAACCTATAAACTGGCTTCCGCCATGAAAAGCTAGTCCCAGACAAGCAGAGGAAGCGAGGTGCGATCACGCTGCCCCACGAGCCCCTTGCAGCTCCACAAGGCCGCTGTCCAAGACGAGGCTGCATTTTCCCGGGAATGAAGCCGGCAGCCTTAAGCACCGAGGTGGCTTCTCCCACGATCAGCAGAAGAATCTTAAGATCATTGGAAATGGGAGAAGCAAGAGAGTGTGGACAGCCACCCAAAGGACTCAGAGGTTTTGGAAACGTATTCCTGTGAAAAAAAGAGCAAATATGCCGCTAGAAACCATCCATCTGAGGCTGTTTTTACAGCACAGCGACCCCTGAGGACGAGCCTACAGTGTGCCAGTCCGTTCTTCCCTTGCCGAGCATGACTTAACGGTGACCACATGACACTTCCCCCGGCGACCCCAGAACCCCTCCTGTCAGCTCCCCTGACCCCACTCAGTGGCTGCTTTCGAATGGATTCTCCTTCCTCTCGCTGTGTGTCTTGAGGTAAGCCCTCCTGTGTTCACTAAGCCATTTCTGTCTTGCTTTACAGGACGGTGAAGTAATTGGAATTAACACTCTGAAAGTGACAGCTGGAATCTCCTTTGCGATCCCATCTGATAAAATTAAAAAGTTCCTAACGGAGTCGCATGACCGCCAGGCCAAAGGTAAAGAGAGATTCAGGCAGCCAGTAGGAAATTGAGGCTTGGCTGCCCCTCGGGGACTTGGAGCAGGAAAAGCAACGTACCTGGAGATCCACCAAGACTTTCCTATCCAGCAGCGAAAGGAATGCAGTTATTAAGTCCCCAGTGTTATGTCATGATGTCTGACCGTTTTTGACCTGTGGTCGTGAACGTTTCACATTGTTTAATATGTGCCAGGCACGATCTTAGGTGATTTCTGTGCATCATTTCACTTCGTCATTCATTCCTGTCATTTAATTCCTTTGCCCCGTCAGGTGGGGATCATTACTCTCATTTTACAGATCAGAACACTGAGATTCAGAGAGATCATTTACTCCACCAATGACTATGGACCTGTCTGCTCGGGGTCAGGCGGGGGTTCCCTTTCAGGTGTGATGTTGACGTTCTACTCGGGGGTGGGGGGAGGCTAACGGTAAACAAACAAATAAGGTAATTTCATAGAGCAATTAAGTGCTTCCTAGAACATGAAGCGGGGTGGTAGGCCAGGGCGTGAGAAGAGGGGCGGCCAGGGGAGACGGTGTGGCCAGGAAACGCCTCCCAAGCCGAGACCTGAAGGAGAGGGAGCCGGCAGCCGTGTGGAGGGGGTGCGTTCGGATGGAGGAGCCGCAGGTTCCAGGCCTCCACCATGGGCCTGTTGAAGGGGGCAAAGGACCCATAGGTGGGCCGCATGACCAGATGCAGCGAACGCGCAGATGCAGAAGGCAGTCGTCAGCCAGGGTCACGGCAGGCTTGGTGAGGGGCTGGGGCATGTTTTTAACTGCATGGAGTAGGCAGAAGGTCATGATCTGGTCGATATCTTTGGAAGGTCACTTTCAGGTTTGGGAGGAGGGTCTGCTGGAGGGCGGAAGTTGAGAGACTAGTTAGGAGGCTCTCCTTGTCCTCCAGACTAGGGCGGAGAAGGGGCTCAGGTTCTGGATTTATAGGAGGGACAGCAACCTTATCACATGTCAGGATGAGGCAAAGAGGAATCAAGGATCACTCTTAGGTTTTTGGCCACTAACTGAAATGGACGGGGCTTTCCAAGGTGTCAACGGCAGATAGGGGTCCCAGCCAAGGCTTGAACCACCACCTCAGCATATGCCCCCATGGCCCTGACTTCACACTGTAAATATGGGGATTGAATCTCGTGGCTCCTGGTGTCCCCAGCGTAGCCACCAACCGGGCTGACCTCTGTTGTCCTTTTTCTGTCACATCAGGCAAAGCCATCACCAAGAAGAAGTACATTGGCATCCGAATGATGTCACTCACATCCAGGTGGGTAACAGGACGTTAGTGTTTGTCTTAAATCTGAGTAAACCTGAACTTGAGAAGGAGAGACCTCACACTGCCGTAAGATGTCTCAGTTTCTGATTAGAACGAAATAACATTAGGAAAGAGGAGGGTGGTTTGGTCACCCTTGGCCTCTTGTTTTAGCTTCCATTTAGTTCGTGTGTTCTGAGCTGGTCCTTCCTTCTAAAAGATTCTGCCCTCCTCTTTGAGGGCAGGCCTGGACAGCAGCGGGTGGGTGTTGGTCACTCTGCCTCGGGCCTTCCTTTCACCTCTTGTTCTGTTGAAAGCCACATTCCGGGAGTGCCCCGAGCACCTCCCTCAGCCTGAGGTGCCGTGTTAGCACCGGGCATGTGGGCGGCTCCAGGAACGGGCATGTGGGCGGCTCCAGGAACGCGAGGTCAGGCGCGGCGTGACCTCTGGGCTTGTTTTCCCAAGGCTGGTGGAAGTTGTGGCATGTGGCTGCCAGGCCCATGACGTTCTACTGTTTTAACACTGGTGAAAAAATCTGGTGTAATTGCTTAAGTCCTGGTGACTAAGCACTTGGTCGAAGTTGTCGTAGGTCAAGTTGGCAAGGAGCAGAAGATACTCATGTGGATATTAATATATTATTGTTATAATTAATTAACTATTAATTAATTGTGAACACATTACCATAGGTTAGATCCAGAATATGGACCGATTTGCCAAACTAAAGTGCGTATCAGTTCTTGCTTGGAACTATGGGAGACAGGTGTAGGCTCTGGGATCTGGCTTCCTGGGTTCTCACCAGCTCTGCTACTTCCTGGCTTGTGATTTTGGGGGGATGATTTGACCTCTGAACTCCTCAGTTTCCTCCTCTCCAGGACGAGGAGACCAGCGCAGGCATTTCGGTGTGTGGTGAGGGCCGAGTGATTTAGCGTGTTAAGGCCTGGATCCATGGGTGGTGGTGGTCATCACTAGCCACAATGACACTAGCCACCATTTATCACCTGCTCGCTCTGCGAGTGGGCCTCGGTGCTATTGTTAGATGATCTCCTCTAATCCTCATAGAGAAGTGTCATAGGGAACAGTCATTATCCCGATTCTGCAGGTGAGAAAATAATGCACAGAGAGGTTTAGCAACTGCCCAAGATCACACAGTTAGAAAGTGGCAGAGCCGGGGCTCCAAACCAGGCCCACGGCTATACTTCCTGACTCCTTAACAGTTAGCTACTATTAAGTAATTAATAAAATTAATAATAACGATAAAACACTTCCCTCACTGTTACCCGGTATATCTTTGACTCACGTAGACGGACAATTTAAAGCAGAATCAGAACTCTTAAGTCAGAATCTTAAGTCAGAGATGGGAGAAGCCAGGTGGGAGCCGGTGCCCGCAGAGGAAGGCCTGTTGGCACATGAGTTTAATACAGGTGCTTTTTCTCCCGAGCAGCAAAGCCAAAGAGCTGAAGGACCGCCACCGAGACTTCCCGGATGTGCTTTCCGGAGCGTATATCATTGAAGTGATTCCTGATACCCCAGCAGAAGCGTGAGTTAGAATTATTTTCCCTTTTCTTAGTACCCTTGTGGTTCCTGGGGGACCAGGGGAGGGGGCCATGTCCTTTTCACATCAGCTCTGGTGATTGTGAGGACACTGGACAGACGGTCGGATGTCCTCGGTCGGTCCTGCCGGTCATGTCTTCTGACCTGGTTCAGCTCAGGACTCACCAGCAAAAGGGAGCTTCCTGTCTTCACAAGTCCTCGCTTCACCAGGGGTGGTCAGAGGGAAGAGCAGTATCGGCCTCATCGTGGGTCCCTGTAACAGGCCAGGCTGGGGAAAGGGGGTTTAAGGAGCAGAGTCCCCGAGACCCTGGGCAGTGGTCCCATCCTAGGCTGCAGGACGCATCTCCTCCTCTCTGATTACGTCTGTTATCAGTCAGGCCATCCCTGTCCACACCTCCAGAAAAGTAACCAGGTAACATCAAAGCAACACGAACAGAAGTAGCTCAGCCAACAGTAAGGGCTCGTGACCTGTACTGACATAGTGTCCAGAGAGAGCGCGAGGCCAGGGCCAGCGGACTCTTCCCTGGGGGTCGGGCCTGGCGGGTGGCCTGCTTTTGTACCCACCTGTGGGCTGAGAATGGACTTTGTGTTTTAAAATCTTTGAAAAAAATTGAAAATAAGAATAGCGTTTTATGACATGTGAAAATCGCGTGGAATTCGAGCACGAGCGTCCATAAAGGAAGACCGGCTCGAACACGGCCTCATCCGGCAGCCGCATGTAGCTTATGGTGGCTTTTGGGCTGAGTACAGTGGCCTGCAAAG
>NW_011889235.1:216335-219476 GCF_000151845.1 Pteropus vampyrus
GGGGGCCATGTCCTTTTCACATCAGCTCTGGTGATTGTGAGGACACTGGACAGACGGTCGGATGTCCTCGGTCGGTCCTGCCGGTCATGTCTTCTGACCCGGTTCAGCTCAGGACTCACCAGCAAAAGGGAGTCCTCGCTTCACCAAGGGTGGTCAGAGGGAAGAGCAGTATCGGCCTCATCGTGGGTCCCTGTAACAGGCCAGGCTGGGGAAAGGGGGTTTAAGGAGCAGAGTCCCCGAGACCCTGGGCAGTGGTCCCATCCTAGGCTGCAGGACGCATCTCCTCCTCTCTGATTACGTCTGTTATCAGTCAGGCCATCCCTGTCCACACCTCCAGAAAAGTAACCAGGTAACATCAAAGCAACACGAACAGAAGTAGCTCAGCCAACAGTAAGGGCTCGTGACCTGTACTGACATGGTGTCCAGAGAGAGTGCGAGGCCAGGGCCAGCGGACTCTTCCCTGGGGGTCGGGCCTGGCGGGTGGCCTGGTTTTGTACCCACCTGTGGGCTGAGAATGGACTTTGTGTTTTAAAATCTTTGAAAAAAATTGAAAATAAGAATAGCATTTTGTGACATGTGAAAATCGCGTGGAATTCGAGCACGAGCATCCATAAGGGAAGACCGACTCGAACACGGCCTCATCCGGCAGCCGCATGTAGCTTATGGTGGCTTTTGGGCTGAGTACAGTGGCCTGCAAAGTCCAAAATGCTTTCTCTCTGGCCCTTGACAGAAGTTAGCTGGCCTCTGTGCTAGACCACTAAGGACCACGATAGCGTATATGTAGGAGCTAAAGTTATAGCAACAATAACACAGAAGAAATGTCATGTAGCAGAACCATTCCGCTCACCCCGTGGGAACCATTCTCTGAGCTGTGACACCATCACAAGAAAGTCGGCCTTGGCCATGGTCGTGGAACCTGGTAGGCGGTACGTGGTACATCCTTGCCTCCTTTGTGGCCAGTCTGTCATCCATCACACAGTGCCGGTAGGCATTTCTGCAATGGACATGATTGACGGTTTGGCCTAAAAATCTCAAAAGGAAATACTGTGATCTAGTAGTGGTCGAAGCTGTTGTCACGTAAGTTAGCCGTCACCGTGCCCTGTTTGCTCTGGGCTTTTCGGTTCCAGACGGTGCCTGGGTCAGCGTGGAGCTGCTCCTGGCAGGCCGTCCAGGAGGAAGCATTACAGTTCGTTTCTCTCTGTGTTGCAGTGGCGGACTCAAGGAAAATGACGTCATAATCAGCATCAACGGACAGTCGGTGGTCTCCGCCAATGACGTCAGCGACGTCATTAAAAAGGAAAGCACCCTGAACATGGTCGTCCGCAGGGGCAACGAGGACACCATGATTACGGTGATTCCCGAGGAAATCGACCCGTAGGCGGAGGCACGAGCTGGACTTCACGATTCCCTTCGGAGACGCTCCAGTGGACGGTGCACGATGACTCTGGGCTGGTGGCATGGGACACCCGCGACTTTGGACCACCGTGTTGCTTGTTCAGCAGAAATACCCTGGCCAACAGACTCCTCCTTGATAGTTTGCAGGCAAAACAAATGTACCGATATAGACCCACAGGCAGAGACTTGCCCTCCTGTACCGTGCGTATGCTGTGTGCTTTTCCTTGCCAGCTTGGACTGTTCCTGCTTAGACAGTCAGTATTCGTCTCCTTTACCTGAGTCATCATCCTAGTCCTACAAGGCAGTCGATGTAACACTTAGATGAGAGGAAGTTCCCACGGGAGCTGGAATGGCCCCGGGCGTGTGCGTGCTTTCCTCCGAGTCAGCACCCAGAGGAGGTAGATGCCGAGACGACGGGAGGGTGGACGCTGGCTTCCAGAACAGCCAAAGTCGCCTCTTTTGGGGATCTCCTCAGAACTGGGAGCACAATGACTTCGAGTTTGAGCTATTAAAATACTTCTTCATACTTTGCTTTCTGGCGTGCTGCTTTTTCTTTTCGGGGAGCAGCCGGTCCCAGTTCCTTTGAGGTGGTTATAGTGTCACTGGGCTCCGCAGGGTGGACTTGGTCTCACCAGTTATTTCAGAAGCATCCCGTGGGGTTGACCAGCACTATGGACAACTGCGCCTGGCCACCCTGGCTTCGTAAAGCTGGATTCGAGGACAGTTGCTTTTGCATCTGGAGCTTTTCAAACCAAAAAGAGCCTGTCAACCTCATATATCATGCAGTCAGTGAACCAGGGTTTTCTGGTCTCCTGCTCTGGGCCGGCACAGGGCTGAGTGTCAAGGGGTGAATGCAGAGCAGGACGGACCCAGCTGCTTTCTCCCCAGAGTGAGTCGAGAAACCAGGTCTCTTTCTGAAAGGGAGACAGTTCAGGAGACCAGGCTGCGAGCCTCAAACTATCTTGTCCACGGTCTCCAGAAAGCACAGGCTGAAGCTGATTCCAATTGTCCTGGGCTCTGAAGAACCAGACGTTAAGCCCTGGGGGATGTAGAGCAGGGCTCCCCTTGAAGTGTCCTCCGACAGGACAAGCCTTAGGCAGCTGTAGGCACCTCTGTCTTCATGAAAATTTCCAGGAGTTTGGGAAGCTGGACCCAAGAAGCCTGTTGCAAAACTTTAGCTTGGACGTTTGCATGGCCTGAGTCCTCATGCGCACACCAAAGAGGGGGCTGGTCACAGCAAGAGCCAGGAGTCAAAGGTGCTCCCAGTGTTAACAGTCCAAAGGGGACCTTGGAATGGATGGAGCTTCAAGTCTCCAGACCGAGAGCTTAATTCTTTCTCGATCGCTAGAATTGCTAAGATCAATTTAGAACAGGAGCGGCCGTGGAAGGCCCAAGTGAAATGTGGGAGCAATCCAATTAGGCAGAGCCCTGGTCAGTGTTGACACGAGGCAGCTGAGCCGCCTGCAACCCCGGTGCATCCCTTTGCTCTGCGCCCCAATGGCCTTGCTGAGTCAGGCAGGAGCCGGTAAGTGCTTTCTCTCTGGGCCTGGGGTTGGATTCCCTCCCTCTACACTGAAGGTGATGACTCAGAGAGTGGCCTGTGGCTTCGGGGCTTCTTCCTCTGCTGATCTGCCCGTGGGCCTGCTCCTCCGGGTGGTCCCAGAGCTGAGGTGCTTCCACAGGTGGGGAGGACTTGCTAGGTGGCGTTGAGGTCAGAGGCCAGCCCCGGCCAGAGCCCATCTCTCT
>NW_011889235.1:219526-221191 GCF_000151845.1 Pteropus vampyrus
CAAGCCTTAGGCAGCTGTAGGCACCTCTGTCTTCATGAAAATTTCCAGGAGTTTGGGAAGCTGGACCCAAGAAGCCTGTTGCAAAACTTTAGCTTGGACGTTTGCATGGCCTGAGTCCTCATGCGCACACCAAAGAGGGGGCTGGTCACAGCAAGAGCCAGGAGTCAAAGGTGCTCCCAGTGTTAACAGTCCAAAGGGGACCTTGGAATGGATGGAGCTTCAAGTCTCCAGACCGAGAGCTTAATTCTTTCTCGATCGCTAGAATTGCTAAGATCAATTTAGAACAGGAGCGGCCGTGGAAGGCCCAAGTGAAATGTGGGAGCAATCCAATTAGGCAGAGCCCTGGTCAGTGTTGACACGAGGCAGCTGAGCCGCCTGCAACCCCGGTGCATCCCTTTGCTCTGCGCCCCAATGGCCTTGCTGAGTCAGGCAGGAGCCGGTAAGTGCTTTCTCTCTGGGCCTGGGGTTGGATTCCCTCCCTCTACACTGAAGGTGATGACTCAGAGAGTGGCCTGTGGCTTCGGGGCTTCTTCCTCTGCTGATCTGCCCGTGGGCCTGCTCCTCCGGGTGGTCCCAGAGCTGAGGTGCTTCCACAGGTGGGGAGGACTTGCTAGGTGGCGTTGAGGTCAGAGGCCAGCCCCGGCCAGAGCCCATCTCTCTCCAGCCTGTCATCGCTCAGGAGATTACAGATGGTCCCTCTGGAAGGAATCAGCCTGGTGACAGACTGGCCTGAATCCTCCATAAACACTCAGTGACATCTCCCAGAGGTCGCTTCTGGGTGGGGTCAAAGTTTTGCCTGAATGTCGGTGACATACGAGGCCACAGAAATGACAGCTTGGTACCACTTGTTGCCACACGATGTGTTTGGTTACATGGCTGCACTGACCTGTGGGACCCTGGGTCCCCTGTGGGCTGCTCAGCGCAGCACCCCATACTCATCCTTGCGGCTTTCACAGGACCTCTAAGGACATGTTTCTTTTGCTTTGGGCTGTGATGGAGGTTTTCGCATAAATTAGCCTGAAACCAGGGAGGCAGAGTGGACTTGAAAAGAGCATAGCTTTTGGAACTTGTTGGACTTGGGCTCCACTATCCTGTCTGCATATTCCTGACTGTGTGACCTCTGAGCCAGTTACTAACCTCTCTGTGCCTGTTTCCCATCTATAAAAAGGGGATACTCATAGTAGCTACTTCTTATGGCTGTTGTGGGCACTAGATGAATTAATACCGGGCACATGGTGAGCACTCAACTAGCAACATGTGTTACCTAATGTCTTTGAGCCTCAGTTTCCCCCTGTGTCGAATGCACTGGCGTTGTGAGGGTTAACCTTGACGGGGTGAGGAGGCGGAGCCACTCGGTAAATGCAGCTGCTGCCGTTTTTGTTATTAGCTGCCATTGTTCCCCTCTTTAATGACAATCACAGTAGTTAACATCTCTGGGTGCTTGCTTTGTGACAGATACCATGCTGAGCGTGTAAAATTTTTTAGCTAATTCAATTCTCAGATTGGCCCTGAGGTGGATGCTGTGTTTATATTCTCTTGTCAGGTGAAGGAATGGAAGCTTAGAACTTAAGCATTCTGCTCAAGTCACAGAGCTAATAAGTGAGGAGCTGTGACTGAAGCCTGGGAGGTCTGAGCCCCTGGCCTGGGCATGGTGCCACGTGACCC
>NW_011889235.1:222286-223765 GCF_000151845.1 Pteropus vampyrus
TGACAGATACCATGCTGAGCGTGTAAAATTTTTTAGCTAATTCAATTCTCAGATTGGCCCTGAGGTGGATGCTGTATTTATATTCTCTTGTCAGGTGAAGGAATGGAAGCTTAGAACTTAGGCATTCTGCTCAAGTCACAGAGCTAATAAGTGGGGAGCTGTGACTGAAGCCTGGGAGGTCTGAGCCCCTGGCCTGGGCATGGTGCCACGTGACCCATCCATACCATCCTAGGACCAAAACTCCTGGTTGCTCCATCTCTTCACCAGCCTGGGTCCATCTCCACTTGTAGAAGGTGGTCACGGGGCCTGTGGACGCAGCCCCTGCTCCGTCTGTGGTTCCTCCTGGCCCTTTCAGGCCCCTTAACATCCCGCTACCTGGTGGGTCGGCGGCCGCCCCTCGTCCTTGTTCCCCGTGCGGTCGGTGTGTCCTGCTCGCTCATGCTGCACTCTCTGCTCCAGTCCCTCTGCTTCCGGCTTTGGCAAGACTTGAGGCGATGCCAGCCACAGGAACATTCGCACCATTCGACTGTCCCCGTCCCCATCCGGCCCTGCCAGAGGCTTTTCTAGATGCTCGAGCCAGAAGAGAGGCCCCACATGCAGGGCTCTCTTGGTCAATGCCTTGTGGGTCCAGAGAGTGGGTGCCGTGCTGGGGAGCTCTCTACCGGGTCCTACTCTTTTTCGGCTCCATTTCTCTATCTAAAAATTTGGAAGGACGCCTGTGTCTGGTGTGTGGTGAAGAGTAGGCGTTTTTTACCGTGGCTTGCAAAGTGCTGGTCTCTGCCTGGCTATCACGTTAGACAGCCTTGAGCCCTGGGTGGTGGCTTTCCAATTGGCTAGCAAGGGTGCTAGGCTCATTTCGGTAAATGCCACTGAAGTCACGGCCAGCCTCGCTGAGGTTGTGCAGAAGGGGGTGTATGTCTGGGCGAATGAGCCAGTCCGGGTTCAAGGTTACAATGAAAGCTGCCTTCTCTTCTGAAGGTGATGATAGGTGAGGTCAGAGGTATAACAGCACCTGAGTGGCTTTGTGCCAGGATGGCAAATAGGTTTGTACTGTGTTCTGTCCGCACCGGATCAGTTAGTAGGGAATGCCCGGAGCACCGGGCTGAGCAGCTTGTAAGCCTCAGGGCAAAGGTGGATTAAAAGAGAACTGATGTGTGGACCTCGCTCTCAGCCACTCTGATGATATAACTGACAGGCAGGGTGGACTGGGCGTGCCAGCTCTTCCCACTGCCTTCTCGGCCATGCTGTCCCTCACCTCCGCGTCAGCTCCTCTTTTCCCCACTGACTGCCCAGCCTGTGGGGGGGGGGGCCCACCCACTCCACAGTGCGTCCGGTAGCCATCTCCCAAGGCCATCTTCATGTCATGCCCCTCCCCAGCTCTCTCGCAGTGACGTCACGCAGTTCTAAAGAACTGTCACAAGAACGGGCTTGTTAGAGGACTGATCTGAGGGGACCACCAGGATGCTCGCTGGGGCGCTA
>NW_011889235.1:225270-226545 GCF_000151845.1 Pteropus vampyrus
AATGTGCTCATTGTTGAAGGCCTTGCCCTGATACTGAGCATAAAAAACGCATCCTAGAAATCTCTAGGAAGAGAAGGCCGGAGCATCATTTCCATAGGACTCAGACTTCATCAGAAGCCCGGATGATCGAGGATTCTCAGCCCCTGAAGCTGTTTTCCGGTTCACCATCCTTGTCCTTCCCCTCATTATGTGCACTGACATCGAAGGGCTGCAGTTGAGAAGGATGTCGCTGATGGGGAGTGCGTGAGCCGCTCTCCTGTGTTGACGGAAGTAGAACCAAGTGGTGGAGGTTTCAAGAGAATGTTCTTTCGAGATATGGCAGCTGAGCCAAGGGGCTGTCGGATTGGTGTCTCCTTTTAATCTTGGCCATGCACGCCTGCCTGTGACATTTCATCCAGCACTGGTTTTGCACCCAAGCCGTACTAAGGCTTGAAAGCCACCATCCTAGTGAACTGGAATGGCACCTTAGTCACTGTTACCACCTCTCTTTTTAGGAAACTGAAGCTCAGAGAGGTAGCTTTCTTTGTTCAATGACTCATGGTGAGAAAAGTCAGAGCAGAGAGATGAAATCGGGCTGTCTGCCTCCCAAACCGGTGTCCCCACCTCGGCTGCCACAGCGCATCCTTCCGATGGCGTTAGCAAAACCTTGTCTTGGCTGGCTTAGTGGTCTAGAGCCTCAGCGGTTCCTCTCTTGGATTTGGGTGGGGAAAAGGGAGATATTGCTCAGCAGTAGTTTTCCCATCAGTAAAAATTACTTTAAGCTGAAAATCCACAAAGAGTAAAAGCACTTAAAATCAACTGGAAAGAAAACTCATGTCCACACAAAAACCTGCACACAGATGTTTACAGCAGCTTTATTCACGATTGCCAAGACTTGGTAGCAACCAAGACGGCCTTCAGTAGGTGACAGATAAATAAACCGTGATGCATTCAAACAATGAAATATTCTCTAGTAATTAAAAGAAATGAGCGATCAAACCATGCAAAGACATGGAGGAACTTTAAACGCATATTATTAAGCAAAAGCGGCCAATATGAAAAGGCTGCACACTGTATGGTTCCAACTATAAGACATTCTAGAAAAGGCCAAACTATGGAGATGGTAAGAAAAATCAGTGGCTGCCAGGGGTTAGGGATGACTAGGTGGAGCACAGGTGATTTTTGGAGCAGTAAAATTATTCCGTATGATACTGTAATGATGGACGTCTGTCCAAACCCGCAGCATACACAGCACCACGAGCGAACCCCAACGCAAATCGTGGGCTCTGGATGATG
>NW_011889235.1:228184-236584 GCF_000151845.1 Pteropus vampyrus
TCCCACCCGTTCTGTGGGAAGCATCCTGCTGCCTCTGGCTTCTCGTGCTTTGAAATTTGGGACTCTTTTAGGACCAAGGGCCGGGGAGCACCCCCTAAGACTGAGAGCACCCCTTTGATCTTTAACTTGAGTAGCTTGCTTCCTCTCTTGCTGTATTCATCTTCTCTGCTCATAGTTCTCTTTACTTGCTAAGCATTTCTCTCTCTCTCTCTCTCTCTCTCTCTGAAGATTAGCGAGGCTTAGTCCCACCCATGGCACTGGGCTGTGATCTGGTTTGAACCACTACATATTTGTTCATGGGACACGCCTGGCCTGCGGACCCCCTTCACTGTGGATTCCTGACCCCACAGACCCTGGAGCAGAGCGGGGAACCGATGTGCTAACGGGCCCTCTGGCCGAGAGCCCTGCCTGGGGAGGTCAGATCTGTTTCCGGGTCACTCTGGGTCTTCTTCCTCCCAGCAAGAAATGCTGGGAACCAAGGTGATAAGTGGTAAGTTGTCAGAGGTTTATTGATAGCCATTTCTACCTTCCTCTGTTCCCACCTCCCTGCAGGCCGCCCAGACTAAGCCATCACCAGATGCTTTCCCAGGCTCTGATGTGAGCCACTCACTCCTTTCAGGGATTCTGAGCAAGCGATTCATCCTCCCAGACCCCTTAAGGTTTGAGCTATAAGACGTGCAAGGCAGTTTCTCTGGCACAGAAGCTCTGGCTCCATTGTAAAGTAGCTCTGTGTATGCTATTGTTTACGGTTCTTCGTTTGAGGTAGACTTTGGAGGCCTTTGGGATTGAAAAGGTGGAGTCTCCAGCTCAAGTAAAACTCCTAGTCTAGAAGGAGGCAGAAGAGGGGGACAGCTGACCTGCTTCACTGAGGAAGATGAGAGGAATCTGGACCTCTCCGGGGCATCCCTGAGGGAGAGATTAACGGGCCCAGAAGAACCGAGGGCAGAGGGGTGAGGAGGCACAGAGCATGGCTGGAAGCCAATGGGAAATTCTCGAAGGTGGGAAGAGCTGAGGGAGGTGTTTCTACTTGAAGTTCTTTCTCTTATGTAAACCCCTTCATTGCCCTCGAACTTGGGTAAAGATTTGCTGATGAAGCTTTTAGGTCAATGCGTGGCTGTGGCCAAGAGGAGCAAAGGAATGAAGTGGTCAGACACGGTGAGACCAGCGCAGCCCAGCGGGCGTAGGAAGCTGGGGCGGGAGCCTTGGATACTTAAATATTAGGGACCTGGGTGACGATAGAGCTGAGACTTGAGGATGCACAGGCGCCTGACGCTTGGTTTCTTAGCCCTTCGTGACGTGTCACCTCTGCTTTCCAATTTTCCCCTCATGTCCTGATGTCACCTCCATAGCACACCTAGAAGACATTGGGTGTCTGTCCGTGACTTTCTTGCTCTTGTGGTCTTGGGTTCTCCCTGAGCTGGGGATCTGGCATGCAGAAAGGGAGGGCTCCCCACGCTCGTCCTGGTTTGCACCGAACACCAAACTCGCCAGCTGCCAAGCACTGTGGTAGAGTCACCTGCCCTCCACCGGGATCATCACCAGTCCCCGTCAGACTTAACTCTCCTCACAAACTCAACCGAACGTTTTAAAAGGAAACCTTGTCTAGGAAACTGGAGGAGGGAGCATTTCCCTTGCCGTGGGTGAGGACAATAGCGCCCAGCCGCTGCCCAGCTACAGAGTGGTGCTGGTTGCTATGGAAATGGTTTCCGGATGAGAGCTGAGGGCATTTCCTTTGGCTTGACCACAGCCCCAATTTCTTTTTATCCTGGATGGAAATAGCCAAGTCATTTGGCAGGAGACCTTGACCATTGGACGTGGAACCTGTAACTTCTGGGAAGGAGAGTGGCACCATAATATGTTTTCTTGGCCACCGTTAGGATGCTACCTTTTTCACTGACAATTTCTCTTTCGCTGTGTCCTTTAAGCCTCGAGGAGAATGGTCTGCAGTGAGACGAGATGGCCGTCACCTCTGATGTTTCCAAAGTCCTCCATCTTTCTGTGTCCTACGCATTAGGCACAGGGTGTGTTCACCATGTGCCAGGCGCTCTATGTGCATTATCGTATTTAGTCCTCCCATAATGCCGTGAAGTCGATATTATATAAATCTACATATAAGCAAACTGAGGTTTCAGGTTTGCCTGACTCCAACATTTATGCTCTTACCTACCCGCTTGACCTCTCATCCTTCATGGCTCAGCTGGAAAGCCTTTTTTTCTGGAAAGCCAGCCTCTACCACTCCCACTTGAGGGTGCCATCTCCCACAACCCTCTTCCTGGGGGTCGTTTGTCCGAGGTAGGCTGCAGACTCACCTCCCATCCTAATCCCTGAAGCCTGCGATTATGTGACCTTTTAGGGCAAAAGGGACTTTGCAGATTAAGTTAAATATTAACTTTTAAGTATCTGGAGATGCGGAGATTTTTCTGGACTCTCGGGGTGGGTCAGTGTGATCTCAAAGTTTTTATAAGAGGGAAGCAAGTGGATCAGAGGGGAGAAAAGAGATGTGACCCCAGAAGTGGAGGTTGGAGGGACGCACGTCCAAGGTGGAGAAAGGGCCGTGAGCCATGGAGTGCAGGCGGCCCCGGGAAACTAGAAAAGGCAAGGAAACGGATTCTCCCCTAGAGCTTCTAGAAGGGACACGGATCTGCCGACACCTTGATTTTAGCCCATAAGCCTCGTTTTGCACTTCTGCCTTCCAGAACTGCAAGATAATAAATTTGTTCTTATTTTAAACGTCCCAGTTGGCAGTAATTTGTTACAGGTGCAATAAGAAACTAAGAGTTGGGATTGCGATTTCTTTCTCCTGCACTTAACAGCCCCCTCACCAGTCAGGATGTAAGTTTGTAAAGCCTGGAACTGCTTAACTCCGTAGCTGTGTTTTGAGCACTCGCTGTATTTTTGAGGGTACTGTGTCTGGAAAGTGACGCAGACATGAATAAAACAAGTCTCTGACCTCAAGAAAACTATATCTAAGATCTTTGTATTTTTCGAAGTCCCAGCTCAAAACCTTACAAGAGATGAGTAGTAATTAGCTAGTGAAAAGGGCTCCCATCATACAAGGAAAAATAAATATGATCATACAAAAGAAAACATAAATAAATATAGCAAGCTTGTGCACATGAAACTAGAGATAGGGACCCTCTGCAATGAAGATGTAAAGTTATTTAAACAGTTTAATTCCAAAAGAGGAAGAGCAAGCAGAAGGGAGGCAGCGATTGCCTAGGATGCCGGTGAGGGGACAGGGGAAGCTGGCGAGAGGCTGGAGGCAGGAATATCAAGGCCAAAGGGCTGAGAGGTTCTGGAAGTAGGGGGAGGGGCTTGGGAAACTGCTCTAATCATACCTGCCTCTAGGACTTATAACGGCTTGTTCTTGCCTTTGATTAGTTAACTAAACACATTAGCCACCTTTTCCCAGGTAAAATGGCCTTTACCGTTGGCCCTCCTTTCTAAAGAGTGGAGAGTGAAGACTGAACTATTAGCTAGACTGCTCTCCCAACCAGGGTGTGTGTGGGTCAGCCCCAGGACATTGCTGATGGGCTTCCTGCCAGGGGCGGGGCTGGCCCTGAGCCCAAATGGGTCAACTGCAGCCCTTCAGTGTGCAACGCGCAAAGATCACCCCTATGAGAATTACCTGAGCCCCTATTAGGACTCTTAAACCCCTCCGAGACCCCTTGCTTCTGACCTTACCTAAGATTTGAGAACATTTGTATCTTTTTTGTTTTTTAGATAAAAGTTTTTCAAAATATTAATCTTAGTGATGTTATGAACTTAATTAGCACGAAATTCTAATTAAGCTTAGGTCCTTCAGAACACCTGGGTTGGATCGATTCCTGTGACTGATTTTCCTTTTAGATTTCTATAGAGTAAAGAATGTTCTGGATGAAAGATATCTCGTAATTGCCCTAATAACAATTATTAAGAGTAACAACAATAGGCATTTTATGGCATTTCCAGCTAAATGAAACTACTATTCCGTCTGTTCGACAAGTCATATCAGATCTGTACCGTACTTGACAGTTTGGATAGTTAGGAGCCTGATGTTTAAAAACCAGAAGATGGTGGACTTTGCCTGGAAAATTTTTGAGAATCAGAGTTATTCATAATAATAAAGCCACTCTTGTGATAAGGTGTTTTCCCATAATCCAGGCACTTGATAACCTCAATGTCAGTAATTTGGTGTTTTATAACACAATGTAGCAATGCAAACGAATCTTCCTGCCCTGCAGGACAGGGCAAATCTCCACAAGTTGAGGGGAGACCAAACCCCGCACCGACTATGAGAAGAAGCAGGGCTTTTGGCGGAGAGTGTAGAAAGAATTCAACACGCGTGCCAAAGTTAGAGCCAGAAGGAAAGTTTATTAGAAAAGGGGTCACACCACACAGACTGAGGGTGGTCTCCTCTCAGAGGCAGAGAATGAGAGGGACAGAGTAAAGGAACTGAAAGGGACCCTGAGTGTTCAGGGAATTCAGTTCATAAGTCAATCTTTAGTTCCCATTTCCTTTGATATGGACACACAGTGAGGAAGAGGAAGAACAAGCAGCACGAAAAGGTTAAGACTATGCAGAGTGAAAGGGCAGTTCCCAGCCTTTCATCCTCAGGTTCCCCATGGTTTTAGCCATGGGGAGTGACTGACTGTTGGTTCTTGTTTCCCCTTCACAGGTGTGGGGCATGGGCTGTTAGCAACCCCAGCAGAAATCTCCCTTTGTCCTGAAGGCTCCTCCTGGCCTGGCTGCAGGGCTGATCGGCAGATTGCAGTCTCTGAATGTAGCTTGATTAACATTTTTAATTCTCTTGCCTCTTCCCTACAGGACTGGCATTTTATCTTTGTGCTATAGGTTGCCGGCGTTGTCTAAGCTGTGCAGAAATTTCTGCAGTGTAAAGATAGATGCACTGGATGATGTCCTTGCATTGGATGCTAGGAGAGTATGATTTCTCATCCTAATTTTCATGCAAAGGAAACCAGTTTGATCAAGCTGGTTTTGGCTCCTTCTGAGGAACTGGGTTTCTGAAGCTCTAGCCCTGGGCTTGTGGTTGAAGATGAGATAGCTTATGATACAGTGAATGGTAGACATCTTAAAAATGACATTGAAAAGCAATGTCAGCATGAAGGCTTCGCCTAGATCACAAAGCCATTTTGCATGACAAGTCTAGAAAAACACTATTTTAAGAATTACTATTTTGAATATGTCTCTTGGAAGACCAAGTATACCAAACAGATAAACCGGAGAGTTTTTTATATTTTTACCCTTAGATCACAGCAGAGTTTGCAGCAGGGGCCAGCGGGAAGCAGCCTGAGGTCTGGAGGTAAAGAGCATTGGGTTCAAGCTCTCGTTCAGCCACTTAGTAATTAGCTCTGTGCCACTGGGCAATTTTCTCGATTTTACTTCATCTTTAAAATGGGCCAACGAAACTGTTACCGGAGAGCGGGGTCCTTTCCCGGCGTGTTGTCCAGGCTCTTGATGTCTCAAACAAAGAATTGAGCAAGTTACCAAAATATAGCAGAAGAGAAAAGCTTTATTAGAAGGGAAAGTACACTTCCAGACGTGGAAGCAGACGAGCAAGACAAGCGGGGCTCGAAGGCCTGGTGACAAAGACTTCAGGGTTTTGATCCCTTTTTGCTGTGCGTGGTGACTTTTCTTAGAGGAGGGGGCTTCCTTGATTGACAACTAGGATCGACAGGACTCAGTGATTCATCATTTGCTTTCTGCGCATGTTTGTTCCCAGAATTCAGTCTATTATAATGATATTAATGAACTTCCGGGCAGATGCATCATATTATAATGATGGTATAATGAGGCTCAGGTGAGTTGAAGGTCCTTAGGGTCTTCATTGCGCAGGTGCAAGTGACGGGCTTAAACTGGTACCTAAATCTCTGCCTCTGGTTTTTTTGAGTTAAAAAATGCCTTCTGGCTTTCTTAATTGTGAGCGGATTAGGGCGGACCCCTTCTACGATAGGATGACCTCCATGTCTTTGCAGGCAGACCGGAAACCCTCTAACTTTCCTGCCTACCTCTTTTCTAAGCGCCACGAACCCCCTTATTATTAGTATGGATGTTGAGGGACGGGAAGTCTCTTCCTCCATATCTGCTTCCTGCTGAGAATGGCTGTGGTCCCTGCCTACAGGGGTTTCATGGAGCTCTTTCCCTTTCTGCCTCAATCAGGATGGAGTCTTGAGTTTCCTGCCGAAGTGCCATCTCAGTCCCTAGACAAGGAAAAGAAAATACAAACTCGTTATTTAAGTCACACATCTATTAATTTCTATTATTGATTTGCCTATTAAGTGAGTAAAGGGAGACAGGCTTGGTTAATATATTTCTTAAAGAGTGAAAAAGACCTTTGGCTTAAAGTCCCCTCCCCCCCCAGACTCTAAGGGCCCTGCCTGGTTTAACACCATTTCTGCTTAACAATGGGCTGATGACCCTTATCAATAGCCAGAGGATCTGAGTCGCCAGAGCAATTATCAAGATTTGAGGGAGAGGGCCTTTTAGCCAAAGAAAGGAGGGAAGAAAATTTAGCTAGATTTACTAAAAAGATTAAATCTGCAAGAGATGTCCCATTTCATTTCCTGCTAAAAGATTAAGAATGTTACAAGTGATGTCTCATCTCAGAACTGTTGCCGGAGAGGAGAGCGGGGATCCCCTCCCGGCGGTTGTCCAGGCTCTTGATGTCTCAAACAGAGAATTGAGCAAGGCACCGAAATACAGCAGAAAAGAAAGGCTTTATGCTAAGCGCTTGTACACTTCCAGACTTGGAAGCGACCGAAAAGAGAAGCCTGGCTCAGAAGGCCTGGTAACCATGCCTGTGGGGTTTTATCCCTATTTGCTATGGGTGGTCACTTTTCTTAGAGGAGTGGGCTTCCTTGATTGACGACTAAGATTGACAGGACTGTGTTGTAGCCACCAGCTCCGAAAGACACACGGACCACCGGAAATCAGTGAGTTATAGGAAACGTGCTCTTTATTCAGCCAGCTGGGTCTGCCAGGGGTACGCAGACCCCAAATTAAGCAGCCCCGAAATGTAGAGGTACAGGGTTTTTAAGCCCTAAATCCCATTCCTCATTCTGTCTTAAACACAAAGGTCTATTTTTCTCCTATTCAGTACTGTAAAAGTGGAAATGCTCCAGTTTCAGGGAAGAGGTATCTCCAGGCACCAGCCCCGGGGGGAAATGCAACATTCCAAGGAAAAGATGATAAAACTGTCTATTAGGCCCGGTTTGCTGGGAGTCCCCCTGTTTTAAACACATTTATCTGTGTACAAAGAGTTAACGACTAACTTCTGCTTCTTGTCATCTGTTCATTCAAAGATGTAGTAAAAAAAACCTTATAAGCAGCTTGCTCGTGTTATGGCGCGAACGATTCTGAGACCCATGGAGCCAATTGAGATTAATTATGAACCTTTATTAGCCAGCCTGTGACTGACTCTCTACCACGCAGGGCTAGAGGAGATCAGCCCCGAGCTTTCAGAGGAGGCAGCTGCTAAAGCTTAAGGCCATATCCTGGTGGTCTCCTGAACAAGCAAGCATATTACAGAAGTGGAAGTTGGCTGTTAGCATATCTTTGCCCGGAACAACACCCTTAATTAACAAGTAAATGGATTACAGAAGTAGACCTTGGCCATCTTCATATTTTATACAATACACTTCCTAAACCACACACCAGCAAGTAGGACAACTTCTGGTATCTAAAGATATTTCTTCCCTGTAGCTGACTTAGCTAGTTGGCTCACTTGAAAATTTTCTACCCTTAACACTCGTAGTAAAAAAACCTTATAAACAGCCTGCTCGGGAAGCTCGGGGCTGATCTCCTCTAACCCTACGTGGTAGAGAGTCAGTCGCCGGCCAGCTAATAAAGGCTCATAATTAATCTCAATTGGCTCCGTGGGTCTCAGAATCATTCGCGCCACAACAGTACCTGTCAACCCACAGGTCGGTTGTGCAAGGCGGGGTACAGAAGCAGAAAGCTTATTGTTAGAATGTTATGCTCCCATGGGCGATAGCCAAGCAGTAATTTTCCAGCCAGCACGTTCCCCACTGGCCTTAGCAGAAAATCAAATCCTTGATTCTTCATGTGGAATTGGCTCATAGCCTCTATTTTGGAGGACTACTTCTGCTAGTGAATCGACTCGAAGTTCTAGCCTGCTGAGCTCAGTAAAGTTTAAGGGAGTTCCTACCCCGACATAGTAAGGGGGTTTGGGGGTTTAGGCACAACCAGCAATCTTGTCCTATGCCTGGCGTGGTCTTATTTAAGACCTTGTGTATTGTCGTTAGCAAAGTTATTAAGGCTCCTTCTGGTTTTGGTTGTGGCTGGTCAAATGCCTGGGCTAAAGAGATAAAAAGGAAGAAACGAAGGGTTATACTTATGTATGCTTGAGTCTTAAGGGCCCGTCTTCCCGAGCTGTCCACT
>NW_011889235.1:238934-240615 GCF_000151845.1 Pteropus vampyrus
TTTTTGCAATTTACACTGGATATCAGGGGCTGCCTGAGTAGCAAAGGCTATATTAATTGCCTGCTGGTTCTCAGGGACCTCAGGATCAATGGGGGTGTATACCCAGCACGCCTCGTTCAAGAAACGCTCCAGGGGATTCCTGAGGTCCCTGTGTAACTTCAGTTACCTTAGAAAGGTTAGTTGGCTGACGAGCAGCCATCTTAATTCCCCCAATTAGAATCTGGTGGTACCGATCTAATGCCCTAATGCCATTCTCCCTGCCTGAGAATTGTGTCCCCAGTCTGGGCGGGTGGAGGGAAATTCCTCCTCAATCTGTTCTCCCGCTTCCTCAGCCCTCCTCCCTCCCTCAGCTGTCTTTTGTGTTTCAGTCCGAATGCAATGTGTCCGCGTTATTCCTCCGTGAAGAGGGTAATTAAAAGCTGTTGGCAATCGTCCCAGGTGAGGCAGTGAGTCTGAAAGACACTTTCTAAGAGTCCTATTAATGCCTGGGGTTTCTCAGAGAAAGGCAGATTCTGTGCCTTCCAGTTGTACAGGTCACTAGTCGAGAAAGACACGTAAACCATAAAGGGCCTGTCTGTGTGATGCCCCTGGGGTGGTGCTTCTCGCAAGGGGAGGATGGCCGGGGTGGTGGTATTGGCTGGTGCCCCGCCCAGAGCGGGAGCAGGAGGCCCATAGGGGTTACCTGCCCGTGACTGAGGAGGTGAGGCGGTGCTATTTGGCCTCTGTTGTCTTGGATTATAGGGTAGGGGAAGGTCACTGTCCTCCGGTGGAGGTTGGAGGACTGAGGGACTGGGCTGTCTTGGAGATTCAGTTGCTGCATGTTTCGGGGGCCCACAACTAAGACTCGTGCCCCTAGAGAAAGGGCACACCGGCGAAGCCAAGGAGGGGGTGTCTGAACAAGGCTTAACCATTAATCGATGTAGGGAAACTGATCGGGATGTCCTGGGTCTCCCGTGACAATCTTCCAAACATTCCTCACTAAACTCCTGTCAAAAGAACCCTCCAGAGACTAGTTTACATCAAAAGACAGCCACTCGACTTTACACAATGTTTTTAGTCTGCCTGGAGAAAACTTTATGCCATAGTCAGCTCCTTCTACAAACCCTTCTTTGAAATGTCACAGGAGACAACCCAAGGGTGTCTTCTGTGAACTCAGGCTTCCCCGCATTGCTTGCGCAGAAAACACAAAACAGACACTCAGACAAGAACAATCAGACACTCAGACAAGAACAATTACTGGGGTGTAGGTGGACCCAGAGAAGTTCGCCACCTACAACCTAGACAAGACCAGAGACAATAAACAAAACCCGACAACAGGGCACAGGAGGCGGCGTCCCGCGGCCTGGCCACGGTCCGGGAGATATGACTGCATCCAGTCTCTCCACGGACCCCCACTGACCGGTCAACAGAAACAGGAAGGTACCTTTTATCCAGACACCGAGGCCTCGGAGATTCCAGATTCCCGTTGGGACCAGGAACAAAGAGCATGTCCTAAAGGTTGCGTCCTCGACGATCGTACTGACCCGTCACAGCATTCAAGGGCCCTGGAAGTCTCAGGTTGGCCACCACTTTGAATCTGTAACAGGGACAGCAACCGTTTCGGAGGCTGGTCCGGTCTTAGGTCCCAGGGTCACTCCCTGAGATCTCGCTGGGGCCTCCAAATGTTGTAGCCGCCAGCCCC
>NW_011889235.1:240665-242127 GCF_000151845.1 Pteropus vampyrus
GGTCTTAGGTCCCAGGGTCACTCCCTGAGATCTCGCTGGGGCCTCCAAATGTTGTAGCCGCCAGCCCCCGATAGACACACGGACCACCATAAACCAGTGAGTTATAGGAAACATGCTCTTTATTCAGCCAGCTGGGTCTGCCAGGGGTACGCAGACCCCAAATTAAGCAGCCCCGAAATGTAGAGGTACAGGGTTTTTAAGGCCTAAATCCCATTCCTCATTCTGTCTTAAACACAAAGGTCTATTTTTCTCCTATTCAGTACCTGTCAACCCACAGGTCGGTTGTACAAGCGGGGGTACAGAAGCAGAAAGCTTATTGTTGGAATGTAATGTTCCCATGGGTGATATAGCCTATGTTCCTATGGGCGATAGCCTATGTTCCCATGGGTGATAGCCAAGCAGTAATTTTCCAGCCAGCACGTCAGTAATTCATCATTTGCTTTCTGCACATGTTCGTTCCCAGAATTCAGTCTAATAGTCATGAACTTCCAGGCAGGTGCATCATATTATAATGATGGCGTAATGAGGCTGGCGGGTATTTATTGTGCAGGCGCGAGTGACTGGCTGAAACTAGTACCTAATTTTCTGCTCACTTGTTTTTTTCTATGAGTTACTTTTAGCCCCAAAATGCCTTCTGGCTTGCTTAATTGCGGGTGGACCCCTTCTAAAATAGGATGACCTCAGTGTCTTTGCAGGGGGGAACCCAAAACCCCCTATCTAACTTTCATGCCTAACTCTTTTCTAAGAGCTATGAACCTCTTTTTATTATTATGAATATTGAGGGGCAGAAGGTCTCTTCTGCATCTGCTTCCTGCTGAGAAGGGTCATGGTCCCTGCCTGTTGGGGTCTCATGGAGTTCTTTCCCTCTCTGCCTTAGGACATGGTCTTTGGTATTCCACCGAAATGTCTCCTCTGTCCCTAGACAAGGAAAGGAAGATACGAACTAAATCATATACTTATTAATTTTCTATTATTGATTGGCCTATTAAGTGAGTAAAGGGAAACAGTCTTGCTTAATATATTTCTTAAAAAATAAAAAGACCTTTGGCCTAAAGTCCCCTCCCCTCTCGGACTCTAAGGGCCCTGCCTGGCCTAAAGCCATTTCTGCTAACAATGGGACCAATGATCCTTATCAATCGCCAGAGGACTTGAGTCACCAGTTGCAGGGCAATTATCTGGATTTGAGAGAGAGCCTTTTTCCCAAGGAAAGGAGGAAAGAAAAGCCTTAGGTAGGTTTACTAAAAAGATTAAGAGATGGCTGTATCATTTCCTGCTAAAAAGATTAAGAATTTTACAAGTGATATCCTGCATCAAAATCTACCTCAGGGGATTATTGTGGGGTCTTGAGATGCGTGTACCTTGCCAGCCCTGCTCTTGATCCTCATTAAATGGCAATGACAGTAGTGATCACTGTTATCGGTCTCTTATCTGACCCCTTAAAACATTTAAAACAATGACTTAG
>NW_011889235.1:242177-245162 GCF_000151845.1 Pteropus vampyrus
TAAAAAGATTAAGAATTTTACAAGTGATATCCTGCATCAAAATCTACCTCAGGGGATTATTGTGGGGTCTTGAGATGCGTGTACCTTGCCAGCCCTGCTCTTGATCCTCATTAAATGGCAATGACAGTAGTGATCACTGTTATCGGTCTCTTATCTGACCCCTTAAAACATTTAAAACAATGACTTAGGCCTCATTTTTAGAACTGTATTGGTTACATAAAATGTATCCTGCATCCTTATTTTTTCCAGGAGGGATACATGAACCGTTTTGTTCATCTTCATGGCCACCTTCCCTTCCACAGTTGCTTGGGGCCTGTTGTCTTGTAAGTGGTAAGCGCTACTTATGTGATGGCTGAATTGAGTTGAATTACAAGCTTTGGCAAAGCAGTCTTGACAGAGGGTGGGGAACTTGGGATTTTACCTTTGAGCAGAACAAAATTAAACATCTAGACCTGAAAAGAGTCAACAGAGACTATTATGTCCATCTATTTACCCGTGATTAAGATGCACAACGGTTCTTTGAGATACGTGTACACGGGGCTATCAGAGTTCCTAGCACTGTGAGATCTTAGGAATCGGTCTTTTTTTTTAAAAAAATCAGATTTTGCTGCAGACATCTTTAGGAGCTTCTGGCACCAGGTCTTGGACTTACTTCTAACAACAAAGGAGACAGCCAAAGGCTCTTTGCCATCACAGTGCTCTTTGGTTCCCATGGGGGATGGCGATTGCTTCTGACCACCGGGAGAACAAATGGTTGAGGGTAGTGGTTGAGCGTGCAGACCTGAAACCACTTAGACCTGGAGCTGAATCTAAGCGCCGCCACTTACTGTTTGTGATTATAGGCTACTTGCTTCACGTTCCCCACGCCTCAGCTTCCTCGTCTTATAAGCTATGAGAGGATAAATGAGATACCACAGCTAAGGTACTTGGCACCATGTGTGGAGCCTAATAATGAAGATGAATTTTCATTCAAAAGGCCAACCCTACAATCAGCTCTTTGTTCTGCTTCTGTAGATATGCTTGCCACATAGGCTGTGGGGCAGGGTGACCTCAAAATTAACTAAAGACTCATCCTCCCTTTTGCTCATTCTGTCTAAACAATAAATGTAACTGCCTGCAACCCATAGCAACTCTCACACTTTGTAAGCAGAGGACAAATTAACCAATTGGCCCTATGAAAGCAAATTGTCATCTGAGCTCGGGGCCCAGATCTTCAGAGCACTAGCTCTTCTGGGACCACCGGCGTAATAAACCTGAGTTCTCCAACTCTCCGAGTGCTGCTTGGTTTCTTGCCAGTCTGATTTTTGCAACATTTCTGCAACAATAAAGCTGATTGCTGTTATTGTTGTCTGGCCTCCCAGAGCAGGTTGGCATCCTCCTGTGGGTGACCACGACTGTGGAACATGCACTCACTACTCTGCTTCCTGCACTGTGGGCCTCCGCTCATAATGGCTGGTTAGATGAGATCATCAGCCTCTAAAACTCAGACTCTTCTGAGAACTACATGAAAGCTGTGAACTCTATACCTAGGAAAATGCACACACACCTTGCATGTTAAGTGTCGATGGGCCGTCAAGTCCATAGGTCCATGGGACCAGGTTTTGGAACCCCTGGCTTGAAGGAAATTGATAATAAAAAGATTACGGAGCACTTACAATGTACCACGCATAATGTTGGGCAGGATACAAAATGGCATTGGCAGTTGCTGCTTTTCACCAGACCTTTAATCCTCTGAAGCTGAGTGTTCAGTGACCTTATTCCAGTCTTTCTTCCTTGAATCACAGATTTGGCCATGGTCAGATTATGTTTCCTCAGTGGAGGGGAGCCTCTCTCGGCTCTCTTTCCCAGTGAAAGATCTGATGCTCAGAATACTCACACTAATATTCACTGATTCCATAAATACTTATTGTACCTACTATGTTCCAGTCTCTGTGCACTGAGCAAAGAACACAGGGGGCCTGCCCTCCTGGGGCTTCCATACAAGAGAAGGGACAATCAACAAGTAAACATAAAGAGGAACTGAACCAACGTTTCTCCCCTTTACCCTATTTTATTTTAGTCACCTAAGTCACTTATTTGGACATATTTAATGACCACCAGAAAATAACAGTGTAAGCTGTTCAGGATTTGCTTCCTCCAGCCTGGTGCCCTTCCTCGGTGCCCACAGGGCCTCCTTGGTTACCTTATCACACCATATGATTATTACCTGCTTATAGGTTTCTCCACCACATCTTAACCTCCTCAAGGGTGGGACCTGGTTTTACTCATTTTGAATCCTAATACCTGGCCCAGGACCTGACATGGAGCAGATGCACTCTAGGTTCTTATCGAATGGATGATGTAGATCAATGACTCATTTTATTCCCTTCCAGGAACTGACTTAAACTAAAGCAAGATGTTACGAAGGAACATTTCTAGGATGTAAGGATAGCGAGCCCCTCGAAGCATGGTTTTTAAGGGTTGGCCTGTGGAACCTCGATGTGTTATGAACTCTTTTCAAAAAGGGTCAGTAGAGTTGGATAAACACTTAAAATGTGTTTTTGTTAGAAAAGGTATATTTCGTTATGGTGGTGTTTATCATGGGCTCCTTGAACTAAGCAGGGCATTTGAAGCAAGGTGGCTCTTTTCCTGATCTTCCTTCAAGGAAAACTTAAGAGGCTGAGGGTAAAATCGAGTCAGAAACAGGTGGATGCCAATACATGAGAGAGTACAGTCAGGGCAGTAAAATTCCTGATTAAACACGGTCGTAAAAGGCAGTTAAGTGATGCTTTTATAGACAGCATGAGAATTCTGGTGTAATAGAGAGTTGTTTGGAGTCCTTTATTGTTCCAGTTCCTGCCAAAATTCTAGATGAGAACCGCTGCCCTGGATAGAGTTGCTGAGTGGTGATGAGGCCACCAGGCCACCAGTCAGTCAGTAATAGGTCTTAGGGCAAGACCATGGGAGATAATAGTGGACTTCTTGTTCCCTAAGCTTGATGTTATT
>NW_011889235.1:245212-247493 GCF_000151845.1 Pteropus vampyrus
CTATTTTATTTTAGTCACCTAAGTCACTTATTTGGACATATTTAATGACCACCAGAAAATAACAGTGTAAGCTGTTCAGGATTTGCTTCCTCCAGCCTGGTGCCCTTCCTCGGTGCCCACAGGGCCTCCTTGGTTACCTTATCACACCATATGATTATTACCTGCTTATAGGTTTCTCCACCACATCTTAACCTCCTCAAGGGTGGGACCTGGTTTTACTCATTTTGAATCCTAATACCTGGCCCAGGACCTGACATGGAGCAGATGCACTCTAGGTTCTTATCGAATGGATGATGTAGATCAATGACTCATTTTATTCCCTTCCAGGAACTGACTTAAACTAAAGCAAGATGTTACGAAGGAACATTTCTAGGATGTAAGGATAGCGAGCCCCTCGAAGCATGGTTTTTAAGGGTTGGCCTGTGGAACCTCGATGTGTTATGAACTCTTTTCAAAAAGGGTCAGTAGAGTTGGATAAACACTTAAAATGTGTTTTTGTTAGAAAAGGTATATTTCGTTATGGTGGTGTTTATCATGGGCTCCTTGAACTAAGCAGGGCATTTGAAGCAAGGTGGCTCTTTTCCTGATCTTCCTTCAAGGAAAACTTAAGAGGCTGAGGGTAAAATCGAGTCAGAAACAGGTGGATGCCAATACATGAGAGAGTACAGTCAGGGCAGTAAAATTCCTGATTAAACACGGTCGTAAAAGGCAGTTAAGTGATGCTTTTATAGACAGCATGAGAATTCTGGTGTAATAGAGAGTTGTTTGGAGTCCTTTATTGTTCCAGTTCCTGCCAAAATTCTAGATGAGAACCGCTGCCCTGGATAGAGTTGCTGAGTGGTGATGAGGCCACCAGGCCACCAGTCAGTCAGTAATAGGTCTTAGGGCAAGACCATGGGAGATAATAGTGGACTTCTTGTTCCCTAAGCTTGATGTTATTAAAAAAAAAAAAAAAAGTTACATGATAAAGTCAAGGACTGCTCTGCTCTTGTTTGTATAAGATTGTCACCCTTTGGCAAGGTTTGTAAATGTGCCTTATTTTCCAGGTTATTAAATGATTTCCCAGTAGCAATCATTTTCCAGTTACACTATTCACAGGTAAATAATTTGCAGGCTGATAAGAAAAAAGACATGGGTAGTCACAGCTTGAAAATCTCTGCCTTTTCTGATTTACCTGAAATGGCATTATTGGTTGGATTTTTATCAGGGTTTGGTGACTAATAACTCCCTTTCATATACAATGCTTCTATGTTCTTAACAATTTATGCCTGCTTGATCTGTAAGTATCTGAGAAAGAACTGCTAAAAACCCTCCCGGTTGTGGTTTTATTAATTTCTCCTTGCGATTGAATTAGATTTTGCTTAATTAACGTTTCAAGATGATTTTTGGAAGATGCAACCAAATTTTGGTAGAATGTTTCTTTTATTACTATGAAGCATTCTTTTTTATGTCTAAAATATAATATTTGAAATAAATTTTGAAAAAGTAATGAATGACAGACTTAACGTCGTACCCTCTTCCACCTGAATCCCTCTTCACTCTGTGTGTGTGTTGTGCATGCGTATATGTGCACACGTGTTTCTTTAGGGCAGAGAGTGCATTCCGGCCAGGTGCGAGGTGGAGAAGCGTGACCATGGGCTGGTCCAGCCCATTCCCCTTCCTGCAGGTCTCAGGGAAGACAATGTGGATGCCAATATATAAGAGAACACATAAGTCAGGGCAATAAAACTCCATCCACACTGTCTTAGCAGTCCTGGGAAAGGGAGATGGGCATTTTTCCCTCCTTCTTTTGAAAATAAACAAGTTTTATTTTCATGACTTTAATGCTTTTTTTTTTCCCCATGAGAAAGGGTGACTAAGAGTAAACGAGAACTTATTTTTTGAATGTCTTTCCAAACATGCAGATTTCACCATCTGGGAGTGGTGGAAAGGAGATATTTTGACCTGAAGACTGAGGGGTGGATACGCTGGCTTCTCAGTGAGTCCCCAAATCCTCAGATATTACACATTCGTGATGAGCACGGTGTGGCCAGCAAACCCCGGCCAAATGACCTAACAGAGGGCACCTAAATGCACAGCCTGAAGCTCTGAGTGTTAATTCACAAGGTCATGATGACAGATGGCTGCAACACTCTGACACATCTCGAGACAAAGAAAAACAGAGTGGGAGCCATGTCGGAAGAATGAGAAAGAGACACCCAGAGAGGGATGCCTGCTGCGGGCACATGCCAACAGGAAAGTCACCGAGATGGACACAGGCAGGTCCCCGCGGGGCGGGCGG
>NW_011889235.1:248490-253989 GCF_000151845.1 Pteropus vampyrus
CTGGGAGTGGTGGAAAGGAGATATTTTGACCTGAAGACTGAGGGGTGGATACGCTGGCTTCTCAGTGAGTCCCCAAATCCTCAGATATTACACATACGTGATGAGCACGGTGTGGCCAGCAAACCCCGGCCAAATGACCTAACAGAGGGCACCTAAATGCACAGCCTGAAGCTCTGAGTGTTAATTCACAAAGTCATGATGACAGATGGCTGCAACTCTCTGACACATCTCGAGACAAAGAAAAACAGAGTGGGAGCCATGTCGGAAGAATGAGAAAGAGACACCCAGGGAGGGATGCCTGCTGCGGGCACATGCCAACGGGAAAGTCACCGAGACGGACACAGGCAGGTCCCCACGGGGCGGGCGGATCTCAGGCCTGGCAGCCGGGCCAGGGACTAGAAGCCCAAGGCTCTTTGGCAGCCCCATGTCTGACACTTGAGACGCGGCTGCCAGGACATGGTGAGAGGGTGGGGACAGACGCCCTGAGAGCGAGCAAGGCAGAGAGAAGCCCAGGAGACCTGCTGCTTTGGCCCCAGAAGAGCATGCCAGAAAAAGAGCAAGGCTGACCAGGAAGGGGTTGGACAAGTCGGAGGCCCTGCAGCATGGAAAACCAGGCCGCGGGTGCCAACCACGTGAGGTGACAGAGCCGAGGTGACGGGGGGCGTTGGGCAATCTGTTGGCAGCATGAACAGGAAGCTGCCCCTTGATTCTTCAGCAGTCTCTGCCACACAAAGAGCTGAGATAACCCGCCCCTCGTACCGAGCTTCCTGGAGTGATGGAGGCCACGGTGAGTACGCGTTAATGCAGCGTTTGCTCAATCCTTCCGGAACACGCTAGGCTGCGATGGCACCTGCACAGCTCAGAGCCGCCTGAGAAGCTCCCCTCTCCGAGAGTGGCCTTTTGTGTTCGAACCTTCCCATCACATGTGTCCCCCAGGGAACTGTCTGGAGGACAGCGGCTCTTCGCTGGCCTGCAGCAGCCTCTTCCCAGAGGGGCCTGTTCAGAGACAGAGTGACCAGCAGGGGGCGGGAAGGGTTGGACCCACTCTTTCCAATTTGGACAGGTGGGTGGTTTGACCTCCCTGAAGCTCCGTTTTCTCATCTGTAAAATGGGGGTAGAAGAGGAGGACTAGACGTGGACGTTCACCGAGGTCCTTGCTAGTTCTGGGATCTTGTGACTTAGGGAACCTTAACTGCAGGTGTGGCACTTAACACACGATGAGGCGAAGGGGCCTCAAAAACTCACATGAAGGAGCCAGGCCCTCCTGCGGGTTTAGCACTGGGTGCTGCTGCTCTCCTGTTTCAAAGCCAGACAATTTGCTCTTCGATTTCCGTTTCTCAGCCAGAATGGAAAGAAAGTTTAACTCCGCTAGAAAAGGAAGCTATGCTTTCGATCAAGCCAATGCTTAAGAAGACTGATTTACTCCCAGATCACTAGGAAATGATTTTATAATGTAAAAGAGGGGTTCTATTTGAATAACCGATTTCCAAAAGATTTAAAGGAATCCAAAAGATGGGTTCCTTTAAATAGCCAGTTTCCCCAGTTTCTGTACAAACAGGGCTCCAGTCACACGACGCTCCTCATGAAGCTTGGAGAGAAGCTCTGCTGTGCAGAGAAACGTGTAAGAATATGGTTTCTGAGGCCGATTCGAGACTCATCAACCCTTGGGGAATCGGTGGGAACCAGTGTATGATGGGAAGCCGTTCATTTTGTTATTGTGTAACTTATTTAAAAATTGTATCTGTCCTTTAAAAATTTGCTTGAATAATTAATACATTGAACAAACACAGTCTATGGTGTAGTCAAAGCACAAATTTATTTTTATCTTTGTCTCTTAAAAATTTAGTCAGTGGGGTATTGTCCCCTGTGCCAGGAAGAGGATTTGGGCTGGACCGTCTTCAGAAACAGCGTTGCTCTGGTCACTTTAAGTCACAAATTAGGGTCTGGGGGCTGCTTGCCTGGGGGCCAGAGAAGACCTGGGTGCTTTCATAAAGCTACAGTGATGGGTGGGTGGGTAGGTGGGTGGGCAGGAACAGGATTAACACACTGTCAATCAACTACAGGGAGAGGAGAGGTTGAGGGGTGGGGGCGGGACTCGGGACCAGCCAGGGATTATCTGAGACCAGGTGCCATCCTAGGAGGCAAGAGGACCCGTCAGGAATGATGGGTGTTGACCTTTTCATCAACATTGATGACTGGGCAGTTTCTGTCAGGGTTTGATTGGATTAAGAAATATTAATGTAGAATTTTTTCTACCTGATTATAGGGCAATTTATCACTATTGCATATGATAAAGATACAGATGTATTATTCTCAAAAACATTAATTTGGAAGGTGTATTTTACAAAAAGTATGAAGTAAAAGTTTATCCTGATCTATTTAGCCCTTTTTAATAAAATGGAACATTTTATCCCTTTAAAAAAATTTGGACTTTTTATTCCATTATAAAATTAAATACAACCCAGAAACTAAATTTTGATCATTTGTTGCAGCAATTTATTGATGAGAGCATTTTATTTTATTTTATTTAGTTATTATTATTATTTTTAGAATTCATATATTTTATTGTATTAACCAATTTACAATCTTAACAGTCTTGTATGAAAATGACTTTTCCCTTCCTTGCGAACAGTATTATTGAACTTTTTAACCTTTGCCATAAACATAGTTGAGAAACAGAATCTTATTTTTGATTTGCATTTTTTTAATTGAACAAATATGGTTTATTAGTGTATGCTTGGATGCTTAACATGAATATGCATTTCAATGTAATTCTTTTCAGTTTATTGGGGTAACAATCATATAATTTTTAGGTGGACATTATCATTTGACATCTGTATATTCTATTGTGTGTTCACCACCCAAGGTCCAGTTTCCTTCAGCCACCGTATATTTGACCCCCTTTACTCCATCTACCTCCCCGCTCCTCCTCCACCCCACTAGTAACCACTAGTCTATGGTCCATGTCCATGAGTCTCTGTTTGTCCTGCTCATTTGTTGCTTTTAGGTTTATATCCCACATATAAGTGATATCATGTGATTTTCAATTTTTTTCTGTCTGGTTTATTTTGCTTAGCATCATTAGCTCGAGGTCCATCCATGTTGTTGTAACGGCAGTATTTCATCTCTTCTCATGGCTGAGTAATATTCCATTTTGTATATATGTACCACAGCTTCTTTAACCGATCATCTATCATAGGGCAGTTTGGTTGCTTCCATGTCCTGGCCACTGTGAATAATGCTGCTATGAACATCTGTGTGCAAATATCTTTATACACATGAGTTTTCAAGTCTTTGGGGTAAATACTCAGTAGTGGGATTGCTGGGTCATATGGTAGATCGATTCTTAGTTTTTTTGAGGAACCTCTGTATTGTTTTCCATAGTGGCTGTACCAATTTACAGTCCCACCAGCAGTGTATGAGGGTTCCTTTTTCTCCGCATCCTCTCCAACATTTATTATTGCTTGTCTTGTTGATTATAGCCATGCTAACAGGTGTGCGATGGTATCTCATCGTGGTTTTGATTTGCATTTCCCTAATAGCTAGTGATGTTGAGCATCTTTTCGTATATTTGTTGGCCATTTGTATGTTCACTGGGTAGAAGTGTCTGTTCAGGTCCTCTGCCCATTTTTTGACTGCATCACTTGTTTTTCTGTTGTTATTGAGTCGTATGAGTTCTTTGTATATTTTGGATATTAGGCCCTTATCGGAGGTGTTGCTTGCAAACATATTTTTCCATTGAGATGGTTGTCTCTTTACCTTGTTGACAGTTTCCTTTGCTGAGCAGAAGCTTTTTAGTTTGATATAGTCCCATTCATTTATTTTTGTCTTTCCCTTGCCTTCGAGGTCAAATTCATAAAATCCTCTTTGAGTCCAAGGTCCTTGAGTTGAGTTCCTATGTTTTCTTCTATGCATTTTATTGTTTCAGGTCTTATATTCAGGTCCTTAATCCACTTTGAGCTAATTTTGCTGTGTGGTGATAGACAACAATCTAGTTTCATTCTTTTGCAGGTGGCTTTCCAGTTTTCCCAGCACCGTTTGTTGAAGAGGCTTTCCTTTCTCCACTGTATGTTTTTGGCATTTTTGTCGAAAATTATTTGCCCGTATAAATATTGGTTTACTTCTGGACTCTCAATTCTGTTCCACTGATCCGTGTATCTGTTTTGCTGCCAACACCGTGCTGTTTTGATTACTGTCACTTTGTAGTATAATTTGAAGTCAGGCAGAGTGATGCCACCAGCCTTGTTCTTTTTTCTCAGGATGGCTTTGGCACTTCGTGGTCTTTTGTGCTTCCATACAAATCTGATGATTCTTTGTTCTATTTCTTTGAAAAATGCCGATCGGATTTTGATGGGGATTGCATTAAATCTGTATAATGCTTTAGGTAACATGGTCATTTTAACTATGTCGATTCTTCCAATCCAAGAACACGGAATATCTTTCCATTTATTTGTATCATCTTTCATTTCTTTTAATAGAGTCTTGTAGTTTTCATTAGATAGGTCCTTCACATGTTTCGTTAAATTTATTCTTAGGTATTTTATTCTTTTTACTGCAATAGTGAAAGAAATTATTTTTTCAACTTCTTTTTCTGACACTTCGTTGTTAGAGTATAGGAACGCTATGGATTTTTGAATGTCGATTTTGTATCCAGAAACTTTACTGTATTTGCTTATTGTTTCTAATAGTGTTCTGTGGAGCCTTTAGGGTTTTCTATATAGAGAATCATGTCATCTGCAAATAGTAACAGTTTGACCTCTTCGTTTCCTATTTGGATGCCTTTTATATCTTTCTCTTGTCTGATTGCACTCACTAGGACCTCCAATGTTATATTGAATAACAGTGGCAATAGTAGACAGCCTTGCCTTGTTTCTGATCTTAGAGGGAAGGTTTTTAGTTTTTCACCATTAAGTATAATGTTGGCTGAGGGTTTGTCATAGATGGCCTTTATTATGTTAAGGTACTTTCCTTCTATACCAATTTTGTGAAGTGTTTTGATCATAAATGGATGCTGTATCTTGTCAAAGGCTTTTTCTGCATCTATTGATATGATCGTATGATTCTTATTTTTTAATTTGTTTATGTGGTACATCACATCAATCGATTTGCGTATGTTGAACCATCCTTGTGTCCCTGGGATGAAGCCAACTCGATCGTGGTGTATACTCTTTTTAATATGTTGCTATATTCGTGATGAGATCATTTTAGATCTGAGCACAAATGATAGCTCAGGACTCAAATTATATTACTTAAATCAGTTAGGCTGCCGTACTGCCAATACATTAGGATTTTCTAAAGTGGTTTGGAATCAGACACTCACGAGATCTGGGAGCTTCTCTCCCAGCAATATCAAGGATCTCCTTGATCACATCTGCAGAGTCCAGCTGAAGCCCCAAGTTTCTCTAAGTCCGGGTGACTCCAGGGAGTGCTGGCTTTCCACCAAGCCACCAGCAGAAGCAGTGTGGATAGCATAGCCTGTACTATTACTTCTAGTGATTT
>NW_011889235.1:255039-259570 GCF_000151845.1 Pteropus vampyrus
CACGAGATCTGGGAGCTTCTCTCCCAGCAATATCAAGGATCTCCTTGATCACATCTGCAGAGTCCAGCTGAAGCCCCAAGTTTCTCTAAGTCCGGGTGACTCCAGGGAGTGCTGGCTTTCCACCAAGCCACCAGCAGAAGCAGTGTGGATAGCATAGCCTGTACTATTACTTCTAGTGATTTCATCTTTACCTTTTAAATAAAAATATTTGCACAAACATAATTCAAAACAATCAGTGATTTTTCTAGTTATAAAAAAGTGGAGTGTAACAGAGATGAAGACTTGAACTTGTAAATGTCTCGGCACTGCCGGGGACCATCTCATAAATCTCTCACTATTATCGATCTAATGCTTACTTGTGCCCAAGAGTTCAGCTTATAAAGGCCTTTGATTAAAGACCTTTGATTTCACCGAGGCTTTCTTCTTAGTCGGCTGTCTTCTGAGGTCTCTAGTGCACATCTCTAGTGTCGGTTCTGATTCAGAGGTCTTAAAAGGGCCAAGTGCTTTCCATCAGTTATTTTCTGATGTGCCAGTGGTCTTTCTCTTCAGCTGGTTTGCAAACTTCTTCAGGCAGGAATTATTTTATTCTTCCTGGTACCTTTCCAGACCCCTGGCACAGTGCGTTGGGTGCGGATGTGCTCGGTAACTATGTATATGCCTCCGTGCATTGCAGTCCAGACGCACTGTTCTTTCTCATTCTGTCCCCCGTCTTTATAACTCATCTCTCACCGCTCTCCTCCTCAAAACCCTGCCAGGGCTCCCCATTTCCCACAGAATTAAATAGAGTCCTCTGCAAGCCATCGAAGACCGCTGCCTTGCAGCCCAAAACGCCTTTCTGCTATTCCCCAAAGCATCTGCCATCATACCCCTCTGAATTTCCTTCTGGGTGTGCAGCCTGGTGGCCATGCTCAGAGTTGATCTCTCGCGGGTTCCACCCAAAACCACCCGGGAAGTTTAAACAGAGACATCTAATAGCAAACTTAAGCATATCAGAGTCTCGGGGGCGTGGGGCCCAGGCATCTATATTTGAAACCAGTGTGCTAATGATTCAACACACCACCCAGCCCCGCTTAGTGGCCCCTGATTTTGGAATCAGTCCCGAACAGACTCAGCAGCCCGCCACTGCCTGTAGCTCTATTGGAAAACACGATGGAAATTAATGAGCCCCCACCCGGTGTAAGTGTCTATGGTTCAGTGAAGGCAGCTTCCAGTGGGACCTGGACAAAGCAGCTCCCTGCCTCTTCATCCCCAGGGAGGGCCTGCCTCACTTTTGGGTCACAGGGCAATAGAGGCAAAGTGGTTCAACCAGGAAGCCACCTTTGAAAAATCTGGCTCTCATTATTAGCCTTTATCTAGACGCTGTCTTTGTAAAGTCGGTGGTTATCGCAGAGCTGCAAGGTGGCGAGACGGTTGGGGACCTGTAAGGAGGCAGCGGGTAGAACAGGAAGGACTTTAACTAGGAGGCCAGGGGACGGGGCTCCAGACTCGGGAAGCTTGGGGAAGATTCCCAATCTTTTGAGGCTCAATTTTTCTCTTTAGAAAATAAGGTGCATTGATTAGGTGACCTCTGGGTTCTCTCTTTGCATTGGGAAGCTAGATCAGAAAACAAATTTTTTCTAATCTATTTTGTCGATTCCAACATACATGTCTGAAATGGGAATTGTCTCCCAACTGAGACACACTCGTCATGTGCTATTTCTCCCTTCCTCGTCTCTCAGCGAGGTTACTAATCCTGTGGTGAGATTTATCCGTGATCCACGACATACTGACTTCAAGGAACATTCTGTGTGGTTTACGTGGGGGACACGGTCTTTCAAGCTCCCCCCATTGAGTGTGTAGCTCTCCGCTTCTCCTTGCTTTTTGAGGAGAGAAGAAAGCAAAGCTCTACAGAATTCTTGAGCAGATAACAATGTTCTAGAGAAACGACCTCCCGGTGGGGGGCGGGAGGTCGTTAGCCCAGGTAGGGCTTGACCACATGGCCCAGGGCTGCTAGCAGTGAGGAGAAGGGCCAGCAGGGGGCAGGGAACGGGGATCCAGAGATGGGGCTTCTTGTATGTGTCTGAGATTCTTGTCTGTCTGTTGGTATAGAAAAGTGAAAGGTTCCTGGGAGTTTGGGGTGCTGGACAATAGCACAGGATGGGAGATTTTAATAAGGTCAAAGTTGAAATTCCTGCTGGCCATGAATGGAAATGCCTCTGGGCTGCCCCAGGCCACATAGTACCCTGAGTGACCAGAAAACAGAGGCTGCTCTGCTGGAGCTGCGGTTGATGTGGAGCGGGAGGGGGAGGAGCAGAGCCAACCCCCTCACCCCCTCTTCATCACACCCATGGCACCTCGGGAGCATGGAAATGTGGATTGAAAGCCACTGTCCTTCACTCAGGCAATCCCTCCATGAGGCCGCGTGGGAGACACTTTTTCAGACTTCGGGAACAAGAGAAGTAATGCCTCTAAGAATAGCAGATGGGTTAAATCTTATCCCGATCTTGTTTCCATCTTTGCTTTGGCTGCTAGGAAGCTCACAGCCACAACTCCACTAGTAATTAGGGTCTTCCGTTGGAGGGGCCTTATGGCAGTCTTCAATTTTGTCATTTACCTTGGCTTTGTTTTCCTTGCCTCCATTAGTTTTCCATTTGCGTGGTCTTGCTAAACATTTCTTTCTTTGCTGTCGCGTCGTATGTGGTTTTGAAAACTGCATCGAATTGTTTTGGAGTGAGATAGCGTGCAAACAAACGACGAGATGCATGTCCCATCCCATCAGGGAGTCTCAGCCAAGAAGAGCGGTGAGTATGATCGGGGAGCGAGGCCATCGCGGGTTTGTGCCCTGAGCCCTCCCCACTCTCTCCACTTATTCGCCATGACCTGGGGAGCCTCAGTTTTCTTCACCTGTGAGGTGGGAATAGCAGTGGCTATCCTGCTGCACCTGAGCCTCATCTGAAGCGTGTCTGCGACGGCTCCGATGCTAAGCAGAGGGCGAGACTGCGTCGAGCCGTGCGTGATCGTTTTTGCAGTAAGTCCTCATGTGCGATTTGCGATCTGGCTGGGTGCGCGGGGCTGGGGGAGGAGACGCCGTGGTCTCCGATTTCACAAGAAGGGGACATGATGGTGGTACACGAAGCAGTTAGGGCCCCACCCGGCACAGCACGCGAGCTAGAGGAAGGCCGAGGGTGAGCGGGTGTCGTCCGTGCAGTGCCGTGGCCGTCAGAGGAGAAAGGCTTCGTGGAAGGAGGCAGGAAGGATTAATGCAGTTTTCTGAAGATGGGCGCAGTGATGGCAGAGCAGGGAAGAGAACGCTCCGGTTGAAGGAGAAGGGGTTCAAAGCCCTCCCAACGCCCTGGCGCTTTCGGCGTGAGAAAGGCTTGGACCCTGGCATACGGCCCAGTCTGGGAACCCCTGCAGGGCCCCAGCCAACCTTGTCTCAGGAGTGACCCCTGAGGTGACGGAGGGCATGGCTCCTCCATCCCAACCCTGGGTTAAAGTGGCTTTTCCCGGGGCTGGCTCTCTCAGCCTGTGACCTTCTCCCTGCAGGGCTGGACACCCCGCTGCTAATCTCTCAGCTTGAACTGTTCGACATGTGTTCATCCAGTTGCATGCACCAAAATGGTCGGTCAGGTGTCTCCTGGGAGATGCACGTGTGTGCAAACATGCGCGCACGCACGCACGCACACACGCCCTGGCTTTCCGGGCCTCGTGTTGTAACAAGGAAGAAGGAAATAAGAATGGAATGTTTCTCGAGGGTCAGTGACAGCTTCGCGGAGGCCATCGATTGCGTTCCTTCTTCACCGGTGGTGACTAAGACGTCTGTTATGGCCGAGCTGCTCTTAGCTCTGGTGACACTTTTGTTTTCTTTGGTTTGGCTGAGTGTCGCACGCTTGTCACTGCCCTGTACGCATTCAAGACCCTCCCTTTGTTCCAGTTTCCTTGGAGTTAGAGTGTTTATTTTTCAACATCGCCTGTCAAGTCTACCGTGAAGACTGACTAGGAGGTTGTTGTTTAACAAAGCCGTGGATCCGAACCATTTCCGGAAACCCGATGTGACCCAGCTCCCCAGAGTGGGGGGGCGAGGGGGCGTCCACGTCATCAGGGCCACACCTGCCACCTGAGCTCACTTTGGGACTGCAGGGCTCCTTAACCAATGCAGGCACAGATGATCCCCCTTTTTAGATAAAAGCTTTCCTTTGGGGTGATGGGTGTCCTTTAGGTTTCTCCACTCGGCCTACTTTGCTGGTGGTTCAGAGTCGGTGACTCCACCCTCAGGGTCAGAACTGGAGGCGGGCAGAAGTGACATCTCCGAGACTGGAGGGCGGCGGCTTGGGCCTGAGGCCCTGACCAGAGGCCCGACCGGGGCCCTGCTGGGCTCCCGCGAAGCGCTGGGCTCCCGTCACACTCTTCCTCCTTTTGGGGGTACAGTGAAGCGTGAAGGCCCACAGCCCCGGGGCCGGTCACAGGGTTGGAATCGCCAGCGTCCTTCCCGTCCTGTGACACCCACACCACTTTCCTCTTTGCTGTGCTGTTGTTTCACTGGCTTGAAGGG
>NW_011889235.1:261275-267796 GCF_000151845.1 Pteropus vampyrus
CACGCTGAGGACCAGTGGTCTGGTGCATGGGATGACTGGAGGACCTTGAGCTAGCGCCTGTGTATGGTCTGGTCCATTCAGAAGGAAGTGGGTGCTTGCTCATTCAGGGCCCCGAGCAACAATTAGGACACCCTGAGGTCCACCTGCTCTTGATGACCCCTCATTCCACTACGCTCCTGTCCTCATTCTAGTCAATTCCTGCCTCTAGGTGGTTTTCCCGTGGGCTAGGTGGAACCAGCCTCCCACGCGGGACTGGAGCAGTTGACTTTAGACTCGAGGACAGGTCCGATCCAGCGCGCATTTAATCCCATCTGGTTTAGCCAGCCGTCCAGGCCGCCGTGCACATGGTGTTGTGTCCGTTTTATGTTTATACCTCGGCATTGTTTCCTGGTTGTGGGTGGGACTGTTGCAGGGGATGGGAGCGGACTGTTCTATAGCTCAGGACACCCTTTATGTAGACACGGACCCATCATCAGCCCCTCTGGACGGCAAGACTTCGAAAGTAACTCGTGCCAGTTTCTAAATTTAGCAAAAAGACCACCAGAGCTGCCCTTCCGGAGCGACTTGAATTAAACACGAGTGATTCTGACACGAACTGAATTGGCTGTGGCCCCAGTTTGCCCAGGCTCTGGTTTGGAGGTGGCCTATTTAACAGGGCCCCGTGTCTCTTACATACCAGTGGCCCCATCTGGTATTTGGGAGGGCAGTCATGACAACATTCAGAGGCGCCCAGAACAGTCCCTGGTGCAGATACTTCGCAAGAAAGGACAATGACAGGCTCTATTATCTTGATAAGTTTTTTCTGGACACCGTACACTTTCCTTGTTCTCATTACTTGCTTCTCAAGCAAACTATTGGTATGTAATTTAGCCTCTCAAGCAGACTAATTCTGGAGCCAAAGTACACTCCTATTGTAAATGAATGAATTGACCACCTGGCTTACCCATTGGTATCTGGTGAGTATAATTAGTATGACTGGATTTCCTCGAACCTGATCGCCCTGGGGTGAACTGAACTTGAAAAGGCTAACACTCCATCACGCTGCCATCCCACATGAGGCCCCACCTGAAACAGCTGTCCTCACCACCCACCCCATGCTTTGTCATTGGACCTTCTCTCTGAGGGGTTTTCTGCTCATCACAGTATCCCCTTGGGAGAGGCAGTGCTCTGGGCTCCACTAGCCTTATGTGCCTTAATAGGAAAGAGTTGTAAATAACTTCGGGGAGGATGGTGAATTCGGGTAAAAGATATGGCTCCTGGGTGTCTGAGGGTTGGGGGAGAGGAGGGAAGGAGAGAGACCCAGAGGAGCACAGTCCTTAGCATGCATAGGACTTTGTACGAAGAGCCTGGGTCTTTTTTTCCAGATTTGCTCATACTCGTTCAGTCGATTCTAGCTGCAAATATTTCTTGAGCACCTACGATGTGCTAAGCATCGTTCTAGGTTCTGAGGATACAACGGTGAACAAAACAGATGCAAACCCCAGCCTCACAGAACTTGCATTTTTAGTGGGAACAGACAGGCCAAAGAATAAAGAAGGAAGATATAGGAGGCCAGGTGGTGAGAAATGCTACGAAGATTGGTAGCCGGGAAGGGGCTCCTGAGGCTGGGGAGGGCTGGTCAGGAACAGCTGCACAGCGGGAGATGACATGTCAGCATGAGTCTGAAAGAGGGGAGGGAGCGGACCTGCAGCTCCCCAGGGGAAACATCTTCCAGGCGGAGGACGGAGCGGGTGCAAAGGCCCCAAGGCCGGACCGTCGCTGGAGTGGGCTCAGGGGGAGAGAGGCCATGGGGCTGGAGTGGGTTCAAGGGGAGAGAGGCCATGGGCAGGTTGTGGGGGGCGGATAAGCCATGGCCCGGGTCTTCAGCATTCGTCTGAGAAAGATGAGAGGAACGTAATCAGCTTTTTGTTTTTTCATGGGTCATTTGAGGGCTGTGTCTGTTGCCGGAAGATTCTGCAGTCGGATTGTGTCCCGACGAAGAACAAGCTGTATCAGCCCCCCCGCTGTCCGTCCTTCTAAGGGGAGGCCGTTTCCGCTGTGAGTGCTGCCTGGGCACTGGCCCGGCTCTGCGCGTCACTTCCCCTCTCTGGACCTGAGTGTCCCCAGCTCAAGGATGCACGTTGGTGACTCTGCTCAGGGTTCCTCTTCATACCCACCTTCAACAGCCAACACCTTGGGAGCATCTGCTCTGCTCCAGGCACCGCGAGCACAGAGGGACAGCAGGACACGGTGAGACTTAGCTTTATCCTCAAACATGGCAGGGCTGGGAGGGGCGTGGGTCCTTGCCACCTGGTGGGAAAGCAGGCTCTCTGACGGCCAAAGCGAGTGGCATTCTAAGCATCAGTGGCATTGTGGTGCCCAAAGGGTGGTTGTGACGGCGGCAGTGACCGAAAGTTATGGTGTGCTACTCGGTGAGCGTAAAGTTAGATGTTGGGCATCAACTTGACACCCGCAGGGGACCGTGGTCATACAGATGCTTTTTCTGGATGTTTCCATAGCAGCCTGTATTCATACTTATCTGGGGCCCGGTGCCAGGAAGCAAACAGCGATGCCTGAACACCCTGCAGCTCCCCAGCCCTTCCCACTGAGGCTTCCGGTCCTCTTTTGGCTGCCTGGGCTCAGTGCCCCTGGTCTGTCCCAGGGGACGGCGCTCGCAGGCTCAGAGGTCAGAGACTCCACAGAGCTGGGGGCCCTGTGTTGCCTGCAGCCTCCCAGGGTGGCAGGCAGGGTGCTTGTCTGTGGAGAAGGAGCCCCCCGCACCCCCAGGAGCCGCGCTGGGCCTCCGGTTCCCTGTGCTGTAGGAGGAGGGGTCGGCCTCCACAGGGAAGTCCCCGCTCTGCCCGCAGGCTGCCCTGGAGATGTGCTGGGAGCCAATGAGCAAGAGGATGGTGAGGGAGGGAGGAAGATCTCCTGGCTGGGTTGACAGGGGCGCCCCCTACTGGGTTTCCGCTGAACTGTCTTGCACTTTGGGGCTTCCTGTGAATTTCAGTTTAGGAAAGGGTTCTGCTGTTAAAAAAAAAAAAAAAGCCACGCGTGACCCCTGCAGGAGGTTTCTTCCCAGTGGAGGCCAAGCCTCCAGGGCTGAGGTCAACTATCTTCCAGAGATTTCAAGAGCAGTGGTCATCAGGACCGCATTTGCCTGGGGAAGTTCCCTTGGAAATGGGGCCAGGGACCAAGTCTTGGAGATTTAATGAGCTTCTCCTTCTTCGGTGAGTGAGTGGAGCTCCATAGCTCTAGTCTCCTTAGACAAGCTGTCGACACAGATGCTCTGGGCAGGGGAAAGCTGGGCCGTCTGGGAGGGAGCAGATGTTGCTGCAGGAGTGTGTTCCCCTCCAGAACCCTCTTTTCCAAACAAGGAGAAGACCTCTCTGAACAGGGTCTTAGAAACTTCACCAAGGACCTTAGGATAGGAGGGGCTTCTGGTGACGAAGGTGGCGGAAGGTGAGTCCTTCCCATGTATCTAAGATCGCCACCTCCTTCCTGCGCCGCTAACATCACCCATTTACCCCTGGAATGCATTCCCAGGTGGCTTTGAAACGACATGTAGATTCTCTCCACTCCCTGCTTTTTGGTGTCTCCTGAACAGAAAGCTCACAAACCCTTCTTGTCTTAAGATCTTCACTGCTAACCGCAGGGGGAAAGGACAGGGTCACCAAAATGACAAAAATGAGAAGTCACCCCGTTGGGAAAATCTCGCCGAGTCCTCAGTGATCAGAGCCCCACAGAGGTGGGGGCCGGAGTTCCTGGCCGGAGCCCAGCTATCGGTGGGGCTTGCTCCTCCGGGAGGGCTTCCCGCCTCGTTCTCACGCAGTCCTGGAAAGTGACTCCTTGCTCCTCACCCGGTCCTTCCCCGTCTCGGTTGCCGGATGAATCCTGTCCCCGTTTCAGTTTAGGTTCAACGTCTCTGAGCACCTGCCTCTGCCGTCTGACTTAGATGCTTTCACTGTACGTTCCACAGCCGCTAGTATTCATACTTACTACCGCCCGCTAGAACTGTCATCACGCAGGTTTGTCTCTAAGATCAGGCAGTGTGCTTCGGTGGGGGAAGGACACTTCTCATTCTCTTCTAACTCACCGATATTTCGTATTCCTGCCAATACACGCTGTGCTCAAGGCAGACATTGCTAATCCATCACTGCTCTCTTTCTGATGACCCCGGACCCAGCTTCCTAATCATCGTCAGCCCAGGAACCAACGTTAACTCCCTAGAAGGGGCACCCAGCGTGCCGTCTGGCGTAGGCATCCCCTGGCCGATGCGTGTCCTTGCCCTCCTGTCACCTGATACTTACCAGTTGTTGGACTGACAGGAAGATTAAAAAAGTGAGGCTGTCTTGTGGAAATGTGCCCGTTCTCATCGAGGGGAGGAGAAGAATGTGAGAATAATAGGGAGAGTTGTAGGATTGAAAAAAAAATCCAAGATTGAATGTATTTCATCTGGACCAAGCCAAATGCAGATGTGCAGCCCTAAGTCCCGACGGGCGGCTGATGCAAGGCGCGAGTTCATGGGTATCCTCCTAGAATGAAGCACCGGCAGACTGTGGGTTAGCAGCTCACAGCAAGGAAGCAAGGGTTCTGGGGGTGGGGGGGGACACAATCCTGCAGCAACATCTGCTCCCTCCCAGACGGCCCAGCTTTCCCCTGCCCGGTGTCACAGCAAGGAAGGAGTCCCAGAGTCCCAGTGTCTCAGTCGGGAGGCACGACTCTGCTCGTCCAGGCCAGGATAACAGAGGCAAGTCCTGCAAAGCCACGTACTTCCAACCAAAAGTAACCAGCCACCATGACAGGCAAACTTCTTGGTAGATTGTGGGAGGTTCACCAGAGTCTAGTGACAAAGACTGGGGGTCCCAAAGGGCAAAACGATATATATATCACAAACCCAAGGAGAGGGATTATGGGCAAGGTAAAAAAAGGTCAGAGCAGGTTGTTATGGCTGTGCCAAGCTCTAAGCATCCTATGATGAGTGCCAAGAACAGGGATTAAAGCCTGCAACATGGTTGGAGGAGGTTCAGTTTGAAGTCATGTGTTTCTTAGCTCCTCTGCTGTAGAATCGCTCTGACATCTGGGAGATGGTGGCCCAAGCTAGTACGGGCCCCCCAAAGAGATGGATCCACCCCTCATGCTCTCTGCTCTCTAGTCACATCTGCACTATGCCACCCTCATTTCTCCAAGGCAAGGGGCCAAAGAGAGAATGCCCTGCCAGGACAAATCATCCCAAAGAGATAGAAGCTTTTCCCCTTGGCAGCAAGCCCCGTGTTTGCTCAGAAGCCCACATCCTGCTCTGCCCCGAACCTTGGGGCTGACTTCCCGCAAGTTACTTCAGATTCTCCAAGATTAAGTGGAAGCCTATAGGCAGGGAGCACTTGACAGTCGAGGCTCCCCTAGAAGGAAGTTGGAACTGGTATCAGCAATGTCAAGTGCATTTGCGGTTGAGAAATAGCCAGATTGTTCATAGGACAATCAATCTCGCACGCCTAAACTGTTCTCACAGATTAGCTATTGACTGTTAACAAAGTCCCTCACTTCCTTTTTATTGATTTATGGTCGCAATAGAAATATACTACCCCAGGGGACACGCCTCCTTTCAGCTAGGAACGTATAAATATCAAGATATTTTCATTCAAATTTAGAAGAATCCAGCAAAATGGGGATCTCCAAGCTCATCCTTCAAATGTGTCTCTTATTGAGTCCATTTCTATCTACAGGTATTATATTTATTATATTTGTCGATTTCACTCCTGCAAATCTAAATGACAAATTATATTTACTTGTTCCTTGGTGCTAGACTTCATCTCGAGGGGAGTTTTACATCAAGGAGGAGACAGGTCTTTGCTAGTATTTGTAACTGCAAATTTAGAAGGAATGGCTCTTTTTCGTTGTTGTTGTTTCTGGCTGAGAAATACAATGGTTATGGTTAGGAAAAGTCAATCTCGATGTTTTCAGTGAGTCACTCAACTAAGGAAATAATTGATTTGTCTTAGAAAAACCCCTGAAGGAAAAGTCTATTATATGTATGCTATTAAGAGGCCCTAAAACGTTGCCATAATTGCTTAAACACACAGTTTAGGTACTATGAAAATGGGCAGAAAAGTCTGCTCCCGTTAATGCTCATTATGCGACTTCTTTCTGCAGGTGTGTCTGGCTTGATAATGAATATTTACTGAGAAAACCAGGACAAGAAGCTGAGCACAGATGAGCTCATTAAGATCCCAAATGTGTGTCTGTCACTCACTGCTTTAGATAAATGATTTGAGGCTTAGTAACTCGGCATATCTTTGTGTTAGAGGGTCGAGTGATAAATTGTAGTAAAAGAGCCATGTATGAATCGGTGTGACTGTTGAATCTCAATGTCACTTACAGAGATATTAAGGGAATAGGACAATGAGCCAGCTGCTATCACCTCCCTGTCTGTCTGTCTCATTGTCTCTCTGTCTCTGTCTCTGTCTCCCTCTCTCATCTCTCTGGCATCTATGATCTCTCTCTTGCCTTTTCCCCTTCCATCCTTCATTTATTTATTCCTTCCT
>NW_011889235.1:267846-269585 GCF_000151845.1 Pteropus vampyrus
AATGCTCATTATGCGACTTCTTTCTGCAGGTGTGTCTGGCTTGATAATGAATATTTACTGAGAAAACCAGGACAAGAAGCTGAGCACAGATGAGCTCATTAAGATCCCAAGTGTGTGTCTGGCACTCACTGCTTTAGATAAATGATTTGAGGCTTAGTAACTCGGCATATCTTTGTGTTAGAGTGTCGAGTGATAAATTGTACGTAAAAGAGCCATGTACGAATCGGTGTGACTGTTGAATCTCAATGTCACTTACAGAGATATTAAGGGAATAGGACAATGAGCCAGCTGCTATCACCTCCCTGTCTGTCTGTCTCATTGTCTCTCTGTCTCTGTCTCTGTCTCCCTCTCTCATCTCTCTGGCATCTATGATCTCTCTCTTGCCTTTTCCCCTTCCATCCTTCATTTATTTATTCCTTCCTTCTTCTCTTCTCTCCCCCTTTTTTCTTTGATGTCCCCTTTTGCTATTTCATGAATTTCAGAAGACAGGACAAGAGTATCTTAATTTCCAGATAACTTCTGGAGCTCTCACTCCTACCCCAGGCTTCGAGGGGGAAGCTCTGAAATCAAGCTTCATTTGGGAAATTACTTTCATAAGAGCAGCACCCCGATACCAAGCTCTCACGGCTCTGGTGACGGGGAGCAGCCTGCATTGTGTGAGGTGTGTGCATGGCATGGTGACACCAGTAGACCAGCTGACAGAGGACGCCCACTTTCCCTTCTTGTCAGGAGGACCTCAGGGGTACTGGCTCTAGGCAGCCTGGGGCTGAAGGTCGTGTTTCTATAAATATATTTGAAGATGGGAGGCCATGTTTTTAGCTCCAGCTTTTATCGGTACAAAGTTAATCCTTGGATTTGCACTGACTCTGGAAAGTGACATGGGATGCATATCAGGCCCTCGGGGACAGGGATGAATTGCCCTGCCCTTATTAGCAAACGGGCTTAAGGCAGCCGTGCTCTCGGATCGAGGGAACCTGTGGCCTTACCAGAATGTTACGTGCATGCGTGTGCGCTGACACACACACACGTGCACATATGTGTCTGTGTTTGCACTTTAGAGGTGCGAATTAACCTTCTGCAGAGAGCTCTGTACCAGGTACTCGGCCAGACAGTGAGCCTATATTCTCTTGTCTAAATCAGCTAAAACCCCAAACTTAGGTCTCATTATTTTCCCATTGCAGAATATGAAACTGAGGCTCAGAAAGGTGCTGTGCCTTGTCCAAGATCAATAGCTGGTGAGCAGCTGGGCCAGGATTAGAACCTGCAGGATTAGAATCTGCTGGCATTTGAGTGGCAGTTTTGGCCCCTTAATCCTCACTGTTCCTTGCAGGGGGCCTTGGGGATGAACTGCGGGGCTCAGCTGGAGCCCCACGGGGGAGTTTTGTGCTGGGAGACGTGGCAGCAAGCAGGCACGCCGCTCTGCTTCGGCCCTCACACGAACTCTTGAGAAAAAGTCAGTGAATCCGGTTCGTGCGGGGCTGGAGGGGGCCGTTGCTCTGCCATTTCCCAGCTCCGGGAACTCTGCAAGCCTCAGTTTACGCATTTGCAAAATGGAGTTGTGTTCCAACCTCACAGAGCTGTATAGACATGAGGTCACCCCTGTAGTGTCCGGCACAGAGAGGGTTACTAGGGACCATGGACCGATACTCTTCTAGGCAATTTTCTAATGTTTTATCCCAATATAACAACGTAAGTGCAAGGGAGCATCTTGGATTGGACCCTGGAACAGAAAACAAAAA
>NW_011889235.1:270610-284170 GCF_000151845.1 Pteropus vampyrus
CACGGGGGAGTTTTGTGCTGGGAGACGTGGCAGCAAGCAGGCACGCCGCTCTGCTTCGGCCCTCACACGAACTCTTGAGAAAAAGTCAGTGAATCAGGTTCGTGTGGGGCTGGAGGGGGCCATTGCTCTGCCATTTCCCAGCTCCGGGAACTCTGCAAGCCTCAGTTTACGCATTTGCAAAATGGAGTTGTGTTCCAACCTCATAGAGCTGTATAGACATGAGGTCACCCCTGCAGTGTCCGGCACAGAGAGGGTGACTAGGGACCGTTGACCGATACTCTTCTAGGCAATTTTCTAATGTTTTATCCCGATATAACAACGTAAGTGCAAGGGAGCATCTTGGATTGGACCCTGGAACAGAAAACAAAAAAAAAAAAACGGGAGAAATGCAAACAAAACCCTGGAGTTTAGTTAATGGGAGCGCACCAGGCTTGGTTTGCTAGTTGGGACAAATGTACCACGGTGACGTAAGATGTCGGTGGCTTGAGGGAGCTCGGGTGGGGATACGGGAAGTTTCTGTATTTACTCTGCTACTTTTCTGTAACTCATAAAGCTATCCCTGAACATTTTTTTCAGATTACCTTCCCTCGGCCCCATTTCTTTAAGGCCAATATTTTGCAAAATGAGGAAGTAATAACTGCTTACACATCCTTGGTCTTGGCACTTGCCTTTTCCACAATTTGTCAGGGGTTTTGCAATGATTAATGGCTTAAAAAGCAGGAGACAATCTAGCGGAGGGGCTTTTAGGCATCGTGAGAATGTCTTTAACGCGGGTGGCGTAATGTTTGCGGGAGGCTCTTCCTCCTCCACCAAGGGACAGCCAGGAGCTTCCTGCGGCTTGTCGTCTTATTCTCGTGAGGTTACTTTGAAGGAGCAGTTTCTTTGCAGTGTCTCTCCTTCCTCGGAGCTCCTTGTAGCCCACATCTTGTCTGCCAGGCTCACATCTGCCAGAACCTCCTGGTATAGTCCCAGGAAATCCCGTGTCACCCCCTGCCAGACTCCTGGGCCCCCTCACCACCGTCCCCAGACTCGGTTCTCTACTGCTTACCTGTAGATCTCAAGCAACTTTCTGGAGGCGGCACCGTGCCAGGTCAGCACCCGCCACCTGCTGGACACTGGCCTCCAGCGGGTGCTCGGGAAGCGTTGAAATGTTGAATGAGTCGCTCTGTTTGCTACACTGACCCTGCTGTCGCGTGTCCTTCACGTGGCTGCAGGACAGCGGGTTTCACTCTAGTGTGTCCCAGACTCAGCTGGTGGTTGGTTAAAACACACCTTGTTGGGCACCAGCTCCAGAGTTCCTGATTCGTGAGTCTGGGGGAGGCCTAAGAATCTGCATTTTTGACAAGGTGCAGGCATCGGCGGGTGCCGCCGACCGGTGGAGCTCACTTTGAGAACCGTTGCTCTGGAAAAACTGTTTTCCAGGGTGACTGGGACAGGTGGTTGGTTTGTTACTCAAATTGTTGTTTAAAATATGACACATACACAATTGAAGTGTTTCATTTGAACTTAAAGCACATAATTGCACTTTGATTCACTAATTTGTTGCTGTAGGTTTATCCTCAGTAGGGATGTTGGTAGAACCGAAATATCTTTCTTACGTAAACGGCACCCATTTTGCATATCTATAATTTGTAGTTTCTCTACAGGAGCATGAAATGAAATAAATTTGCAAAGCAGTACGAGTACAGAAGGTCTTCCACTGTTCTACACATTTTCCTATACTTTTTGCCATCTTACCTGCCTGTTTTTGGCAAGTCGATTTTATGTCGAAAGCATTCAGCCTTGTTTTTATAGACATTTTTCTCTTTCTCCCTATATTTCATGAAATTTCTTGATACTTAATTTAATCGAAATGCCAAGCGAAACTGGCAAAAGCGCATATCTGCCTCTCGTTGCTCACACCACGTGGTCGGCTGGGGCGGAAGTTGCCCAGAGTCTTAGCCATCAGCCCACCAGCCCTGGAACTCAGTTGACCTGGCCAAGGGATCCCACGAAGGTCAGTTAAGAGAATGTTTTGTCTCCTGCCACCTATGGGACACTTTTCATCTGGAATAGCCAGATATGGCAAACATAAATGTAAGACACTCGGGTGAATTTGGATCTCAGATTACAATTTTTTTGGTAAGTATGAGTATATCCCATATAGTACCTGGGACACATTGAACACTAAACAAGTATTTATTGTTGATCTGAAAATTAAATTTAGCCGGTTGCAGAATTTTATCTGCAATCCTACTTTTACTCCATTTTTTATCTCGATGTAAGTCTATGCCTCTCCCAAGCCGAGCTGAAACAGCCACTTCTCTCTGGTTCCTCCTGTCCTTCTCCAAAGCCCGTGAACTCGTCCCTCTGGGATTCCCATGAGCCCTCCCTGCCGCCTTCCCCACCGGCCGAGACCGAATGGCCGGTGTGGCTGCCGAGCAGCAGCTGAGCTCAGGGGAACGGAGCCTTACCTCCGTGACGGACGCCTCCTCCCCACCGACTTGTAGCGCTGTGCCACATGGCAGTCAGGGATCAGTCCCCGTTTGCCCAGTGAATTCATCAATGAGGGACCAGCTCCGCTGACCCCCCGCAGTGCAGCGAGACGCAGCCCCCTCTCTGCTGCTGTTGGCAAGGGGGTCAGATTTAACGCTTGTTTTCAGGGGAGCTCTTGTTTGTTTGTTTGTTTTTTCTTTGTATTTATCGTAACACAAACAACGGAAGGCACCACAGAAACCGTGTTTAGTGAGTCACAGATGACAACCGGTAACTAAACTCTGGGGCTGGGTGGTGGCGGGCCCAAGGCCACCCCCAGGACTCAGTGCAAGAGGGACAGCTGCAGAGAATTTTTCTGGGTTTCACTATAGAATAGGAAGGACCTCCTCTGATGGGGTCCACCTGGGCCCTCGGCCTCCTCCTCATGAGATCCCACACGGACCCGGAGACAGGTTCTGAGTCTCCTCGCCAGCCTCTGCCCAGCCAGCCCTCTTTCCTGTGCTCTGGGCTCCCCATCCCAGTCCGCCTGCTGGGCACCCGGCAGGGGTTATGGCCAGTCGGCAGGGGTTATGGCCAGTCGGCAGGGGTTATGGCCAGTCGGCAGGGAAGCAGGCGCGGGTAGGAACAGTGGCATCTACCTGAGGCTCTCTGGATGTAATCACTCTGGATGTAAGAACTTTTTATAAGTCTTGGGGAAATGGTGACGGCCTCGACCTCCGTCCATGCTCTAAATGGTAAGTTCTTCTGCTCACCGTGTCCTTGTCATTTTGGCCCTATGTGTGCACGAGCGTGTTTGCCTGTGCAAAAGTGCAGACCCTGACCTGGACCGAATCGCCCCAATAGGCCAGAAATATCTCCCAGGAGGCAGAAGAGTGAACTGGTTAAGAGCGACGGCCTGAGGACAAGTTCCGCCCATGTCACTCACTAGTCAGTCGACCTTGGCCAGCTTCCTGAGCCACAGTTTCCCCACAGAGTTGTTTTGAGGATTACCTAAGCCGAGCTGAAACAGCCACTTCTCTCTGGTTCCTCCTGTCCTTCTCCGAAGCCCGTGAACTCGTCCCTCTGGGATTCCCATGAGCCCTCCCTGCCGCCTTCCCCACCGGCCGAGACCGAATGGCCGGTGTGGCTGCCGAGCAGCAGCTGAGCTCAGGGGAACGGAGCCTTACCTCCGTGACGGACGCCTCCTCCCCACCGACTTGTAGCGCTGTGCCACGTGGCAGTCAGGGATCAGTCCCCGTTTGCCCAGTGAATTCATCAACGAGGGACCAGCTCCGCTGACCCCCCGCAGTGCAGCGAGACGCAGCCCCCTCTCTGCTGCTGTTGGCAAGGGGGTCAGATTTAACGCTTATTTTCAAGGGAGCTCTCGTTTGTTTGTTTGTTTTTTCTTTGTATTTATCGTAACACAAACAACGGAAGGCACCACAGAAACCGTGTTTAGTGAGTCACAGATGACAACCGGTAACTAAACTCTGGGGCTGGGTGGTGGCGGGCCCAAGGCCACCCCCAGGACTCAGTGCAAGAGGGACAGCTGCAGAGAATTTTTCTGGGTTTCACTATAGAATAGGAAGGACCTCCTCTGATGGGGTCCACCTGGGCCCTCGGCCTCCTCCTCATGAGATCCCACACGGACCCGGAGACAGGTTCTGAGTCTCCTCGCCAGCCTCTGCCCAGCCAGCCCTCTTTCCTGTGCTCTGGGCTCCCCATCCCAGTCCGCCTGCTGGGCACCCGGCAGGGGTTATGGCCAGTCGGCAGGGAAGCAGGCGCGGGTAGGAACAGTGGCATCTACCTGAGGCTCTCTGGATGTAATCACTCTGGATGTAAGAACTTTTTATAAGTCTTGGGGAAATGGTGACGGCCTCGACCTCCGTCCATGCTCTAAATGGTAAGTTCTTCTGCTCACCGTGTCCTTGTCATTTTGGCCCTATGTGTGCACGAGCGTGTTTGCCTGTGCAAAAGTGCAGACCCTGACCTGGACCGAATCGCCCCAATAGGCCAGAAATATCTCCCAGGAGGCAGAAGAGTGAACTGGTTAAGAGCGACGGCCTGAGGACAAGTTCCGCCCATGTCACTCACTAGTCAGTCGACCTTGGCCAGCTTCCTGAGCCACAGTTTCCCCACAGAGTTGTTTTGAGGATTAACTAAAATGACATATACAGAGCTTGTGCATATGACCCCGGGTTCCCAAGTTAGGAAATGCTTCCAATCGTCTGCCATGACGAAGCGTTCAGAATCGGCACCCTTGGGTGGGCGTGGGGGAGAAGAGTGTGGAACGTTGAGGTGCAGGGAGGAGGGCGTTTTAGTAGGGTCTCGTTGGCCCTGGAACACGGCTCTGCTTTCCGAGTGGGGAGTCATCCCCGAGCCGGGCCCGAGTGCTCCCACCGGTGGGGGAGGGGTGTGCCATGGGCGCAGCCAGCTTTTCGTGGTTGGAAGTGGACTTGAGAGGTCAGGCAGAGGCAGGAGTGAGACCTGAAAGTGACATGGCCACAAGGGCCCCTCAGAACACAAGGTTGGCAAGCTCCACTGCAGAGGCAGGGAAGTTTAGCTCCTTGAGTTCAAACACCGACTCACCGAGGAATCTGTTTCACTGTCCTGTCTTTTCTGGATCCTTGGCTCCTGTGAACGGTTGGGAATCGCACACAGCCCCGGTCCTTGTCCCTCAGAAGAGACGGACAGGCCAGTCTCTGTGCCTCCCTCTAGATTTGGCCCTGACACTGGTGAACAGCGGAGGCCCGTGTCACAGTGCTTAGTGCCGCCATCATGCGTGGGGTCCCAGGACCACTGGTGCGAGATTCTCTAGATTTCTGTTTTCTTAATGATCGAGTGAAAAACCCTCAGGATATGGATCAGAAGGAACAGGACATCTGGCACCTAAATAGTTACTTATTAGGGGCTTCTGAGTGGCTATTCCCAGAGCTGACTCTACTCACATCTCAGAGGGGGGTGCATTCACAGCCCCTGGAACCCGCATGGCCAGGGTGACTGGCCTTCTCTTGTTCAGCCCTCCTTTCTGGGCGTAGATGACATCCTGTGACTCGAAACGGTAGCATCGGGGGCCTGGTAAAGACGTGTACTTTGTTACATGTAAACTAGCTGAGCATCCCAGAGCCAGCCTGCTTGTTTTATCTGCTACGCAAAACCCCACGCGCTTTTAGCCCAGGACAAGGCGAGGACAGAAACCCAAGACAAACCACCGCGCCCCCTGGCGGGGTTGCGAGGCGAAGCGCAAGCCGGCGTCCGTGACTACGGGGTTGGCTCCTAACAGCGGAGCCTCTGGTCTGAGATGCGTTTGGTTTCCTTCTAAGTCAGTCGACCCCCTGCCCAGAGTACAGGCTATGGTAAGACCTGTTTTTAAAATCTGTGTTCCTGGGGTTTTGCTCACGGGCTGGGTCAGCCAGATCTGCTGCTGCTGTTGTTGCTGGCTGGGTGAGGCGGAGTATAGTCTTGGTCACAGAGCCAGAGTCCCTGTGCCCTTTGGAATGTAGGGGTAGAGAATGAAGGGTCAAGGAGGCAGAGACCCTAGGCCTGTCCCATCTGTCATTCTCCTTCCTTCTCGCTTCCTCTTGGTCATACATTGCATGAGATTAGCTTTAGCTTAGCGTCAGGAGAGACGGGAATGAGGGCAGGTCAGTGCCTCTTCCCACAGTTGCTGACAGCTGTGCTGAAGAGAGCTGACATGTCCCGAGCTCTTGCTAGGTGTCCTGCGCAGAATTATGTCTATACGCCAAATGAGAAAATGCATACAAAAGCATCGAAAGTGCTGCCTGGCACAGGTAAGCAGCGTTATTACCCCCATTCTGCAGATGGGGGAGCTGGGGCACAGTGAGGTTAATAGTTACGTCTAAAGTCACGTGGTGGATAAATGGGCAGGGAGAGATTTGAACCTGGGACAGCTTCCTTTGCCTCGTCCCACGATTCTTACTAAATGCACCTGTCTCTCCTCATTCTGTATAGTGGAAACATGTCCCCTTTACAGGGGATCAGTGTGTCACGGTCTTTTCTGTGCTCGCTTCGGACAGCAGAGCTGCCATGGCTTTCTGGGCTCTGCTGAGACCAATCCCTGCCCTTGTGGAGCATTCCTTGAGAGCCCTAAAGTGTCCTGGGAGGGGCGTGAGGAACAGCTTTCTGGCGATTGATGTCCGGCAGGGGACAGGCTGAGGCAGGGAGATCGGGAGTCTTCTGCAGTAACCCTTCACAGGAGTGACCGGAGCCAGCCCATAATGCACCGGGGGAGTTGCCTAGAAACATCCAATCGGCTTTTCCTCCCTCTTCCCCTAACGCCTCTCCTTACAGCAACCACTTGCCCCCTTATCTGTCATCTCATTCCGACCTTTCTGGTCATTCCCTGACCACACATTTGTCATTAATTCAAAGTAACCATTGAAAAGCCACACCCAGGATTCAGCTCCTGCCGTCAGGGTGTTCAGCCGGGTCTTTTAAGACCTGCCGCCAGTTTTCCTGGCATGATCAGTGCAGGTGATTTAGCAGGATCGTGAGGTGCCAGCGACTCCCAGTCAGAGCCATCTTACCTGTGGGAACCGGACTCTCTAAGCCCCTCACAAGAGGTTTGAAAGGTAGCTTGAGGCCCGCTCTTGGACACATGCCATTTTGGACTTGATCGTGGTGGAAGTGGACGGTCCACTAAGGCATTTTGAGTAGTGACTTGAACACGTGCACAATTTATAAGGATGAAACTTGGGACAGTCCAGGCGAGTCAGATGAATCCCATGAGCAGGGGAATGGACACAGGCTGGGCACTCCACGAATGCTGGTTGAATGAATGCACACGGATGGATTAAACAGAGGAAGGGCGAGGCCAAGGTCGTAAACTGGGAGCCCCCTGGGGTCGGCTGGGCTCAAGAGAAGAAAGCTCTGCCCTAATGAAATGGCGGTGGGAATGAAGGAAAAACGACCTTGGTGATAAGCTGGATGTAAGAGGTGAAAAGAAGGGTTCAAATACGCACACCCGATTTCCAACGCAGCGGACATGGAGCACGTGACGGCGTTGATTCCAGCGGGGGAAGGAGACCACTGAGCACGGGGTGGCGGGGTGTGGCGTCCAGGGGCCACTGAAAACGCTGGCCTAGTGTTTGGGGCTGGGCCAATCAGGACCGGAGGGGCGGGACCAATCAGCATCGGAGGGGCGGATTTGGGGTCCTCTCTCTGGAAAGCTCTCAGAGTAGGTGAGAACGTCCTTCAGGAGGAAGAGGTAGCCTGAGTGGAGGGCTGAGAAGAGCAGCGACGTGAGTTCCCGGAGAGGGGAAAACGCGGTGAACGAGACGGGGCCGTGGTCAGAGAGCGGAGGGCGGGGAGCGCCGGTGGGAAGCCGGGGGGCTGAGCGTGAAGGCGAGGGCTTTCCGCCCAGTCGATGTGGGTCTGTCCCTGAGGCTGGTGAATGGAGGTGACCGGTGTCAGGGCCGGGTGGAGGTCCTGTACCGAGGCTCCTGGGGCACCGTGTGTGACGACGTCGTCTGCCGGCAGCTCAGCTGTGGCCACGCAGTGCCGGCCCCATGCGGGGCGCATTTCGGTCAGGGCTCTGAGAATGTTCTCTTGGGCACTGTGTACTGCTCGGGACGGGAGCCCTATCTGTCAAGCTGTCTCCACAGCAGGTGGTACAACTATAAATGTGGACAGCGGGAAGACGCGAGAGTCGTGTGCTCAGGTAGTGCAGACATCACCTCGCCCTGTCACCTGTGCCACTCTCGGGACGGGGGCTCCAGCTGTCCTTAGCATCATGGCACACACACGCAATGCTTCGCGTTTACCTGCTCTACTCACATCTTGTTTGATGTTGGAGGGCAGGTATTTCTGTCCCTTTTCACAGATAAAGAAATGAAGACTCAGAGAGTGCGGGGGACTTGCCAGAAGTCCTAGAGCTGGGAGGGGTCGGAGGCTGGCTTCGGTCTCCGTCCCGATCCAGAGTTGCTGATACAGTCACACAGGGGACTTGTTTCGATGAGCAGCATCCTGACCCTTCCTGGCCTAGGATGACCAAATACTTTCCTAAGTGGCATTTTCTCCTCCTTTTCAAGGTGGAGGACAAAGGTTGGGGACTTCTGGGCCTTAAAACTTAAATCTATGCCAAAATCAAACTGAGGAGTAACTAATATGTTCTCTTTATTGGGGATTAAATGACAGAAGATATTTACACCCTCAGCGGAAAAGAAAAATTCTCCGCCTTGACCTAGCAAACCCCAGTGCCGCATTCTTTTGCTCACAGAGTGCTGGGGGGTGCTCAAGCACCAAGGGGCCCTTGTCCTGAGGCTACCTGTGTGTCCCCCATAGGGGAGTTTCTAGCTCACTGGTCCATCTTTAGAGCAACCTCTGGTATTTGCCGTGTGGACTGCTGTGTGCACATGCCACCCTGCACAGGGTGTGACCCTGATAATCCAACCTCCACATGAGAAAGGCTCCCCCAAGGGCGTCCAAGCAGTCACTTTGGAGCAGGTATATTTCGGCATCCAGGGATGCATCTTTAGAATGGCCTTTCTTTCTAATTGGGACCACCTTTTCAGGAATATCTCGGTGATGTGTACATCTGTCATTTGACGATATGTTTGAGCCATGGAAATCAGCAGCTGGTACTTGAAATCCCATCTTGTGAGTGGGGGGGGGAGTGGTTAATTAACGGGGTGATTTTCTGGATGGAGACTCTGAAAGTAGAGGAGGTGGGGGGTGGTGACAGGAGGGAAGGGTGTCCCCTGCAGCATCCCAGCACTGAATGAGGGCCAGCAAAGCAACAGGGAGATGAGTTCTGTTTTACAAGGAGGAAACATAGCCTCCACAGCCCCAGTGCTGGGGCTGCCTCGGTGGGGACCGGGCAGCTGTCTCTGCTGGTATACCGCAACCGGTGCCCAGGCTGATCCCAGGAGCCACTGAGATGCAGGCTGGCGGCTTCCCTTCTTGGCGCCTGCATCCCAAGTCCAAGCTCAGGAGATGGATTGCTAGGCATTGTGGGAAACCGATTAGAAAGCACACAACGCTCCGCCCACATCCGAGGGTGCTTTAAAGCAGCCTTGAGGGAAAGAAATGATGGGCTGGCTTCCTTGAGTCCTACTGCTGGGGAACATGAACCCCAACCCAGAAGTTTTGGTCCCTAAGGAATTCTGAACCTGATTCAATCCAAGGCCTCTTTATTCAGGACAGAAGAGAGATTGAATTTTCATGTCTTTTTTTAGGATCCAGTTCCGATTTTTCCCTGAGGCTGGTGAATGGAGGTGACTGGTGTCAGGGCCGAGTGGAGGTCCTGTACCAAGGCTCCTGGGGCACCGTGTGTGACGACGACTGGGACACCAATGACGCCAACGTGGTGTGCAGGCAGCTGGGCTGTGGCTGGGCCAGGTCGGCCCCAGGAAATGCGCGGTTTGGTCAGGGCTCTGGGCCGATTGTCCTGGACGACGTGCGCTGCTCAGGACAGGAGTCCTACCTGTGGAACTGCGCGCACAGAGGCTGGAACTCACACAACTGTAACCATGGGGAGGACGCCGGCGTCATCTGCTCAGGTGAGCCCCTAAGATATCCCGTTTATTTATTCGTCCGGTAGGTTTTCTCATGGTGTTGTTTGCAGTAAATTTTTGTTCCATCTCAAAGCCTTTTTCATTCTCTTGTTTTTTTGAACTTTCTTTCGCTCTCAGCCTAGATCAGTGTTCGTTTATTTTCTTGGTTTGGTGATGGTGAATTAGGGCTCTGGTCGAAACTGAAATTAAGACCCAAGCCGTTGCCCTCTGCTGCGACGGCACAAGGCAGATGCCATAGAGAAGGCTTCGAGGAGGTCTCTGAGCCGAGGCGCATGGCCTGGCATTACAGCTATGTCGCAAGTTCCCTTAGAGTCTCGTGACCAGAGTCCTTTACTGTAACTCTGTGCAGAGAACCTCGTGAACTCCGCGCACCAGGTCTCTATGCGAAGCAGCGAGGACTGCCCAGCAGGGTCCCTTGGCTGTCTATGCTGGGCTTGAACATCGCACGTGGGACTTTGTCCTGGAGCTGGGCTCCTCAGTCCTGCTGCCTGAGTGAAATGCTGCAAGTTTCAAGATCGAAAACTGGCCTTGAGTCACTCAGTCACTACGTCTGGACACAGGGCTGGTCCCCACCTGGACAGTGGAAGTCATGGGTGGGATCTTCATGGAGTCTGACGAGGAACATCTTTCCAGGGGCTGGATCTCAAATGCCTCTGTGTCTCAGTGACAGGGACAAGCTCGACCGAATGCCTAATCTGCTCAGTGTTCTTCCACTTTTGCCTCTGGTGTGCCATCTTTTGTGCTGTGTGTCTGATCTGACCTTCTCTCTCTCACAGCTGCCAGACCCCAATCCAGGGCCCTGGTGAATCCTCCCACCTCTGACTCCTGCATGTCTCCTCACTCCCTGCTCAGCACCATGAACCCCCCTGCCCCCCCAGTAGCTCCAGAAAGGGACCGGGAGTGTTCTGCCTCCCAGTTTCTTCCCTTATCTCTCTAGAGCAAGGAGCTGGTTCTGGTGGAGCCCACGACATATTGAGCTCCAGCCCAGCTCAGGGGAAGAAGAGCATTCTGGTCCCACATTTTCACCTACTGCTTTGGTGAAGGAGGAGACTCTGCCCTGTGGCCATGTGTGCTGCTTTGTCCACGTGACCTTAGAACAGAGATTTTTTCATTGTGTCTACTTTAGGCAGGGCCTAAGGGATGATTTTAGCAAAAACACATTTTACAACGAAGCATGGTAATTGTTTTTGCAGATTGCAGAACGTCATGGCCGTTATTGTTGACATTTGGGCATGATTTGGGCTCACTGTGGGCTCTCAGAAAAGGTTTCATTCTCCCCAAGCCCACATAGCTCCTCAGACCCCACGGTCCCTGACCACTGCCAGGGTGCGTAGACCCAACCCTGATGCTATTCCCTGCTTTCTAAACCTGTGGTGTTTCCTCTCCAGTTTGCTGGCACACAGCATGTCCCTCCTATGGTAAGCATCCTTTGGAGCTGGCCAAAGCATCAGCGTCGGCGCGGGAGTCAGCCGCCGTGCTGAAGTTCTTTAAACCTGGGTTAAACCTCCACGCTCATCACCTCATCCGATGGGGAGGGTTCCCTGTATCCTCCACAATCATGGATTCCCTTCGCCTACCAGTGAGGGGATGTTATAGTCAGGACGCTTTGTGTGCAGGTGACAGGATCCCAACTCAAACTCTCTGAAGCTAGACGAGAACTCCACGGCTCACAGGTTGAAAGCATTCCTTAAAACTTAAATCTATGCCAAAATCAAACTGAGGAGTAACTAATATGTTCTCTTTATTGGGGATTAAATGACAGAAGATATTTACACCCTCAGCGGAAAAGAAAAATTCTCCGCCTTGACCTAGCAAACCCCAGTGCCTCATTCTTTTGCTCACAGAGTGCTGGGGGGTGCTCAAGCACCAAGGGGCCCTTGTCCTGAGGCTACCTGTGTGTCCCCCATAGGGGAGTTTCTAGCTCACTGGTCCATCTTTAGAGCAACCTCTGGTATTTGCCGTGTGGACTGCTGTGTGCACATGCCACCCTGCACAGGGTGTGACCCTGATAATCCAACCTCCATATGAGAAAGGCTCCCCCAAGGGCGTCCAAGCAGTCACTTTGGAGCAGGTATATTTCGGCATCCAGGGATGCATCTTTAGAATGGCCTTTCTTTCTAATTGGGACCACCTTTTCAGGAATATCTTGGTGATGTGTACATCTGTCATTTGACGATATGTTTGAGCCATGGAAATCAGCAGCTGGTACTTGAAATCCCATCTTGTGAGTGGGGGTGGGGAGTGGTTAATTAACGGGGTGATTTTCTGGATGGAGACTCTGAAAGTAGAGGAGGTGGGGGGTGGTGACAGGAGGGAAGGGTGTCCCCTGCAGCATCCCAGCACTGAATGAGGGCCAGCAAAGCAACAGGGAGATGAGTTCTGTTTTACAAGGAGGAAACATAGCCTCCACAGCCCCAGTGCTGGGGCTGCCTCGGTGGGGACCGGGCAGCTGTCTCTGCTGGTATACCGCAACCGGTGCCCAGGCTGATCCCAGGAGCCACTGAGATGCAGGCTGGCGGCTTCCCTTCTTGGCGCCTGCATCCCAAGTCCAAGCTCAGGAGATGGATTGCTAGGCATTGTGGGAAACCAATTAGAAAGCACACAACGCTCCGCCCACATCCGAGGGTGCTTTAAAGCAGCCTTGAGGGAAAGAAATGATGGGCTGGCTTCCTTGAGTCCTACTGCTGGGGAACATGAACCCCAACCCAGAAGTTTTGGTCCCTAAGGAATTCTGAACCTGATTCAATCCAAGGCCTCTTTATTCAGGACAGAAGAGAGATTGAATTTTCATGTCTTTTTTTAGGATCCAGTTCCGATTTTTCCCTGAGGCTGGTGAATGGAGGTGACTGGTGTCAGGGCCGAGTGGAGGTCCTGTACCAAGGCTCCTGGGGCACCGTGTGTGACGACGACTGGGACACCAATGACGCCAACGTGGTGTGCAGGCAGCTGGGCTGTGGCTGGGCCAGGTCGGCCCCAGGAAATGCGCGGTTTGGTCAGGGCTCTGGGCCGATTGTCCTGGACGACGTGCGCTGCTCAGGACAGGAGTCCTACCTGTGGAACTGCGCGCACAGAGGCTGGAACTCACACAACTGTAACCATGGGGAGGACGCCGGCGTCATCTGCTCAGGTGAGCCCCTAAGATATCCCGTTTATTTATTCGTCCGGTAGGTTTTCTCATGGTGTTGTTTGCAGTAAATTTTTGTTCCATCTCAAAGCCTTTTTCATTCTCTTGTTTTTTTGAACTTTCTTTCGCTCTCAGCCTAGATCAGTGTTCGTTTATTTTCGTGCCTGGTTTGGTGATGGTGAATTAGGGCTCTGGTCGAAACTGAAATTAAGACCCAAGCCGTTGCCCTCTGCTGCGACGGCACAAGGCAGATGCCATAGAGAAGGCTTCGAGGAGGTCTCTGAGCCGAGGCGCATGGCCTGGCATTACAGCTATGTCGCAAGTTCCCTTAGAGTCTCGTGACCAGAGTCCTTTACTGTAACTCTGTGCAGAGAACCTCGTGAACTCCGCGCACCAGGTCTCTATGCGAAGCAGCGAGGACTGCCCAGCAGGGTCCCTTGGCTGTCT
>NW_011889235.1:287380-287936 GCF_000151845.1 Pteropus vampyrus
ACAGGATCCCAACTCAAACTCTCTGAAGCTAGACGAGAACTCCACGGCTCACAGGTTGAAAGCATTCAGGGGTAGGTCTAGCTTGGGGTATGGCTGGATCCAGAAGTTTCAATCTGCTCTTTGCTCATCTCCACTTCTTTGTGTGTGTATAGGGCTTCACGATCAGCTTGCTTTCTGCACTTGGCGAGTGTTACTAGCCCTAGTCTACGTTCCACCGCGAGAAAGACCGTGTGTCCAGCGTCTCCGGCTGACGAGCCCCGGGAGGACTCTGAGCGGCTCACTTGACAATAGCGCCGTCTCCCGAACCATCTCCCTGTGCTCTGATGGCCTGGTCAGGGTCTCGTGCCCATGTTCACATTTGCCAGGGGACAGGGAGAGGACATGGCACTGGCCCTCCTGGGGCCTCATGGGATGTGGTTTTGGTTGTCGTCTTTTCATAGGAAGGAGGGTTTCTGTTTCCATACAAATCAGGGCGGGAGAGGGGGTGTTGAGACACACAGAACGCACTCTCGATGGGAGCTCGTCCTCCCCCAGCACTCTCTGCCGGACGCTGGCT
>NW_011889235.1:287986-288483 GCF_000151845.1 Pteropus vampyrus
CAGGTGGGTAATTTGATCCACTCTCCCAGGGGCTCTCTCTGTTTCTGAGAACAGGCACGGTTGGAGCGTGCGGGCAGAGACCTTTGGGGTGTCCTTCCTTATCCTGGGCCCTGTCTAGGGGTCAGAGGAAGGGTCTATGAAGACAGGTGAGCATCGCATATGTAGGACTGTGACCTCCCTGTGACGGGCCCCTGGGCATGGGCTCAGCAGGGATCCCCGTCCACTGTTCGGAACAAGACCCACAACCAGGCACGTCCTGCTGGGACCTCGCTCCTGTCTCAGGCCAACGCACCTGGCAGGGAACAGGGTGTGAAAGTGTCTGTCGTGTAGCTGTCTGGCCACATCCCTGTCCCTTCCTGGAGCTCAGCCAGAGCCCACCAGGATGAAGCGGGAGCCGCCGAACTGCACTAGTGGGGACAGTGTTGGCCTGGCCTGGAGCTGTGGGCTGCACCCTGACTGTGCCCCGTGTGGTGGGGGGCTGTCCTGCTCACCTCCCC
>NW_011889235.1:288533-289545 GCF_000151845.1 Pteropus vampyrus
TAGTGGGGACAGTGTTGGCCTGGCCTGGAGCTGTGGGCTGCACCCTGACTGTGCCCCGTGTGGTGGGGGGCTGTCCTGCTCACCTCCCCCGGGGTCATGGGGTGCATCCTGTAACTGCAGCGTCCTCAGACCTGGACAACAGGGACGTGTAGCTTTTTTATCTGAATTGGTGATTGAAATGTGGGCATGGACATGGCCGGCTTCTTGGCCAGGGCACGTGGCTGTGAGTCAGGGCCCTGGGTCCAGGACAAGACTTGGATCTGTGTGTCCAAGACAGACAGGCAGGTGTTGTCCTTGTGTCCCCTCTAGACGTCGGGTCAGAATCACCTTTGTCCCTGAGGCTGGTGAACGGAGGTGACCGGTGTCAGGGCCGGGTGGAGGTCCTGTACCGAGGCTCCTGGGGCACCGTGTGTGACGACGACTGGGACACCAATGACGCCAACGTGGTGTGCAGGCAGCTGGGCTGTGGCTGGGCCAGGTCGGCCCCAGGAAGTGCGCGGTTTGGTCAGGGCTCAGGGCCGATTGTCCTGGACGACGTGCGCTGCTCAGGACAGGAGTCCTACCTGTGGAGCTGCCCGCACGAGGCTGGAACTCACACAACTGTAACCACTGGGGAGGATGCCGGCAAATCTGCTTGGGTGGGCCACCAAGATGTCCGGTCCCCCTTCTGGGCACATGGTGACACCATCTCAAGAGAGAGGGGCCCGAGGTCTGAGAAGCCAGCTCGAGTGCCAGGAACTAGGTCCAGTCCTAGTCTGCGCTGACCGGAATATTGTGGGAGGGTGGATGTCGTAAGCCCTCACCTTCTCCTGCTTGGACGTCGGCTTGGGGATATTGTGCCTCCATCATCGCCTGCCAGCGCTGAGATTCAGTTCGGTCACATGGGCACCCTGAGTGGAGGATACTGTGCCCAGGGGGATGGCAGGCAATTAGTGATCACGGTTGCCTAGGCAGCTGATGGGGCATAGGTCGGTCCCAACACCACGGCCCCCGACTCCATCTGTCCAAGCTG
>NW_011889235.1:289595-289899 GCF_000151845.1 Pteropus vampyrus
ACCATCGTCACGATCTGGTTCCCGATTTTTCATCATTCCCAGTGCAAAGCCCATCCCCATTAACCAGCCCACCCCAGTCTTTTTCCTCCCAAATCAGGATCTGCTGTTGCTCTCTACGGTGGTGTCTATTCTGGATATTTCATTTCAATGGAATCAAACAATATGGGCCATATTGTGACCAGCTTCTTTCACTTAACAGAACCTTTCAAAGTTCATGCATGTCGTAGCCTGTATCAGGACTCCCTTCGTATGCCTGAATAATCTTTCAAGGATGAGTAGACCACCTGTTATATATTCATTCATC
>NW_011889235.1:289949-290284 GCF_000151845.1 Pteropus vampyrus
GATGGGGCATAGGTCGGTCCCAACACCACGGCCCCCGACTCCATCTGTCCAAGCTGCAGGGTCTGGGCAAAGCCCTCTGACCTGCCAGGGAGCGCAAGGCCCAGCGAGGGAGGTAGAACAAGTTTTCTAGCAGCAACGCGAACGTGCCAGGCGTCGAGGAGGGCAGCGAGCCGGTTGCCATCCCGCAGGGCCTGCCTCCCAGACGCCCTCGCTGAGCGGAGCCTTGAGCAGGACACACAGGTAGTGAGCGGCAGGTGCACATGTGGGGTCATCACGGTGCTCGTCAATGTTTTCCTCGAGGACTCTTTCACTGATGCCTAACGCTGGCTTTGTCT
>NW_011889235.1:290334-292745 GCF_000151845.1 Pteropus vampyrus
GTTGATGGATGTTTGGGTCGTTTCTACTTTTTGGCTATTGTGAGTAGTACTACTGCACATTTTCGTGTATAATTTGTTTTTTCTTTAATAGCTGTTTTTGATTCTTTTGGGTGTATATTTCCGAGCAGAATTGCTGGGTCATATGATAATTCTGTATTGAACTCTTTGTGGAAACAGTGAACGGTTTATCAGAGGGACCACAGCGTGTAGGTTGCCACCAGCAGCGGATGAGGGTTCTGATTTCCCTACATCCTCACCAACACGTGTGATTACGTGCCTTTTCCTCATGCTCATCCTCGCAGGTGTGAGATGGAACCACTCATCGTGGTTCTCATTTGCGTCTCCCTAACGACTGATGACGTTGGGCAGCTTTTCGTGTGCTTGCTGCCCATGCGTGTACGTTATTTGGAGAACAGGGTCCTCATTATATAGATGCCCACTCTGAAGACCAGAGACCCCAGAGCACGGTCAGTGCCCGAGCCCAGCTCACAGGCTCGCGGGGGCGTAATCCTGGAGAGACTGAGAGGTCACTAAGCCTAGTCCATGGGTGTCACTGGCAAATGACCTTCCCCCAACTCTGTCACTTTTCTTGATTTCTGCTGCTCACAGTATGCACAGCTAAGTGTCAGAGACAGTTAACCCTGGTATCGTCATGATATTCAGTGGGTTCGCGGTTTGTAAAGATTCTGGCAAACTTTGGGTTTGATAGTGACTTGAGTAGGGCCTCAGTGGAAACAGAACCTTCAGCATAAGCTTCAGGCCGAGCTGGTTGGGGCTTCTATGTATGGATGAATCAGCTAAAGATGGAGTCTCCACAGCCCCAGTGCTGGGGCTGCCTTGGTGGGGACCAGGAAGCTGTCTCTGCTGGTATACCGCAACCGGTGCCCAGGCTGATCCCAGGAGCCACTGAGATGCAGGCTGGTGGCTTCCCTTCTTGGCGCCTGCATCCCAAGTCCAAGCTCAGGAGATGGATTGCTAGGCATTGTGGGAAACCAATTAGAAAGCACACAACGCTCCGCCCACATCCGAGGGTGCTTTAAAGCAGCCTTGAGGGAAAGAAATGATGGGCAGGCTTCCTTGAGTCCTACTGCTGGGGAACATGAACCTCAACCCAGAAGTGTCATCCCTGTAGGAACTGTGAATCTCACTCAACTCAGGGTCTCTTTATTCAGGACAGAAGAGAGATTGAATTTTCATGTCTTTTTTCAGGACCCACTTCTAGTTTTGCCCTGAGGTTGGTGAATGGAGGTGACCGGTGTCAGGGCCGGGTGGAGGTCCTGTACCAAGGCTCCTGGGGCACTGTGTGTGACGACTTGTGGGACACCAATGACGCCAACGTGGTGTGCAGGCAGCTGGGCTGTGGCTGGGCCAGGTCGGCCCCAGGAAATGCGCGGTTTGGTCAGGGCTCAGGGTCGATTGTCCTGGACGACGTGCGCTGCTCAGGACAGGAGTCCTACCTGTGGAGCTGCCCGCACAGAGGCTGGAACTCACACAACTGTAACCATGGAGAGGATGCCGGCGTCATCTGCTCAGGTGGGCCACCAGGATGGCTTGGTCCCCTTCTGACATAGTAGGACATAGTGACATTGTCCCGAGTTAGGGGCCCTAGGTCCGAGCAGCAGCTCCTTGTGCCAGGAACGAGGCCTAATCTTAGGTCGCACTGAATCTTGTGGGACGGTGGACATTGTAAGCCCTCACCTTCTACTGCCCGGATATCGAACTAGAGGGCCACTGTGCCTACCTCACTGCTTACGAGCCCCTGATACTCTGCACGGTCACGTGGGCACCCTGAGTGAGGAAAATAGTGGCCTGGGGGATGGCTGGCCATAAAAGATTGAAGTCCCCTCAGCACGTGATGGGCTGCAGGCCCCACCACCATGGCCCCTGACGCCTTCCGTCCAAGCTGCAGGGTCTGGGCAAAGGCCTCAGACCTGCCAGGGAGCATGAGGCTCAGCGAGGGAGGTAGAACAGGTTTTCTAGCAGCAACGCGAACGTGCCAGGCGTGGAGGTGAGCGGGGAGCAGGTTGCCGTCCCGCAGGGCCTGCCTCCCAGACGCCCTCGCTGAGCGAGGACTTGAGCACGACACACAGGTCGCGAGCGGCAGGTGCACATGTGGGATCGTCACGGTGTCCGCCAACGTTTTCCTCGAGGACTCTTTCACTGATGCCTAACGCTGGCTTTGTCTCTCGTGCTACTTGCAGAATCCTGGGTCACCACAGCCACACCTGAAACGTCACCACCAGGGACAACAGGTGGGTAATTTGACTCACCTCCCAGGAGCTCTCTCTGCTTATGAGAACAGGCAGGGTTTGAGCGTGTGGGCAGAGGCCTCTGCGGTTGTCCTTCCTTCTCCTAGGCCCTGGGCCAGGGGTCAGAGGGAAGGGTCTTTGAAGACAGGTTGAGCATCGCAC
>NW_011889235.1:293512-295991 GCF_000151845.1 Pteropus vampyrus
GACGGTCTCGGCCTGGCCTGTGGCTGTGGGTTCCACCCTGACTGTGCCCCGTGTGATGGCGGGGCTGTCCTGCTCACCTCCCCCGGGGTCACGGGGTGGTTCCCGACATTGCAGCGTCCTCAGACCTGGACAACAGGGACGTGTGAGCTCCTTTCCCCGAGATGACAATTGACCTGTGGGCATGGCCAAGGCCGGCTTCTTGGCCAGGGCATCATGACTGTGAGGCAGGGCCCTGGGTCCGGGACAGGCCTCGGGTCTCTGAGTCCAAGACAGACAGGCAGGAGGTGTCTTTGCGCCCCCTCTAGATGTCGGGATGGAATCACCTTTGTTCCTGAAGCTGATGAACATGGTGACTGGTGTCAGGGCCCAGTGGAGGTCCTGGGACACTGTGTGTGACGATGTGTGGAACACACCAATGCCAACGTGATGTGCAGGCAGCTGGGCTGTGGCTGGGCCAGGTCGGTCCCAGGAAGTGCTGAGTTCGTTTAGGGCTCTGGGCCTATTGTCCTGGATGATGTGCGCTTCTCAGGACTTGAGTCCCACCTGTGGAGCTGCTCGCATAGAGGCTGCCACAGCTGTAACCATGGGGAGTAGCCGGTGTCATGTGCTCGGGTTGGCCACAATGTTGGCCGGGCCCCCTCCTGGGGACATAGCGTTGAGAACAGACCCACTTCCCACTCTGAGAACCTCAGTTAATTGGAGGTCACTCTGGGTCTGCTGGCCCCAGGCCCCACGTCATGTGCTGTAGCTGAAACCACAGCCCGGGTTAGTACGTGTCCCCGGCATCGTCCAGGTGTTGCTCCAGTTCGTCTGGGAGAAGACAGTGGCGCCCGTGTTCATACGCGGGTTCAGCTCCCTGACAGCAGTGGGGAGACTTTTCCTGGGCCTCAGTAATGTGAGCTCAGCTTCCACCCTGGAGTCCTCTGGGGAACCCCCTCGGCGCAGCCTCATTTGTGGGGTGCATGGCTGGGGTGGTCCGCACCGTCCGTCTGTGATGAACGCGTGACCTGGCCTCTCCCGGCGGCCCCCTGGGAGGAAAAGGTGCCAGCGCGAAGGGTTCATGGATGAAATACCGTGACGGTGGTAGGGAGAGCAGTACCGTGTGACATGACAAGTGACCGGGAAGGCAGAGCTCCCGGCTCGTCAGGACCTCGGGGATGAGGCGTAAGGCTCGGGGGACACCCAGAAGAACGCTGCGAGTCATCAATCTCATCGCACCTTGAGGCAACAATCGACGTCTCCAGCAACCTGCTCCTGAGGACCAGGCCTTGCTCACGTCCTGGGTGTCAATGAAAAGGCTTGCTGGCCTGTCCCAAGTGGACACTGGCCTTCATAGTCTGGAAAGTCAGCCGTAGGGCACGGCCAGGCAGGCAATGTTAGTGGACAGGGGACTGAGAGATACGGGGCAGCAGCGGCTGTGACTTTGCACAGGGCCCGTGAGAGGGCTCAGCTCGGTGCGTAAGGGCCGACTGTCTTTCAACGAGTTCTGGATCGGACACTCGTGTCCTCCAAGGCGGACTCTCCCCGTCTCCCCGTAGCTGGTCACCGTCCGCGTTTTGGTCAGTGAGTGCCCGGCGTCCTTCCTCGTGAGGTGCCGCACTCGTGGCCCTTAGGTGAACCGCAGAGTTCGCACTGCTCCTAGAAGCTCACGCTGGGCACGTGATCCTGTCACTCGGCCACATAGTCTCCCAGCAGATCTTATGATCTAGACATGGACGTCAGGAGGCCCCCATCCATCCATTCGGCTGACTCACAGCATATAGCGACACCGTGCCAGGAGAGAGGGGCTCCAAGCCAGAGAAGCAGCCTTGTGTGAGGAACGGGGCCCAGTCAGAGTCAGCGCTGACTCGAATTTTGTGGGAAGGTGGATGTCATAAGTCCTCACCTTCTCCAGCCTGAACTTGAACTAGAAAATACTGTGCCTCCCTCAACCCTTGCCAGCCTTTGAGATTCTGCGTGGTCGTATAGGTCACCCGAGTAATGGAGACAATGCCCAGGGGGATGGCTGGCAACAGTGATCGTGGTCCCTCGCCACGTGATGGGCTGCAGGCCCCACCACCAGGTCCCTGACGCCTTCTGTCCAAGCTGCTGGGTCTAGGGAAAGCCCTCTGACTGGCCAGGGGGCGAGAGGCCCAGCGAGGGAGGTAGAACAGGTTTTCTGGCAGCGATCGAACGTGCCAGGCGTCGAGGAGGGCAGGGAGCGGGTTGCCGTCCCACAGGGCCTGCCTCCCAGACGCCCTCGCTGAGCGGAGCCTTGAGCAGGACACACAGGTCGCGAGCGGCAAGTGCACATGTGGGGTCGTCACGGTGCTCGTCAATGTTTTCCTCGAGGACTCTTTCAGTGATGCCTAACGCTGGCTTTGTCTCTCGTGCTACTTGCAGAATCCTGGGTCACCACATCCACACCTGAATCATCACCAGAAGGGACAACAGGTGGGTAATTTGATCAACTCTCCCAGGAGCTCTCTCTGCTTCTGAG
>NW_011889235.1:296851-297500 GCF_000151845.1 Pteropus vampyrus
GTCACCCGAGTAATGGAGACAATGCCCAGGGGGATGGCTGGCAACAGTGATCGTGGTCCCTCGCCACGTGATGGGCTGCAGGCCCCACCACCAGGCCCCTGACGCCTTCTGTCCAAGCTGCTGGGTCTGGGGAAAGCCCTCCGACTGGCCAGGGGGCGAGAGGCCCAGCGAGGGAGGTAGAACAGGTTTTCTGGCAGCGATCGAACGTGCCAGGCGTCAAGGAGGGCAGGGAGCCAGTTGCCGTCCCACAGGGCCTGCCTCCCAGACGCCCTCGCTGAGCGGACCCTTGAGCAGGACACACAGGTAGCGAGCGGCAGGTGCACATGTGGGGTCATCACGGTGCTCGTCAATGTTTTCATCGAGGACTCTTTCACTGATGCCTAACGCTGGCTTTGTCTCTCGTGCTACTTGCAGATTCTTGGTTTATCCCAGCCACACCTGAACCAACACCACTAGGGACAACAGGTGGGTAATTTGATCCACTCTCCCAGGGGCTCTCTCTGCTTCTGAGAACAGGCACGGTTGGAGCGTGCGGGCAGAGACCTTTGAGGTTTTCCTTCCTTATCCTGGGCCCTGTCTAGGGGTCAGAGGAAGGGTCTATGAAGACAGGTGAGCATCGCATATGTAGGGCTGTGACCACCCTGTGACG
>NW_011889235.1:298520-299826 GCF_000151845.1 Pteropus vampyrus
CAGGTGGGTAATTTGACTCACCTCCCAGGAGCTCTCTCTGCTTATGAGAACAGGCAGGGTTTGAGCGTGTGGGCAGAGGCCTCTGCGGTTGTCCTTCCTTCTCCTAGGCCCTGGGCCAGGGGTCAGAGGGAAGGGTCTTTGAAGACAGGTTGAGCATCGCACATAGCAGGCAGTGACCTCCCTGTGACGGGCCCCTGGGCATGGGCTCAGCAGGGATCCCCGTCCACTGCTCGGAACAAGACCCACAACCAGGCACGTCCTGCCGGGACCTCGCTCCTGTCTCAGGCCAACGCACCTGGCTAAGAACAGGGTGTGAAGTGTCTGTCGTGTAGCTGTCTGGCCACGTCCCCGTCCCCTCCTGGAGCTCAGCCAGAGTCCACCAGGATGAAGCGGGAGTCACTGAGCTGCACTAGCGGGGACAGTGTCGGCCTGGCCTGGAGCTGTGGGCTGCACCCTGGCTGTGCCCCGTGTGGTGGGGGGCTGTCCGGCTCACCTCCCCCGGGGTCATGGGGTGCATCCCAACACTGCAACATCCTCACACCTGGACAGCAGGGACGCGTGAGCCTCTTTCCTTGAGATGATGATTGACCTGTGGGCATGGCCACAACCGGCTTCCTGGCCAGGGCATCATGGCCGTGAGGCTGGGCCCTAGGCCGGGATAGGCCTTTGGTCAGAGAGTCCAATAAAGACAGGCAGGTGAATGGAGGTGACAGGTTTCAGGGCCGTGGAGGTCCTGTACCGAGGCTCCTGGGACAGCGTGTGTGATGATGTGTGGGACACCAGTGACGCCAACGTGGTGTGCAGGCAGCTGGGCGGTGGCTGGGTCACGTGAGCCGTGGGAAGTGCAGGGTTCGGTCAGGACTCATCGCTGATTGTCCTGGACGACGTGCACTGCTCAGGGCACGAGTCCTACCTGTGGAGCTGCCCGCACGGAGGCTGGAACTCACACAGCTGTAACCACAGGGAGTAGCTGGTGTCATCTGCTCGGGTGAGACACCAGGAGGGCCGGGCCGCTTCTGGGGACATAGCGCTGAGAACAGACCCATTTCCTACTCCAAGAACCTCAGTTAATTGGAGGTCGCTCTGAGTCTATTGGCCCCAAGCCCCCATGTCAAGTGCTCTAGTTGAAAACACAGTCAGGTTAGTACGTGTCCCCGGCATTGTCCAGGTGTTGCTCCAGTTCGTCTGGGAGAAGACAGTGGCGCCCGTGCTCATACGCGGGTTCAGCTCCCTGACAGCAGTGGGGAGACTTTTCCTGGGCCTCAGTAATGTGAGCTCAGCCCCTACCCTGGAGTCCCCTGGAGGA
>NW_011889235.1:299876-301985 GCF_000151845.1 Pteropus vampyrus
CCTGGACTTGAACTAGAAAAATACTGTGCCTCCCTCAACCCTTGCCAGCCTTTGAGATTCTGCGTGGTCATATAGGCCACCCGAGTAATGGAGACCATGCCCAGGGAGATGGCTGGCAACAGTGATCGTGGTCCCCTCGCCACGTGATAGGCTGCAGGTCCCACCACCACGGCCCCGACACCTTCTGTCCAAGCTGCAGGGTCTGGGCAAAGCCCTCAGACCTGCCAGGGGGCACAAGGCCCAGCTTGGGAGTTAGAACAGATTTTCTAGCAGCGACGCGAACGTGCCAGGCATGGAGATGAGCGGGGAGCAGGTTGCCGTCCCGCAGGGCCTGCCTCCCAGACGCCCTGGCTGAGTGGGGCCTTGAGCAGGACACAGGTCGCGAGCGGCAAGTGCACATGTGGGGTCGTCACGGTGCTCGTCAACGTTTTCCTCGAGGACTCTTTCAGTGATGCCTAACGCTGGCTTTGTCTCTCATGCTACTTGCAGAATCCTGGGGCACCACATCCACACCTGAATCATCACCACCAGGGACATCAGGTGGGTAATTTGATCAACTCTCCCAGGAGCTCTCTCTGCTTCTCAGAACAGGCACGGTTGGAGCGCGTCGTCAGGGAGCTCTGCGGTTGTCCTTCCTTCTCCTGAACCCTGGGCCAGGGGTCAGACGAATGGTCTCTGATGACAGGAGAGTATGACGCATAGCGAGCTGTGAACCTCCCTGGGATGGGCCCCTGGGCATGGGCTCAGCAGGGATCCCCGTCCACTGTTCGGAACAAGACCCGCAACCAGTCACGTCCTGCCGGGACCTCGCTCGTCTCAGGCCAGCGCACCTGGCAGGGAACAGGGTGTGAAAGTGTCTGTCGCGTAGCTGTCTGGCCACATCCCCGTCCCCTCCTGGAGCTCAGCCAGAGCCCACCAGGATGAAGCGGGAGCCGCCGAGCAGCACTAGCCGGGACGGTCTCGGCCTGGCCTGTGGCTGTGGGTTCCACCCTGGCTGTGCCCCGTGTGGTGGGGGTGGCTGTCCTGCTCACCTCCCCCGGGGTCACGGGGTGGTTCCCGACATTGCAGCGTCCTCAGACCTGGACAACAGGGACGTGTGAGCTCCTTTCCCCGAGATGACGATTGACCTGTGGGCATGGCCAAGACCAGCTTCTTGGCCAGGGCATCATGACTGTGAGGCAGGGCCCTGGGTCCGGGACAGGCGTCGGGTCTATGAGTCCAAGACAGACAGGCAGGAGGTGTCTTTGTGCCCCCTCTAGATGTCAGGATGGAATCACCTTTGTTCCTGAAGCTGATGAACATGGTGACTGGTGTCAGGGCCCAGTGGAGGTCCTGGGACACTGTGTGTGACGATGTGTGGAACACACCAATGCCAACGTGATGTGCAGGCAGCTGGGCTGTGGCTGGGCCAGGTCGGTCCCAGGAAGTGCTGAGTTCGTTTAGGGCTCTGGGCCTATTGTCCTGGATGATGTGCGCTTCTCAGGACTTGAGTGCCACCTGTGGAGCTGCTCGCATAGAGGCTGCCACAGCTGTAACCATGGGGAGTAGCCGGTGTCATGTGCTCAGGTTGGCCACAATGTTGGCCGGGCCCCCTCCTGGGGACATAGCGTTGAGAACAGACCCACTTCCCACTCTGAGAACCTCAGTTAATTGGAGGTCACTCTGGGTCTGCTGGCCCCAGGCCCCACGTCATGTGCTGTAGCTGAAACCACAGCCCGGGTTAGTACGTGTCCCCGGCATCGTCCAGGTGTTGCTCCAGTTCGTCTGGGAGAAGACAGTGGCGCCCGTGTTCATACGCGGGTTCAGCTCCCTGACAGCAGTGGGGAGACTTTTCCTGGGCCTCAGTAATGTGAGCTCAGCCCCTACCCTGGAGTCCCCTGGAGGAAACCCCTTGGCGCAGAGTCTGGGCAAATCTCTCAGACATGCCAGGGGCCGCGAGGCCCAGCGAGGGAGGTAGAACAGGTTTTCCAGCAGCGACGCGAACGTGCCAGGTGTCGAGGTGAGCAGGGAGCAGGTGGCCGTCCCTCAGGGCCTGCCTCCCAGACGCCCTTGCTGAGTGGGACACACAGGTCGCGAGCGGCAGGTGCACATGTGGGATCGTCACGGTGT
>NW_011889235.1:302035-302340 GCF_000151845.1 Pteropus vampyrus
GTGGACAATTTGATCCACTCTCCCAGGGGCTCTCTCTGTTTCTGAGAACAGGCACGGTTGGAGCGTGTATGCAGAGACCTTTGGGGTTGTCCTTCCTTATCCTGGGCCCTGTTCAGGGGTCAGAGGAAGGGCATTTGTAGGGCTGTGACCACCCTGTGACGGGCCCCTGGGCATGGGCTCAGCAGGGATCCCCGTCCACTGATTGGGACAAGACCCGCAACCAGGCATGTCCAGCTGAGACCTCGCTCTTGTCTGAGGCCACGCACACCTGCCTGGAAACAGGGTGTTTAAGTGTCTGTAGAGTA
>NW_011889235.1:302390-302714 GCF_000151845.1 Pteropus vampyrus
TCCTTCCTTCTCCTGAACCCTGGGCCAGGGGTCAGACGAATGGTCTCTGATGACAGGAGAGTATGACGCATAGCGAGCTGTGAACCTCCCTGGGATGGGCTCCTGGGCATGGGCTCAGCAGGGATCCCCGTCCACTGCTCGGGACAAGACCTACAACCAGTCACGTCCTGCCGGGACTTCGCTCGTCTCAGGCCAGCGCACCTGCCTGGGAACAGGGTGTGAAAGTGTCTGTCGTGTAGCTGTCTGGCCCCGTGTGATGGGGGTGGCTGTCCTGCTCACATCCCCCGGGGTCACGGGGTGGTTCCCGACATTGCAGCGTCCTCA
>NW_011889235.1:302764-303090 GCF_000151845.1 Pteropus vampyrus
GTGGCCGTCCCTCAGGGCCTGCCTCCCAGACGCCCTTGCTGAGTGGGACACACAGGTCGCGAGCGGCAGGTGCACATGTGGGATCGTCACGGTGTACGCCAACGTTTTCCTCGATGACTCTTTCACTGATGCCTAACGCTGGCTTTGTCTCTCTCATGCTACTTGCAGAATCCTGGGTCACCACATTAACAAATGACACGACACCACCAGAGATAACAGGTGGGTAATTTGACTCACCTCCCAGGGGCTCTGTCAGCATCTGAGAACAGGCAGGGTTTGAGCATGTGGGCATGGCGATCTGGGGGTGTCCTTCCTTTTCGAGGGCC
>NW_011889235.1:304130-306391 GCF_000151845.1 Pteropus vampyrus
TCCTTTTCGAGGGCCCTGGGCTAGGGTCAGAGGAAGCGTCTCAGAAGACAGGTGTGCATCGCACATAGAGGACTGAGTACCTCCCTGTGACGGGCCCCTGGGCATGGGCTCAGCAGGGATCCCCGTCCTCTGATTGGGACCACACCCGCAACCAGTCACGTCCTGCTGGGACCTCGTTCCTGTCTCAGGCCAGCGCACCTGGCAGGGAACAGGACGTGAAAGTGTCTGTCGTGTAGCTGTCTGGCCACATCCCCGTCCCCTCCTGGAGCTCAGCCAGAGCCCACCAGGATGAAGCGGGAGCCGCCGAGCCGTACTAGCAGGCACGTTGTGGCTTGGCCTGGAGCTGTGGGCTGTACCCTGAATGTGCCCCGTGTGGTGGGGGTGGCTGTCCTGCTCACCTCCTCCGGGGTCACGGGGCGCTTCCCGACACTGCAGCATCCTCAGATTGGACAGCAGGGACGTGTGAGCTCCTTTCCCTGAGATGACGATTGACCTGTGGGCATGGCCACAGCCGGCTTCCTGGCTAGGGCATCGTGGCCGTGAGGCAGGGCCGTGGGTCCAGGACAGGCCTCTGGTCGGTGAGTTTAAGACAGACAGGTAGGAGGTGTCCTTTTGCCCCCTCTAGACCTCGGGACGGAATCACCTTTGTCCCTGAGGCTGGTGAACGGAGGTGACCGGTGTCAGGGCCGGGTGGAGATCCTGTACCGAGGCTCCTGGGGCACCGTGTGTGACGACAACTGGGACACCAACTATGCCAACGTGGTGTGCAGGCAGCTGGGCTGTGGCTGGGCCAGGTTGGCCCCAGGAAGTACGCGGTTTGGTCAGGGCTCAGGGCCAATTGTCCTGGACGACGTGCGCTGCTCAGGACAGGAGTCCTACCTGTGGAGCTGCCCATACAGAGACTCGAAGTCACACTACTGTAACCATGGGATGAGGCTGGTATCATATGCTCAGGTTGGCCACCAAGATGGCTGGGACCCTTCTGGGGACATAGTGGTGAGAACAGACCCACTTCTCACTAGAAGAACCTCAGTTAATTGGAGGGCATTCCGGGTCTGCAGGCCCCAAGCCCCATGTCACGTGCTCTAGTTAAAAATTCAACCTGGGTTGGTGTCTCGGTCATCGTCCAGGTGTTGCTCCAGTTCTTCTGGGAGAAGACAGTGGCGCCCGTGTTCATACGCGGGTTCAGCTCCCTGACAGCAGTGGGGAGACTTTTCCTGGGCCTCAGTAATGTGAGCTCAGCTCCTACCCTGGAGTCCCCTGGGCGACCCCCTCAGCGCAGCCTCATTTGGGGGGTGCGTGGCTGGGGTGGTCCATACCATCCCTCTGTGATGACCGCGTGACCTGGCCTCTCCCGGCGGCCGCCTGGGAGGAAAAGGTGCCAGCGCGAAGGGTTCATGGATGAAATACCGTGACAGTGGTAGGGAGAGCAGTATCGTGTGACATGACAAGTGACCGGGAAGGCAGAGCTCCCGGCTCGTCAGGACCTCGGGGATGAGGCGAGTGGCTAGGGGAACAGACAGGAGACTGTTACGAAGCATCGATATCATTGGATCTCGAGGTAACAATGGCGTCGCCAGTGACCTGTTCTTGAGGACCCAAAATTGCTCCCTTTCTGGGTGTCAACGCAAAGGCTTGCTGGCCTGTCCCAGGAGGATGCTGGCGTTCCTAGTCCGGAAACTCAGCTGTGAGACACGGCAAGGCAGGCAATGGCAGCGGCCAGGGGACTGGGAGGTGCTGGGCAGCAGTGGCCGAGCCCGTGCAGAGGGCGCGTGCGGGGGCTCAGCTCGGTGTGGCAGGGCCGAGTGTCTTCGAGCCAGTTCTGGGGAGACACCGTGCGCCCCGAGTCTGACTCTTCTTGTCTTCCTCGCAGACGGTCTGACTCCGTACACATCCGGGTCAGGTGAGTGCCCAGCATCCTCACTCGTGAGGTCCCTTCACTCCGCCTTCCTCAGCACCGGAGGTGAACCGCGGCTCCGGGAAGCTCCCGCTGGGCACATGCTATTTCCCCTTTGTCACCCATTCTCCCAGTGGAGCTTGCGATCTGGACGTGGGCTTCAGCAGACTCCCATCTGTCCATCTGCGGCTGAGATTCAGCCAATAGTGACACCGTCCCGAGAGAGAGAGGCCCCAGGTCTGAGAAACGGCCTCATGTGTCAGGAACGGGGTCCGGTCAGAGACCCCGCTGATCAGAGTATTGTGGGGCGGGGACATCGTGAGCCCTCACCTTCTCCTGCTTGGAGTCGCACTGGGGGATACTG
>NW_011889235.1:306771-307819 GCF_000151845.1 Pteropus vampyrus
GTTCATACGCGGGTTCAGCTCCCTGACAGCAGTGGGGAGACTTTTCCTGGGCCTCAGTAATGTGAGCTCAGCTCCCACCCTGGAGTCCCCTGGGGGACCACCCTTGGCGCAGCCTCATTTGGGGGGTGCGTGGCTGTGGTGGTCCATACTGTCCCTCTGTGATGACCGCATGACCTGGACTCTCCCGGCGACTGCCTGGGAGGAAAAGGTGCCAGCGCGAAGGGTTCATGGATGAAATACCGTGACGGTGGTAGGGAGAGCAGTACCATGGGACATGACAAGTGACCGGGAAGGCAGAGCTCCCGGCTCGTCAGGACCTCGGGGATGGGGCGAGTGGCTTGGGGAACAGACAGGAGACTGTTACGAAACATCGATCTCATCGGACCTCGAGGTAACACGGCGTTGCCAGTGACCTGTTCTTGAGGACCCAAAATTGCTCCCTTCCTGGGTGTCAACGCAAAGGCTTGCTGGCCTGTCCCAGGAGGATGCTGGCGTTCCTAGTCTGGAAACTCAGCTGTGAGACACGGCGAGGCCGGCAATGGCAGTGGCCAGGGGACTGGGAGGTGCTGGGCAGCAGTGGCCGAGCCCGTGCAGAGGGCGCGTGCGGGGGCTCAGCTCGGTGTGTCAGGGCCGAGTGTCTTCGAGCCAGTTCTGGGGAGACACCGTGTGCCCCGAGTCTGACTCTTCTTGTCTTCCTCGCAGAAGGTCTGACTCCGTACACATCCGGGTCAGGTGAGTGCCCAGCATCCTCACTCGTGAGGTCCCTTCACTCTGCCTTCCTCAGCACCGGAGGTGAACCGCGGCTCCGGGAAGCTCCCGCCGGGCACATGCTGTTTCCCCTTTGTCACCCATTCTCCCAGTAGAGCTTGCGATCTGGACGTGGGCTTCAGCAGACTCCCATCTGTCCATCTGCGGCTGAGATTCAGCCAATAGTGACACCGTCCCGAGAGAGAGAGGCCCCAGGTCTGAGAAACGGCCTCATGTGTCAGGAACGGGGTCCGGTCAGAGACCCCGCTGATCAGAGTATTGTGGGGCGGGGACATCGTGA
>NW_011889235.1:307869-310094 GCF_000151845.1 Pteropus vampyrus
ATTGTCCTGGACGACGTGCGCTGCTCAGGACAGGAGTCCTACCTGTGGAGCTGCCCGCACCGAGGCTGGAACTCACACAACTGTAACCACGGGGCGGACGCCGGCGTCTTCTGCTCAGTTCTGTCCTAAGGCACTGGGCTCATGCTCCTTACAGTTTTCTTTTAGTAAAATCTCCTCGTTGAACTAGGGTCTCTCACCCTGAGGTCCCCTGGAAGATTGGCGTTTTCCCTTATGTATCACCAATAACCATTCGTGTCCTGAGTTTCATGATTGTCTAAGTACTTTCTGTGCAGATACGGCCTATTATCCATTAAGTTTGTGAGAATCGATCCTTGAATCCTACTCCTGACGTTTACATTCACTGTTCACCTCCCGGACAACTTCCTGAAAGCATTGTCAGGGCCTCGAATATTCCGTCACTCAGCATCTACCTCTCAGGATCCTGAGCGTTTTCTTCCAGCAAATCCTGGGCACTGAGGCTGACCATTTTCCTTTTTCTTTCTTGCAGATTCACTAATCGGGGTCACCACCCCAGGTGAGTCCCTCCAGCCAATGATCCTCTCTGTAATCCCTCCCTCTCCTGTTTCCTGCAGCAGGAGAGGCTCCTTCTGGGGAGGGATTTTTTTGGGGGGACTCCGGAGTTTGTTAGATTGACCAGCTGAGTCGCCCTCACTTCGCTCAGCCTGGAGAGCCCCCCGACCCTGCCATCGCCACCTCCGACACTCATTCCAAGAGGATGGGGTGGAGCGTTTTCGGTCCTCTGGTCATTTCAGATGCAAATAACTGTCCCAGTCGACCCACGGAGAATTGTGACTGTTTTAGAAACATGGCCAAGTAAAACCCCTACCAGTGTTGATCCGCAAGAAAATTCCTCCGTTTGGGGAGTGTAATACCCAAAGCGTTCTTCGTGTCATAATGAAAATATTCGGTCCCAAATACATTGGGAAGCGCTACTCTCTGCCTCTTGTTGGCCATTCGCAGTGTAAATCGGAATGGTCAAGGCTCTGAGAAGTCCTGTACTAAGGAAAAGGATTTAACTTTATCAAACTAAAGGAGTTAAAAAATTATCTGGTAAAATCCTAAAATCACTTCGTTTTCTTCCCAGATCGGTGGTACACATCACCTACGACCATGGGAGGTGAATATCAGGTGTTTCCACCTGGCCCAACAGGCCTGAGTTTCTTATCCCCGGGCTTGGCCGTCCACGGTGTGGCTGCCTCAAGGGCACAGCCTGTCTCAACCTGCACACGCACATGCACACACACATCTGTACACACACCACACCCTGCACCCCCGTGCACACGCACAGCCCACATTTACCTGGAACACATGCAAGCTTCACATTGCCCCCGCTAATTAAATGGCTTTTGTTTTAACGAAGGACCTCCCCTCCCTTGTCTTTTAAGTAAAAGTGATAAGTGATACTTCAAAGAATAGATTTAAAGGCTTTTATTTCTTGGAGTGTCTTCAAAGCTTTGGGAGGAATAAGGGAGGCAATAACTGGATAATTTCACAAATAATCAAGCTTTTACATGCAAATTTTACTTGATGATAGAGATACAGTTCAGTAGCTTTCCAGTGCTCTTACAAAATTACTCTTACTGTCATTTTAAATGCCTTCGTCGTATTCCATTGTACTACTACGCCCACAAATTATTTAACTAGTCCCCAATTGCTGGACATTTCAATAATTTATATTTCTTCATTATTATAAATGATCTCGTGATGAAGAATATTTTTATAAATAAATCTTTGCAAACCTCATTTTTTACTTCAGAACAGAAATAGATTCACAGGACTCAAGTTAACCTAGTGCCTGGGACCCAGAATTTACTTATTACAGACTAACTCCTCTGATGTTAAGTATTTCAGGATCTTTGCTACGTATTTGGCCACGTCACCGTCATGAATGTTTGTCAAATTACAAAATTATGAAAAAGAGAAACCGACCTCCTCTCTCAGGGAGCTAGCTCGCAGGAGGAAATATTTAATACAGAATTAATGATATAATTGTAGTTGTCCCAAAGGGAGTTGTAGGGTCTCAAAGGGAAAGATCGGTGTGCGAAGAGGCCACGTGAGCAGCTTTTACTCGACAGAGGGATTATGGGAAGTTTTCTATGAAGCGATGCTCACGCTGAGGCTTACGAGAGAAGCGGGCTCATTTGCTCAGTCTGGGTCTGGAGCCAAAGCTTTGGGCTCCCATCATGCCACTAGGTTGAGATTCA
>NW_011889235.1:310144-310751 GCF_000151845.1 Pteropus vampyrus
GGTCCGGTCAGAGACCCCGCTGATCAGAGTATTGTGGGGCGGGGACATCGTGAGCCCTCACCTTCTCCTGCTTGGAGTCGCACTGGGGGATACTGCGCCTCCTCGGCAGCTGCCAGCAGCTGAGATTCTGTTTGGTCACGTGGGCACCATGAGTGGCGGAGACCGTGCCCAGGGGGATGGCTGGCAATTAGTGATCTTGGTCCCTCAGCACGTGATGGGCTGCAGGTCCCACCACCACGGTCTCTGACGCCTTCCGTCCAAGCTGCAGGGTCTGGGCCATGCCCTCCGACCTGCCAGGGAGCGCGAGGCCCAGCGAGGGAGGTAGAACAGGTTTTCTGGCAGCGACGCGAACGTGCCAGGCGTCGAGGTGAGCAGGGAGCCTGTTGCCGTCCCGCAGGGCCTGCCTCCCAGACGCCCTCGCTGAGTGGGGCCTTGAGCATGACACACAGGTAGCGAGCGGCAGGTGCACATGTGGGATCGTCACGGTGCTCGTCAATGTTTTCCTCGAGGACTCTTTCACTGATGCCTAATGCTGGCTTTGTCTCTCGTGCTACTTGCAGAATCCTGGGTCACCACATCCACACCTGAAACGTCACCACCAGGGACA
>NW_011889235.1:310801-311357 GCF_000151845.1 Pteropus vampyrus
CGTCCAAGCTGCAGAGTCTGGGCAAAGCCCTCTGACCTGCCAGGGGGCACGAGACCCAGCAGGGAGGTAGAGCAGGTTTTCTAGCAGCGACGCGAACGTGCCAGGTGTCAATGTCAGTGGGGAGCAGGTTGCCGTCCCGCAGGGCCTGCCTCCCAGACGCCCTCGCTGAGCGGGGCCTTGAGCAGGACACACAGGTCTCGAGTGACAGGTGCACATGTGGGATCGTCATGGTGCCCGTCAACGTTTTCACTGAGGATCTTTCAGTTATATAATACTGGATCTGTCTCTCGTGCTACTTACAGAATCCTGGGTCGCCCCATCCACACCTGAAACGTCACCACCAGAGTCACCAGGTGGGTATTTTGACCCACCCTTCAGGGGCTCTCTGTGCTTCTGAGAACAGGCAGGGTCTGAGTGTGCCGTCAGAGCTCTTTGGGGTTGTCCTTCTTTCTCCTAGGCCCTGGGCTAGGGGTTGGAGGAAGGGTTTCTGAAGACAGGTGAGCATCGCACATATAGGGCTGTGACCGCTCTGTGACGTGACCCTGGGCAAGGGCTC
>NW_011889235.1:311762-313582 GCF_000151845.1 Pteropus vampyrus
GAGCTTGCGATCTGGACGTGGGCTTCAGCAGACTCCCATCTGTCCATCTGCGGCTGAGATTCAGCCAATAGTGACACCGTCCCGAGAGAGAGAGGCCCCAGGTCTGAGAAACGGCCTCATGTGTCAGGAATGGGGTCCGGTCAGAGACCCCGCTGACCAGAATATTGTGGGGCGGGGACATCGTGAGCCCCCACCTTCTCCTGCTTGGAGTCGCACTGGGGGATACTGTGCCTCCTCGGCAGCTGCCAGCAGCGGAGATTCTGTTCGGTCACGTGGGCACCATGAGTGGCGGAGACCGTGCCCAGGGGGATGGCTGGCAATTAGTGATCGTGGTCCCTCAGCACGTGATGGGCTGCAGGTCCCACCACCACGGCCTCTGACGCCTTCCGTCCAAGTTGCAGGGTCTGGGCCATGCCCTCTGACCTGCCAGGGAGCGCGAGGCCCAGCGAGGGAGGTAGAACAGGTTTTCTGGCAGCGACGCGAACGTGTCAGGCGTGGAGGTGAGCAGGGAGCGGGTTGCCGTCCCGCAGGGCCTGCCTCCCAGACGCCCTCACTGAGCGGGGCCTTGAGCAGGACACACAGGTCATGAGCGGCAGGTGCACATGTGGGATCGTCATGGTGCCCGTCAACGTTTTCACTGAGGACTTCTTTCAGTTATATAATACTGGATCTGTCTCTCGTGCTACTTACAGAATCCTGGGTCGCCACATCCACACCTGAAACGTCACCACCAGAGTCACCAGGTGGGTATTTTGACCCACCCTTCAGGGGCTCTCTCTGCTTCCTTGGGCTAGGGGTTGGAGGAAGGGTTTCTGAAGACAGGTGAGCATCGCACATATAGGGCTGTGACCGCTCTGTGACGTGACCCTGGGCAAGGGCTCAGCAGGGATCCCCGTCCACTGTTCAGGGCAAGACCCGCAACCTGGCATGTTCTGCTGGGACCTCGCTCCCGTCTCAGGCCTGGGAACAGGATTTAACAGTGTCCGTTGTGTAGCTGTCTGGTCACGTCCTCGTCTCTTCCTGGAGCTCAGCCAGAGCCCACCAGGACGAAGCAGGAGCCACCGAGCTGCACTAGCGGGGACGGTCAGCCTGGCCTGTGGCTGTGGGCTGCATCCTGGCTCTGCCCCGTGTGGTGGGGGGCTGTCCCGCTCACCTCCCCTGGGGTCACGGGGCGCTTCCCGACAGTGCAGCATCCTCAGATTGGACAGCAGGGACGTGCGAGCTTCTTTCCCTGAGATGACGATTGACCTGTGGGCATGGCCACGGCCGGCTTCCTGGCCAGGGCATTGTGGCTGTGAGGCAGGGCCCTGGGTCTGGGACAGGCCTCGGGTCTGTGAGTCCAAGACACAGGCAGGAGGTGTCCTTGTGCCCCCGCTAGACGTTGGGATAGAATCACCTTTGTTCCTGAGGCTGGTGAACGGAGGTGACCGGTGTCAGGGCCGGGTGGAATCCTGTACCAAGGCTCCTAGGACACCGTGTGTGACGATGTATGGGACAGCAGTGACGCCCACATGGTGTGCAGGGAGCTGGGTTGTGGCTGGGCCTGGTCGGCCCCAGGAAGTGCTGGGTTCAGTCAGGACTTAGGGACGATTGTCCTGGATGACGTGCGCTGCTCAGGACATGAGTCCCACCTGTGGAGCTGCCCGCACGGAGGCTGGAACTCACACAACTGTTACCACGGGGAGGACGCCGGCAAATCTGCTTGGGTGGGCCACCAAGATGTCCGGTCCCTCTTCTGAGGACATGGTGACACCATCTCAAGAGAGAGGGGCCCGAGGTCTGAGAAGCCAGCTCGAGTGCCAGGAACTAGGTCCAGTCCT
>NW_011889235.1:313632-315972 GCF_000151845.1 Pteropus vampyrus
GACCTCGCCGATGTTTTAGGAGGGAACAAACAGTATCTAGCATGTTAGGAGAGGTGTTTGCCCTGGGGACATTTTTTCTTACAGGTTCAATTTTTGACCTGGCACAGAGGCAGCCCGTGGAGGTGGGGCCGGGACAAGAGCCCTGGTTTAAAGTCTCAGTTTGGTCACTAACTTGCTGTGTGAGCACAAGAAATCACTTACGTTTCCCGAACCTCAGTCAGAAGAGAGAAATGAAAACCTGCTTTCTTCCCCTCCCTGGTTCCCGGGAAGGTTGGAAGAGAGAAATATGTTTAAATACGTGGAAAATATTATCCAAGAGGGAGGGATTTTTGTTAGAAGTAATACCAGTGCAGAGAATCCTATTGAGAACCACGCCAGTTTTTAGAACCCTTTCCTCTCCACTCCCTCTCTTGAAGGGTGAGTTCTGGGGCTCAGGTGAGTTCTATACTCAGAGGTATAGAAACCAGTGCTGCAGACATTAGGTCACCTGCTCCTCATCCAGTGAAGAGTGAGGATTATTGTTTTAAGCAGAGAAAACATCATCAAAGCCGCAAGAATACATGCTCAGTCCAGGGGTTTGGGGGTGACCAAGTAGAGGCACCAGTATTTTCTAGTGTCCTGGAAGGAAGGTATCATAGCTTCTTCTCTAACAGCCATCACTGAATAGAACAGTTTTCTTTCTCAATTTCTGTTTGCAGTGGCCTTGGGGGTCTCCGCCTTGGGGTTTTGCAAAAGATACAATATTATTTTAATCTCGTAGTCATTACAATTCATTTTGGATTTCGAGAACTCTAGAGCTCATGAAATCCTATGGGAAAAGGTGCAGGTTTTCTTTAGCCAGCACCTGAATAACGACGGCCACCTCCGTTTGTGACATTTTCTGAAGCACTTTTCCGTATGTTAGTTCATTTGTGCTTCCTAGCAGCTCCCTTCACTGTGCGTGACGAGGATTCTCTCCCCTTCGTAAATAAGAAAACCGAGCTTCCAAGAGGTCATTTGCCTTGCCCGATATGTATCTATTTAATTATTTTTATCACTATGAGTTCATGAATATTTATTTCATTCTAGGGGAAACCGGGGTCTTTTTGAAGGATGAAAAAAATCTAAGGCAGGATGTCATCCTTTTCTTTGATGATGTATAGGGCTGTCAGGACAGGGGCTGTAGATGTCATATGTGTGGCCCCAAAAGGCAGGACTGAGGCCCTTGTATGGAGGCCCCGGGAAGAGGAATCTGTGCTCAATTTAAGAAAATCTATTATTTTCTTAATATAATTAATAATAGTGTCAGAGTTTCTTGCCCAGAGGTGTGACCCCCACACTGATATCTGACCTCCCATGTCAAATCTTGTGTGTCTTGTCTCTGCAGGCTTGAAGGGGGCTGTAACTATGATTACGTAGAAGTGTTTGACGGCCCCTACCTCAGCTCCCCGCTCATTGCCCGGGTTTGTAATGAAGCGAGGAGCTCCTTCACGTCATCCTCCAACTTCATGGCCATCCGCTTCGTCAGTGACGGCAGCATCACGAGGAGAGGATTTCAGGCCGACTACTACTCTAGCCCTTCCAATGACAGCACCAGTAAGTCCTCCTCACGAGGGAGCCTTAGGAGTAGGGGAGGGAGCCTTACGGGCAATCTGAGAGCCTTCTGCTGCCCCGCCGCTCTGTGGTTGTGGAACAAGAAACTAGCAGCTTTGCCAGGTCACCAAGGCTTATCTGCTGCTAAACGGGGCCAAGGGCAATGGGTCATGGGAAGTCAAGAGCCAGAACTGGCCGTCGGGCAGTGTCTTGGCTTTACTGCAGTCGGCAGAGACTTAGTAGAAGCTGCAAGATGATGCTCTCTTCATATAGTGAGATGTCAGTGCTGAGGGCAGAGGTGAACAACTAGCTTGAGGCCTTGTGACCATCCCAGAGTGTAGGATACTGACCATGTCCTGAGACCCAGCATGTTTGGCTGCTATCTGAAGAAGGACTTAACTGGTCACTCGGCCAATTCCAGCAGAGACTAATGGCCACGATTCTAACTGTTCAATGGACTGATTTACAGACTGGCCAGGGACAAGGCACGGTGATGTCCGAACTCTCTCTTTCAGTCAGGACTTTAAGCATTGACCTGCTCCATAGCTCAAGGACCTTATTTCACGACATCCCCATGATCCCACTGGGGCATTGCTTTATGGGTAAATGGTAACTTGGAAAAACATTTCACTCATTTCACATCCTGCCTCCATTTCTTCATCGGAGGAACCCCAAGTCCCTGGTCCTCATAGGCTTCTCATGAGAATGAGCCTGACTTGGGTCACAGGGCACCCTGGGATTGTGGTGAGGCATTCCTGATGTGGGCCA
>NW_011889235.1:316987-327497 GCF_000151845.1 Pteropus vampyrus
CAGACACTGGAATTAGTCTGTGTCATACTCCCCAAGTCCCCACCAAGTATTGTCTCATGGTCATCCAACTCTAAAAATAGGGAGACTGGGCTTCGAGGGGTCGAGCGGGTGGCCCAAGGCCATTCAGCCAGGAAGTGCAAAGGCTAACGCTGTATTCTGAGAATCTTGAAAACGTTATGCTGAGCGAAAGCATCCGGACGCGTAAGAGTACCTACTCTGCGATTTCGTTTCTCGAAAGTTTAGAAATGGAGAATAAATGTACGATGGAAAGTTGGCCCAGTTGGAGGGGGCAGGCGGGAGCTGTTTGGGTTAATGAAATGTTCTGTCTCTGTGATGGTGATTATTGTGAAACCTCACAAAATGGTATACTTAAAACTGTTGCGTTTGATTTTACATAATTTAAAAAAAATTATTCATTCTAAGTTCTGAATTTTTAGCTGACACGTGAGTAATCATTTTAAAATTTTGTCTGAGGGAACAGATATAGTACAAATAGTTTTATTTGGCTTAAGACCGCAGTAAGCATACAACATGAAATGCTCAAATATGTAGAATACATGTAACACACACGTTCGGAGGGCCTCAGTTTGTCATTCACCAAAGACATACTGTACTAGGGGCTAAGATGATGCTGTTCCTTATCTGGCAAGGTCATTCCTGATTCTTCGACACGTAAGAAACAGTGAGGACAGACAGAGGACACTCATTTAGTCAACCAAGTCAGCCTGTCAGCCATGGGTGGGTGCTGGGCCCGAGGGTCTGCAGTGGCCACCATGGTCACCTAGCTCCATCTGCTTAAAGACACCAGTGGGTGAAGCAAGGAGATGTACGTGAAGAGAAGGGTCCACATCGGTCACGCCATGCAAACATTCTAGTCCTCCTGGCTTTTGCATTTTGCCCTGTAGATTAATCGTGTGGATTCTGGGTTGTCACACATTTACTTAGTGAGAGTCAGTCCACCAAGGTGATCACCACTCCTGGTTCCACATGTGCTACCTGGAGGGTCTGACACCTGAGTCGCCCCGTCGACGTCCCTTCGTCTCCTGTAGGTGCCGCCAAAGCAACGTGCCAAGCCGGTCGTGGGCGGCACGTGCTACATTCGTATAACTCCACTCGTGTAAATACCGTGTGCTCCCCACCCTCCCCCCACGCCGAGTACCTCGGCTTACTAGTGTGTTTTATTCAGATTCGGAACTCCCAGTGCTCCCGAGGCCTTTCTAATCAAACAACTAACAGCTAAGAGCCCTCCGTGACTTTCAAAATTCTCCCGACAACTTTTATTCTCACTTAATCACATGGAAACGGAGGCTTACAAAGTCAAGTCACTTGCCTGAGGCCACGTGACCATGAACTGCAGAGCCAGGAGTCCAGGCACCCACTGAGTGGGTGTCTGACGAATGTCGGCTGATGTGGCTGAGCAGATGAGGGCCCCTTAGCACGTGAGCGGGACACTACGGTGGAAGAGCCCACAACGCGGTGAGGATACCGCTGACTTATCTGCAAGTCCTCCCACTGCGTACTGGGTCCCTTCCAAACCCAGCAGACGTCTAACGAGGAATTTTAATCTTAGATCAGAACCGCTTCTTACGGTCAAGAAATAAAGCTTCCATTCCCTGTTCATTGTTTGGCACGGGTTCAGAATTTAGTCGTTTAACCATAGAAAGCACAGGCAAATGTGGATTCTCAGAAAACCTGTGTGTTAATGTGCAGAGTTCAGGTGAAGGTACTTCAGCTTGTCTTGGAGAGAGTAACAAAGTGACAACACTTCTATAGTGTATGTGACAACCATTGACACTCAAATATAAAGTCGAAAAAAATTTTTTTTAATAAAATATAGTGTACTTTCTATGAGCAGACGGAGGGCATAGACCCGAGTCCCAAGTGCGGGCTCTGGCGCCCCCTGCAGGCCAGCTGGCCCTGCCCCAGGTCTGGGACCGCAGAGACCCCTGGCTGCCCTCCGTGGGGAGACACAGGAAACCTGTGATCAGAGCCGGGGAGGGAAGGGTCCTAAAGTGGCAAACCCACTTTAAATTACTTGTTAAACTCTTCTCTTTTTCCATGCTTTTTTCTGGAAGGGGCAAATTCAGAATTGAGTTCTCCAACTGCAGCCATAAAGTGAAAGCCCCTCCAACACGCTATGCTCTGAAAAATAATTCTGTTTAAGCTGAGCAGAAGGGCACTTGTCTGATCACCCACATGGCCAGGAATGGCATTTTGCTCTTGACAACATACATGACTAAATGCGACTGAATGACAAACTTTCCTTCTCTTCCTCCTCCCTCTTTTATAAAGTGCAAGTGCCTTATATTTTAGGACTTCCATTTAGGCCATTGTGGTGTTATTATTTTGCTCTTTCTTGCAAAAGCAGCCACGGCTTGTGGGAACTTGTACGTGGCTAGAAGTTTGCTTCTGACCATCATAGCATTTGGGAGGCAAAGAGCTTCCCGCAGCCACCCAGCCTCCGCCTGACACTGCTTCACGTGTGCTCACTTCATTTGGGGCCAGACGGTCCTGACCACGAAGCTTCTAGGGGGCTCTGCTCACCTGTGTCCTCTCGGCTATTCGAGCTGGCCGCTCCTGCCCCCTCCTTCATTCATCACAGTACTTTTGCTGGGCTCTATCCTCTGACCCTTTCATTCATTGATTGGATATTTATCGATGCTATTGATGGTATCGTTGACACTGTACTAAGCCTTGGGAAAGGAGAGGTGTTTAGACATCATCTTTTTCTTGAGATGCTCACAGACTACCAGGTATTAGGTTCTTACTCCCAGAAAAGTTACCCTTAAAGGATGGTAGGAACATCGAATGACACGAGAGACCAACATTCTGATGAACTGGCTGCTGGGTGAGAGGCGCAGCTGGCAGTGGCCCCGTGGTACAGGGAGTGAAGCGCAGAGCGGGGTAGGGAGCGCCCCCACATTGCTGTGCCCGCCCGACTGTCCACACGAGCCCCACAGCTTCGGACAATGAGCTACAGTAGCTTCTTCCCCACCCAAATGGCACACGCCCCCCCACGAGCACATGACTGCCTGTCCTGAGTTCTCCCAGCAGCAGTGAGAATGAAACAGAACAAGCCAGAAAGGCCCTGAGCCATGGAGCCCAAACTCAGCTTAGTCATACAGCAGGATGAGGGTCATCCAGACACCCACCTTCCCATGAGGAGCAGCCCCAGGAGCTGCTGGTCCACACTCTGGTTCCCCATCACATGGCAGAGGAAAGAGGATGTGCAAAGGAGGACGTTTCGCTAGTTCAGCAGCATGTCCATCCCAGGCGATGGTGGCCATTGGCAGTAGGCAGGTGCCATCTCTGTGTGGTTCTAGGAGGGTTTTGAAACCTTGTCGAGTCCCTTCCTTGTCATTCTAACCAAAATCAGTAATGAGACCTCCTTCGCGGTTGCATTTGCCTGACTGGGCGTTCATACCTGCCTCTCCCAGGTGGATAATGACACCATCACCTATTCCAACTTCCTCAAAGTAGCTGTTTCAAGCGGCATCATCAAGAGGAAACGGGACCTCTACATTCACGTCAGCTGCAGAATGCTCCAGGACACCTGGGTCAACGTGATGTACATTGCTAACGACAGCATCGAGGTCAAGGAAGTGCAGTACGGCAATTTCGACGTGAACATTTCCTTTTACACATCTTCTTCGTTCTTATATCCCGTGACCAGCAGCCCCTACTATGTGAACCTGAACCAGAATTTATACCTTCAAGCCGAAATCCTCCATTCTGATGACTCCTTGGCCTTGTTTGTGGACACCTGTGTGGCATCACCATATTCCAACGACTTCACATCTTTGACTTATGATCTAATCCGGAGCGGGTAAGGAGCGTCTTCGTGGGGTAGACGTCAACCTTTGCCTGGTAAGGGGATGTGCATGTGGTGACAGAGATGTCCCAACTGTACCGAGAGCAGAGGGACTCATTGACTACACCTGGGCATCAATCAGATCACCCACCTGGATGCCCCTTAGAATGACCTTGGGCTTCAAACACCTGGAGGGTACTCAGGGATGGTCGAGATAGGTCAGGAGACACAGTCTGGAGAGGGAAGGACAGCAAAGACACCGGAGAGTGGCCAACTGTCACCTTGCCTGGCCCCGAGACCAGGAAAGGGAAGGAAACACTGTCTTCCTTCCTGTCCTCCCTTGGGGCCCTGCTATTCCTGGTCTCGCCTGGGTCACCCGGGGCCACTGAGCACACAGTCACTGCGCACCCGCTGTGCAGCACGGGGCCTGCTTGTCCGCGTGGAAACCCCGGGCCGACTTGCTGCTTCGGGACGCTGCAGACGCGCCAGAGCTCCCGGGAGTGTCCTGCAGGGCTGACAGCCAATGTCTGGGTCACATGTTCAGAAGGAAGGAAAGCGAGGGGAGGCAGGAGGCGTGGGCGTCGAGGACGGGCTGGGGGGCTCCACACCCCGCACACCCAAGTCGCAAGGAGCGCAGCGCGCTGGCAAGAGCGAGCGGGTCACTGTTCTCTTCTTCCAGGTGCGTGAAGGACGAAACCTACCGATCCTACCATCAGCCGTCGCCCCGCATCGCCCGCTTCAAATTCAACTCCTTCCACTTCCTGAACCGCTTCCCCTCCGTGTACCTGCAGTGTCGGGTGGTGGTGTGCAGGGCCTACGACTATTCTTCCCGCTGCCACAGAGGCTGCGTGGTGAGGGCCAAGAGGGACGTGGGCTCCTACCAGCAGAAGGTGGACGTCATCCTGGGACCCATCCGGCTGCAGGCCCCACACGCCAAAAAGAGGAGCTCGGGTAGGTGGCCGCCCTCCCACCCTGCCGCCTGCCGGGGCCCAGGCGCACGACCCGCAGGGACTCGGGATGTTCCCGTTGGTGTCATGTTTCACCGGAACCGGGCATCTGCTGTGTGCCAGGTGCGCTGTGCTATGCCAGGCGATACGGAGTTCAGCTAGACCTGGCTCCTGCCTTTTTCCTAGGGCTCCTGGTCTATGAGGACCCAGAAGTCGGATTTGGTCGAGAGTTCTGACCTGGGACACATGTGACACCTTTATCCTCTGGGTTCTGAAATCCCAGAACCTCACACTCCTTGTCTATAGAACAAAACTATCAGTATCTACCTCTGATGAGAGGGTTACCTAAAACGATATTAGTTAATTTGCCTCAGCCTCTGCGTGGGATGAATGGCGGCTTTTGTTACTATTATTATTGTCCCCAATATTAACGGGGTCAGTGAGAACATTGTTCCTCGTGACAGTAATCACACTGTCCCAGTGGAAATGCCGTCGGGGTCTGGGCAGGGCCGAGGGGGTGTGGGCAGGCCTGATGTATTCTGACTACTCACAAGGCCTGACACTGCACAAGCCATTTCGTTTTCCTCATCCGGGATGGGGACCATGTTTCCTGCTGTGCCGTTTTGTTGTTTGTGTGGATGTTTGCAGAGTGGCTCGTAGGATCTGTGGTCCAGGCCGGGGTCAGGTCGACAGACGCGGTAGCACTGGTGGCAGGGTCAGGTGTGGGGGAGCAGAAGTTGTCGCGAATCCTCCCATCCGGCCCAGGGCTTCACCCCATGGAGCGTCTTTGACAGCTCTCTGTCTCCTCGTGTCCCATGTCCAGCTGTCCCCACGTCCAGCTGATCCTGGGCTCGTTCCTCATTTCCTCATTCCACGCATGTCTATCGAAGGCCTACTGTGAGCCAAGGGACAAGCAACTAGAAACAGAAAGATCTCAAAATCCCTACTCCTAAGGAGCTTACGTTGCAGCAGGCAGGGACACACGTTGAACACATGATTCCTCCAGTGGGAATCAGCTCCGGAGAGAAGGATGGCAGGACAGGGCAAGGAGCGAAGGGGGCCAGGGGGCCCCTGCTCGCTCCTCTCCTCTCCCCTGTCTTCCCCCTCACACTGCAGTAGCTCAAGGCCTGGGTACCTCTTGCCCGAGGCTCTTGTATCCATTCCCCATTGGCCTCGAACGCCCCAGCTCTCTCCCTTCCCATCCATCGGGAGCCTCCAGCATATTTCGTCTCCCAGCACCTCATTCCAACTTCCTGCTCAGAGCCCCTTCCTGGCTCCCACTGGCCGAGAACACACAGCGACTCTCCTGCCCCACACTCAGCTGCCCTTTGGGGTCTGGCCTCAGTGTCTTATTCTCTTTCCCATTTCTTTTTCCTCCTCCTGCTAGACAACCAGCCCTGACGCCATCGCCCTGCCCGTTTCCCTTGTCTGTCTGCACTGGGCTCATCCTGACCCCGACGCCCCTTCCCTCTCCGACCTGCTGATGGCTGCCGCGCAGGAGCAGGCCAGCACCCCGGGGAGCTGCCACAGCGCTGCCATCTCCGCTGGGGTCTTCCTGGCCGTGGTCCTGGCCGTGGTGGCCTTCACGTTGCGAGCACCTACACCGCCCGTGGCTGGCCTCTGAGTTCTACAGTGTGACCAGGAGAACGCACGCGGTGGCCCCCAGATGTTGGCTGTGCAGGCTCTAGAACCCAAGGGAGAAAGGAAGAACCACATGCCCTGACCTTGGCACCCAGCAGCACCTGAACTCTGTGCACTCTGGCCCAGGCACCTGGGGTGGGGGCGTGGGGGTGAGGGGGCTGAGGTCGGGGTGCAGAAGGTCAAGGGCAGGCTTTCCTGAAACCACAGGCTCGGTGCTGAGGCAGAATGTCAGGCAAGCAGGTGCCTGCATGCAGCTGTGCGTCCAATAGAATTTGAGCTTTCCCTAGATAAACTAGCTCTTAGGCCTGAAGTGTGCATTTTAGCCTTCCCATTTATAAGAAAATTGAATAAAGATGTTTTTTCAACGCAGGCGTTGGTTGGGTCATTGTTTGTGGCTCACCTAAGCACTTAATCCCTTCGAATTAAGCTGACAAGTAGGACGGGCTGTCCAAAAGAATGATAAAGGCCAGGGGCCTCTGCCCTGTGGCTCCAGAACCTTCTGGAGAATAGATAGTGTCGTCCTTTGTCCTTGGCATGTTTTGGTTCTGCCCCAAACAGGAAATGCAGGGCGAAGGCTGGAGAATGGCATTCTAATTTTTAATGTCTGTATCTTAAAATGAAAGACGATGGCCTCTGTTTCTCCAGGCATCTGCATCTTTCGGTTTTTGACATCATTTCCGGAGCTGTGGGCTAGGGAGGCTCTGGGCAAGAGAGCAACCTCCTCGGGGCCCCGAGATTTCCGGTACGTTAGACGAGGCCATCAGGAGTCCTGTTTGCTGTGGTCTCCAGGGAGAAATGGATTGACAGGTGACCCCAGGATCTCAGAAGGAACAAAGGGATGGGGTGCTTTCCAAAAAGGCAGTGAATTGGTCAGAAAATGGGTGAGAAGCCAGGCCCCGGGCCCCTAAATCATGCTCAGTAAGGATGAGAGTTTTCACACACTGCCCTGAAAAGGCCAGGCCTAGGACCCCTGCCTGGAGAGGGGGCAGGCCCAGCTCCAGAGGTATGACCTGAGCAGGGCGAGACCTGGCTGGACCAGGGGGGTGTTTTAGATGTGAGTGGTAGATGGTGGGGGGTAAACTGGAAGGGGCCAAGGAGGGCTCCCTTCCCACAAAACCACAACGACGTCACCAAAGAAAACTCACAGCCTGAGCCTCACTGAGGGCCAGCGTTGCCCCAGCAACTTTGAGGCCTGGTTTCAGCTCAGTAGCCCAGACACAAGCAGCTTTGGATGCCACGTAGTTGGAGATACGGCCCTAAAGCTCTGTGGGGACATCCCCCCAGTCAGTAGGCCACACGACAGAAGAATTCCGGGCTCCCCAGAAGCTGCACCAGGCCCAGGAGGGGCCGCGCCGTCCTTGGGCCCCTGCCATCGCGGCCCCGTTTCTGAAACAGCTGAACAGCAGTGATCCAGGGCTGACGACCTCGTGAAGCAGGCAGCTTTTGCTTTACTTTTCCTTTACTTTTAAAGGGACCCATTCCCATGACTACAATTTGTTTTGATGAGGGAAAAATAGAAGAATTTAACGCCTCTTCACGAAAGTATACTTGATCTTCAACATATTCGCTAGACTGGAGAGCAGGTTCTGCCTCCCTGAAGCTCTCGTCCTAGTCCAGGCCTGAGGAACAGCAAGCGGGCAGTCTCCCACCTGCGGGGCCTCACCCCTCAGACGCAGGGGGTCCTGTGGGGAGGGGATACGGGAGCCCTGCTCTGTGATGCTTCAGGTCTAAATCTGTAAGTGAGGAAAACACAGCACTTCCCTCAGGGGTGTTTGGGATCAATCGAGTTCATGTTCGTAAACTGCTCAGCCAGCACCCGGATCTGGAAATCGATCGACCAGCCAAGGCAAATGAACCTGCCAAGGGCCGGCCACCGTGAGGAAGCCCTCCTCGCTCTGACCCGCATTGCTCGCCCTTTACCGCTCTGGCCTCTGACCCGGAAGATGCTGAAGCTCTTCAGACTCCAGCCATTGGGAGGAGGCCGCATCCTCCTGTGACACGCGCTCTGTGGAGAGGGCCCCCCTCTCTGCCTAGCGAGGCGGGTCTGGGCCGTCATGCTCCAGCGGGGTGGGGGTGGCGGGGAGGAACGATGAGGGGGTCTGTGAGAGGTCAGGGCAGAGGGGGACTTAGGGATTAAGTCTGAAGCAGACGTTGGGTTGGGAAATTCCAAGTTCTTTTGGCCAAGACTGTGCTCCTTGGTACGTAAGATTCCAGGTGAGTCATTTGAACTCCAATCCTGAACCCCACCTCTGCAGGAGAAGGGGGCACGGGAAATAATGTTGTCTGCGTTCCCCTTCTTCCCATGCGGCACCTCTTCACAGTTCTCCTTCAAATTAGAATCTCCTTTTCCTACTCTCTCCCGGAGAAGCCTTACAGGTGCCCTTCACTCACAACTCCAGCTGCCCCCTCTCTCCCGAGAACACAAAGGAGCTTCCCAATCAGACGCAGAAGCCCGAATGGAGCACACGTGGGAACCATGGCAGGAAGGCAGTCCCTTTGCCTCAGACACCAGCCCGAGGACCCTGCCACCAGCTCCAGCGGGTCAGGCCCGCCGTCCTCTCCCCAGCAGCGTCCAGTCACTGCTGTGGCAGCCTGGAGAGGAAAAGAAGGTGCAGTCTCTTTTCTGGGAGACACTCAGGAATCAAAGTCGCAATGTCCTCTGGAGGGAAAATATAAATTAATAGAGATTTGAGGATCTGTGTTCTTCAGATCTTTGTCCCCAAAGGTCACACCTGATTTCTTTTTTAAAAATAATTTTTATTTTTCAATCGTAGTTGACATATGATATTATGTTTCAGGTATACAATATAGCGATTACACATTTACGTAACTTACAAAGTGATCACCCCGATAAATCTAATACCCATGTGAAAACATACGTAGTTATTACCAGATTACTGACGATATTCCCTTCGCTACATTTTCCATCTCCATGGCTATTCTGTAACTACCAGCTTGTGCTTCTTAATCTCTTCCCCTTTTTTCACCAACACCCCGACACCCCTCCCTTCTGGCAACCATCGAAATGTTCTCTTTATCTATGAGCTCGTTTCTGCCTTGTTTGTTCCCATATTTTGTTTTTAGATTCCACATATAAATGAAATCATACGGTATTTGTCTTTTTCTGATTTATTTCACTCGGTGCAATACCCTCTAGGTCCATCCAGGTTGTTGCGGATGGCAAGATTTTATTCCTTTTTATGGCTGAGTAATATTCCATCGTATCTATGCACCACCTCTTCTTTATCTATTCATCTGTCGATGGGCACCTTGGTTGCTTCCATATCTTGGCTATTGTAAATAATGCTCTAATGAACATATGAACACATTTCTGGTTCTTCATCACGTTTTCCATCTCCATTTTTATGTTTTATTTCCTTGTTGAAGTTCTCACTGAGATCCTTGAGCATCCTGATAACCAGTGTGTTGAATTCTGTGTCTGGTAGATGGCTTGTCTCCACTTCGTTTAATTCTTTCTCTGGAGTTTTGTTCTGTTCTTTCATCTGAGACGTGTTCATCTCCTCATTCCGGCTGCCTCCCTGTATTTGTTTCTATGCATTAGGTAGAACGGCTATATCTCCCGGTCTTGGTAGAGTGGCCTTATGTAGTAGGTGTCTCGTAGGGCCCAGTGGCGCAGTCTCCCTGGTCACCTGAGCCGGTCTTCCAGGCGTGTCCCTTGTGTGGGTTGTGTTTACCCTCCTGTTGTGGTTGAGCCTCGGTTGCTATTGGCACGTCAGTGGGAGGAGGTGACCCTCGGGCTGATTGGCCGTGACGACCGGCCATGATGACAGTGGAGCCACTTTGCAGGGATTCATCCTATGAAGGAGAATTCACTCTAGCGGGGCTCAGGTGCCTGCACGGGCTGCCCTTTGGGTGTGTCTTTTGTGGAGGTGGTTGGGTGGTGCTCTGGTATGGTCTGAGCCTGGCCATCAGGTGTATTGGTTCTGGAGTCCCTTGTGAGGGGCTCTGGTACAGGCCAAGTTCAGCTGTGGCCTATGCCGTGCCCTGCAAGGTGTGAGCTACAAAATGATCTGCAAATGGTTGCCACTTATGCTGAGGCCAGCTGCCGCTAGTGCCAGGCACAGGGCTGCTTAGCAGGAGGTACGGGGCA